>NC_073695.1:149251226-149577159 GCF_029784165.1 Wyeomyia smithii
CTTCAATCCAATAAATGTATATTCACTTTTTAGGTACTGTTATAATCTATACATATAAAAATGCAGTCCGGCCTGTGGGATCCATATAGGCTCGAAAACTACCGAACCGATCGACGTGAAAATTTGTATGTAGGGGTTTTTGGTGCCGATAAAGGTTCCTATGATAGTTTGAGACCCCTCCCTCTTCTGAAGGGCGGGGTCTCATACAAATGAAACATAAATTTCTGCACAACTCAAGAACAAACCAAGCAAATGAAATCGACTTTAGCATGTGGATGTTTTAAGGGGTAAAAAATGTGTTCATTATAATTGGACGCCCCTCCCTATTCTGAAAGGGAGGGGAACCAAATTTGGCAGGTAAATGTTTTTTGTGGTAGCAAATGAAACACAAATTACGCACAGCTTAAGAACCAATCAAGAAAATACAACCAAATTTGGTATGAGAATGTTTTTAGAGGTAACAAATATGTCCATAATGGTTCGACGCCCCTTTCTCTTGTGGAAGCACATGTTTCTGCACAAATTTCTGCACTTCTCGTGAACTAATCAACTAAAGGGAACCATATTTGGTCGGCGTGTGATCAGACCGAACCAAGCGCCAAAAACATTATTTCGGCGATCAAAGTTTAACCACTCCGTATGTTTCCTGCAAGCTGCTGCAGAGAAATTTTATTATAATACCATAACAAACTATTCAAATTATTTGGTTTTTTTTTTCATGAAAGACAGATTACCAATTTTAACATCCGCTGGTGTTAAAAACTCAATTTTCAAAAAAATGGCGCTTGGTTCGGTCTGGTAGCACGCCGACTATTTGGCAAGTGAATAGCGCGTCGTCAATCGTCAACCAAGTTGGGGCGTGTTTGTTGTTAGCTCCTATCCACGCGCGAATTTAAATCAAATTATTGTTTTTCGCTTAGTTTTCATTTTGCTTGTTGTGTTTTTGTGTCGGTAAAAATGAATCAAATTTGCGAAGTCTGCGCGAAAGACTCCGGTGCCGAAGTGTTTTGGTCGTGTGTTGGGAGGGTGTAATCGAAAATTCCATGCCTCCTGTGTGGGAGTATCGTGACCCCCCCCCTTCTTATACAATTTTGAGGTTAGAGTTTTTTCTACTTTTGTAGTTTGAGCGTAAAAAAATCGGCTTCCACTAAATAAACAGCACTCATATTGCTACTTCAGGCATGCAACAGTTGTGAAAACAATTGATAAAAGTTTCATGTACGTAGTCTTCATAAATCAAAAGAAAATTAGATTGCAAAATTAGAGTTGATCGCGACCACGTCCCGTTTCACCTTAATCCGTACCCAGCGAATAATGAGTCACAATCATCTTTCATGCCTACCGTTTCAACGCGCCCGCTCAACTTAACGACTCTCGCGACCTCTTCAGCTGTATCGTGTCCTTACCATTTGGCTGGCAGCCACAACTATAACAATAACTTATGTGGATACTTATCGACTGTGACGTACAACTCGGGGGAGGATTTTCGGCTATTCAGTCTATTTAGAGCAGCTAAACGATGTTTCGCTTCTACTATCCGACGTTTCGATGATTTATTTCATCTTTTTCAAGGATTCTGGAATGTTTTACATAAAATTTTTGTTATCTATACATAAATTGCATGTTGTGTTTGACTTACAGAGGCTATATCGTTTGTTGTTAATGTATGTATGCATGTAGTAATAATGGCGTCAATTCTAACTATTGTCAAGATATATTATAAATTAAGCTTATTTGGATTATTATTTTAACACTACTCACTGTAATTTGTTATAACTTTATTTTCGCTGTGTCTGTTTAAACTATTTATTTGTTACCGGGCGAAAAAACGGGTCAGTACGGTTCAATTTGGCTTAAGCGTTCTATTTTAGCGTTGGTTTATCGTTTGCTTTGCTATCTGTACACTGTGTTGGTGTGTGGCAACTATGTTAGCTGATTTGACGTTTATGGATGAATGTATAACAGTTTTATTTAGCTGTGTTTTTAAGTGTGTGTATTACTCCTGCATATATCGAATTGAGTCCCTGTGTGTCTGTACGTTTGTTTATGCTGTTTTCGGTTGTCATAATATGGCATACTTCTAAGTACGGTAGTGACTGTTGTTTTTTATGTTTATCTAGGATTTTGGTGTGGTTCAAGTCGAACCGATGGTTTAACGTTATGCTGTGATTCATTAGTGCGGTTTTCTCCTTCAGTGTGGCTATTTGTGTATCCGTGTAATCAGTGTCAGTGGTGGTGGCTGTTTTTTCTGCTAATAACTTGTCCAGTGCATTGTAGTGTGTTTTATGTCCACTAATTCTCGTTTTTAGTTTGTTTGTTGTCATTCCAATATAGCATGCTTCGCAGTTTATGCAAGGTATGCTGTGGATGACGTTGCTTTGGAAGTCGTTGGTTACGGGATCTTTAACTTTGGTGAAAAGTTTACCTACGGTATTTATGTTATGTGTTGCCAGTCGTATGTTGGGGTATTCTTTTTTCAGGTGCTTGTCTATTTTATGAGACAAGTTCGGTATGTATGTTATAGAGCGGTAAGTATTTTCCAGGTTTTGCGAGTTGTTCGGCAGCGGTTCAGCGATGTAATTGTGTTGTTGTTTCTGGTTTATAAGTCTGCGCCGTAGACCTTTCGGGTAGCTATTGAGATTGAGTCGTTTGTCGATGATTGCATTAATTTCTGCATCTTCCAGGTTTGTGGACAGGCGTTGTACTCTGTTGATGAAATTCGTTGCAACATTGATTTTTTGGTGCAACGGGTGTTGCGAATTGTAGTTGAGGAATCTTCCACTTGCGATAGGTTTCATGTACCATTCTGTTTTAATCTGTTGGTCGTCGGTTCGGATAAGGAGCATATCAAGAAATGGAATACGCTTATCTATTTCTAGCTCGTATGTAAACTGTATGTGCGGGTTGTGGTTATTGAAAATGTCCATAACCTGTTGTATTTTGTCAGGGGGGATCGACATCAATAAATCGTCCACATATTCCTAAATGAATGGTGGTTTAAAATCTAGTATTCGTACTACGGAATCCAGTAGATTTTCCATTACTAGGTCGGCTAGCGCTGGGGACAAAGGGTTCCCCATGGCAGTTCCGAAGATCTGTTGGTAGTGCTGATTATTATAACGGAAGTAGCTCGAGTCTATACAAAATTCAACTATTTCTAAAAACAAATCCAAGTTAATGTTGGTATTTTGCTTAATTTGATTCCAGTTGTTGATTATGTCGTGCATAACAAGGTCTTTGGGTATTGACGAGAATAGGGATGTTACGTCCAAGGATATTAAAATATATCCTGGAGGCAAGGTCATTTTGTTCAGCAATTCGCAGCACGCGAACGAGTTTTTGATATTGTATTGGCTATGTATCGAACTATGGATTAAGCGTTCTATTTTAGCGTTGGTTTATCGTTTGCTTTGCTATCTGTACACTGTGTTGGTGTGTGGCAACTATGTTAGCTGATTTGACGTTTATGGATGAATGTATAACAGTTTTATTTAGCTGTGTTTTTAAGTGTGTGTATTACTCCTGCATATATCGAATTGAGTCCCTGTGTGTCTGTACGTTTGTTTATGCTGTTTTCGGTTGTCATAATATGGCATACTTCTAAGTACGGTAGTGACTGTTGTTTTTTATGTTAATCTAGGATTTTGGTGTGGTTCAAGTCGAACCGATGGTTTAACGTTATGCTGTGATTCATTAGTGCGGTTTTCTCCTTCAGTGTGGCTATTTGTGTATCCGTGTAATCAGTGTCAGTGGTGGTGGCTGTTTTTTCTGCTAATAACTTGTCCAGTGCATTGTAGTGTGTTTTATGTCCACTAATTCTCGTTTTTAGTTTGTTTGTTGTCATTCCAATATAGCATGCTTCGCAGTTTATGCAAGGTATGCTGTGAATGACGTTGCTTTGGAAGTCGTTGGTTACGGGATCTTTAACTTTGGTGAAAAGTTTACCTACGGTATTTATGTTATGTGTTGCCAGTCGTATGTTGGGGTATTCTTTTTTCAGGTGCTTGTCTATTTTATGAGACAAGTTCGGTATGTATGTTATAGAGCGGTAAGTATTTTCCAGGTTTTGCGAGTTGTTCGGCAGCGGTTCAGCGATGTAATTGTGTTGTTGTTTCTGGTTTATAAGTCTGCGCCGTAGACCTTTCGGGTAGCTATTGAGATTGAGTCGTTTGTCGATGATTGCATTAATTTCTGCATCTTCCAGGTTTGTGGACAGGCGTTGTACTCTGTTGATGAAATTCGTTGCAACATTGATTTTTTGGTGCAACGGGTGTTGCGAATTGTAGTTGAGGAATCTTCCACTTGCGATAGGTTTCATGTACCATTCTGTTTTAATCTGTTGGTCGTCGGTTCGGATAAGGAGCATATCAAGAAATGGAATACGCTTATCTATTTCTAGCTCGTATGTAAACTGTATGTGCGGGTTGTGGTTATTGAAAATGTCCATAACCTGTTGTATTTTGTCAGGGGGGATCGACATCAATAAATCGTCCACATATTCCCAAATGAATGGTGGTTTAAAATCTAGTATTCGTACTACGGAATCCAGTAGATTTTCCATTACTAGGTCGGCTAGCGCTGGGGACAAAGGGTTCCCCATGGCAGTTCCGAAGATCTGTTGGTAGTGCTGATTATTATAACGGAAGTAGCTCGAGTCTATACAAAATTCAACTACAACAATACAAGACCGCACACGGTGCACAATCACCAACTCCATTTTGAACCATATCCACCACAATGAACATAGTTCCCCGAATGACGATAACCATAGATTTTATATAAATGCTATAAGAATAGTTAAGAATTTTTTAAAAAACAACCCGGACATATACGTATTAAAATCAGACAAAGGAAACAAAACAGTACTTATGCCAATGCAAGATTACCAAACTAAAATGCTACAGCTTCTAGACAATGAACATACATACCAACGCGTACCACGTGATCCAACATCAGGTTTCCAACAAAAGAATAACAACTTCGTACAACGCCTACTCACAATTAAATTAATAGACAGAAAAACAGTTTCAAAACTATCTATCCACAACGCAGTTTGCCCCAGAATATATGGTCAACCAAAAGCACATAAAACAGGACTTCCGTTACGCCCGGTAGTACCAAACATGACAGCCCCATCATATCAATTATCCAAATTCGTCAGTAAAATAATCCATAGTTCGATACATAGCCAATACAATATCAAAAACTCGTTCGCGTGCTGCGAATTGCTGAACAAAATGACCTTGCCTCCAGGATATATTTTAATATCCTTGGACGTAACATCCCTATTCTCGTCAATACCCAAAGACCTTGTTATGCACGACATAATCAACAACTGGAATCAAATTAAGCAAAATACCAACATTAACTTGGATTTGTTTTTAGAAATAGTTGAATTTTGTATAGACTCGAGCTACTTCCCTTATAATAATCAGCACTACCAACAGATCTTCGGAACTGCCATGGGGAACCCTTTGTCCCCAGCGCTAGCCGACCTAGTAATGGAAAATCTACTGGATTCCGTAGTACGAATACTAGATTTTAAACCACCATTCATTTGGAAATATGTGGACGATTTATTGATGTCGATCTCCCCTGACAAAATACAACAGGTTATGGACATTTTCAATAACCACAACCCGCACATACAGTTTACATACGAGCTAGAAATAGATAAGCGTATTCCATTTCTTGATATGCTCCTTATCCGAACCGACGACCAACAGATTAAAACAGAATGGTACATGAAACCTATTGCAAGTGGAAGATTCCTCAACTACAATTCGCAACACCCGTTGCACCAAAAAATCAATGTTGCAACGAATTTCATCAACAGAGTACAACGCCTGTCTACAAACCTGGAAGATGCAGAAATTAATGCAATCATCGACAAACGACTCAATCTCAATAGCTACCCGAAAGGTCTACGGCGCAGACTTATAAACCGGAAACAACAACACAATAACATCGCTGAACCGCTGCCGAACAACTCGCAAAACCTGGAAAATACTTACCGCTCTATAACATACATACCGAACTTGTCTCATAAAATAGACAAGCACCTGAAAAAAGAATACCCCAACATACGACTGGCAACACATAACATAAATACCGTAGGTAAACTTTTCACCAAAGTTAAAGATCCCGTAACCAACGACTTCCAAAGCAACGTCATCTACAGCATACCTTGCATAAACTGCGAAGCATGCTATATTGGAATGACAACAAACAAACTAAAAACGAGAATTAGTGGACATAAAACACACTACAATGCACTGGACAAGTTATTAGCAGAAAAAACAGCCACCACCACTGACACTGATTACACGGATACACAAATAGCCACACTGAAGGAGAAAACCGCACTAATGAATCACAGCATAACGTTAAACCATCGGTTCGACTTGAACCACACCAAAATCCTAGATAAACATAAAAAACAACAGTCACTACCGTACTTAGAAGTATGCCATATTATGACAACCGAAAACAGCATAAACAAACGTACAGACACACAGGGACTCAATTCGATATATGCAGGAGTAATACACACACTTAAAAACACAGCTAAATAAAACTGTTATACATTCATCCATAAACGTCAAATCAGCTAACATAGTTGCCACACACCAACACAGTGTACAGATAGCAAAGCAAACGATAAACCAACGCTAAAATAGAACGCTTAAGCCAAATTGAACCGTACTGACCCGTTTTTTCGCCCGGTAACAAATAAATAGTTTAAACAGACATAGCGAAAATAAAGTTATAACAAATTATAGTGAGTAGTGTTAAAATAATAATCCAAATAAGCTTAATTTATAATATATCTTGACAATAATTAGAATTGACGCCATTTTAGAAAGGAAAACAGATTAGGACAAATATTACTACATGCATACATACATTAACAACAAACGATATAGCCTCTGTAAGTCAAACACAACATGCAATTTATGTATAGATAACAAAAATTTTATGTAAAACATTCCAGAATCCTTGAAAAAGATGAAATAAATCATCGAAACGTCGGATAGTAGAAGCGAAACATCGTTTAGCTGCTCTAAATAGACTGAATAGCCGAAAATCCTCCCCCGAGTTATAACAATAACAATAATTTTAGATCAACAAGTTTCCCGTGTGATGGATGTTATTGTAAGCATTCGTGTTTCCAAAATCAGTGACGCTCAGAGAAAGAAAAACCAACGCCAGTAGTCGATGAAGTTTTGATTTATGCTCAGAATTTCAACAGGATGCGCAGTGTACTCAAAATTAATCACATTAACCCGTAAAGACCCGGGACGGAACTTATTTTTTGAAAATGCTCGTTCTCAGCACTGGAACGGCCGATTTGGAAAAACTTGGACTTTTATTCAAGGGGAATAGTTGTTCTAAGTTCTAGTAAAGGTGCCACCCCTCTGGACCCCTCCTCGTTTTTGTGAGACGCAAATATGTCTGTGTTTTTTTTCTAATTTTTCAAACAGATTGAGCAAACACTGGGAATTTTCATGCGTATCAATTGCTCCTTGTTTCAAATCATGTCAGGTGGATGAAATATGGTATGTATAGCGAATTTTGAAGTTTCCAAATTATTTCAGTGTAACATCACAAAACTACGTATTTTTATAAAAATTCAAACAACAAGACCGTTCTTCAAATTTTAAGCTCTACATTTTTGCGGTAAGGTCTCCTGAATCCATACGTGATGAAATATTTATTTTAGCATGCAAATATTTTGAGAAAAACCAGTTTAAATTCACCAAAGTACGTATTTTCATGGAAACCTAATTTTCTCAGTCTCCCACGGTAGGTTTCAACTTATCTCTTTAATTTTCAAGCTCTATATTTTTAGAGTAACGTCTTCTGAATCCAAAGATGTTGAAAGATTTTTTCTAGCATGCACAGATTTGGAGAAAATCAAATTTTCATAAGAACTCGTACTTTAGTGAATTCAAACTCATTTTTCTTTAAATCTGTGCATGCTAGAATAAATCTTTCAGTATCTTTGGATTCAGAAGACGTTACTCTAGAAATATGGAGCTTGAAAATTGAAGAGCCAAGTTGAAACCTACTGTGGGAGACTGAGAAAATCAGGTTTCCATGAAAATACGTACTTTAGTGAATTTAAACTCGTTTTTCTCAAAATATTTGCATGCTAAAATAAATATTTCATCACGTATGGATTCAGGATACCTTACCGCAAAATGTAGAGCTTAAAATTTGAAGAACGGTCTTGTTGTTTGAATTTTTATAAAAATACGTAGTTTTGTGATTTTGTACTGAAATAATTTGGAAACTTCAAAATTCACTCTTACATACCATATTTCATCCACCTGAAATGATTTGAAACAAGGAGCAATTGATACGTATGAAAATTCCCAGTGTTTGCTCAATCTGTTTGAAAAATTAGAAAAAAAACACAGACATATTTGCGTCTCACAAAAACGGGGAGGGGCCTAGAGGGGTGGCAACTTTACCAAAACTTAGAGCAACTATTCCCCTTGAATAAAAGTCCAAGTTTTCCCAAATCGGCCGTTCCAGTGCTGAGAACGAGCATTTTCAAAAAACAAGTCCCGTCCCGGGTCTTTACGGGTTAATAACAGAATAAGTGGATGTTCATACTCAATCATCAACGGAAACGAACTGGAACGAAGATATTAAAAGTGAAGAAGTTTTCAACAGTTCCTTAAATGTGTTCAGGATCGATCGTGATTTATCACTATCTGATAAGAAATCAGGTGGAGGAGTGCTTGTGGCTGTTGGGGTTCAGCATGATTCTGAGCAAATCATAACCCAGAAACATGCCGAATTTGAAGATGTGTGGGTTAAAGTTCTGTTGAAGGGTGAAATCCATATTTTCGTATCTGTTTACTTTCCACCCCACTTTGCCAAAAAGCAATCATATGGAAAATTTTTGTGGACGGTAGAATTAGTGAATGATGAGTCCAACACTAACTCAAAAAATTATATATATGAAGATTTTAATCAAAATGATGCTGATTTTATTGTAAACGATGATAATGAATCGCTTTTACTTCCTGTAGTAGGAGAAAACGAAACGGATTGACGGATGACGGATTTAGTCAACTTGGATTAAATCAGGTAAACTCAATCCGGAATGAGCAAAACTGTTTTTTAGACTTTTTATTCACAAATTGCACGGAAGATTTTAGTGTTGACAAAGCAGAATATCCCCTATGGAAAAATGAAAAATTTCATACTGCAATTGAGTACTCGCTAATGATTGATACCGAGAGATCGCGATCTTCTGATCATGAGCCTGAATATGAATATGACTTCACTAAAGCAAATTTCGAACTAATCAATCGTAAATTAACTGACATCGACTGGCAATCACTTCTAAATACTACAAGATATACAGCCCTAGGGTTGTATGATAGGTGACGTGGGACTAAACACTGTAATTAGAAGGATTTTTAGTTACAAAAGTTACAGAATCTGCAGACAGCAACAATTCGTTTGTTCTGTGGTTTAAGTATTTTTTATACGCAGCCTCTACTTAAATTTTCTTTTAAGAAATATATTGAACAACTCTCGGAAGAACTTCGATTACACTTAACGATATTGTGTAGTGTCGAAGCCGTTACATAGGTTCACTCATAGGGAAACATAAGAAGATATGTTAAACGAAATTTTCAACAAGTTCCAGCGAAAAATCATAACAATCAACAATTACAAGGAAGTTAAAGTTCGAAATGATTAATTTCTGTTTTTAGTTTGACAAGTTTTTTTCATTTGCTAACAATTACATTTACTGTATCACGAAGACAGCTAATATACTTAAGAATATCATTTGTTAAATTGAAAACAAAAATATATCATCTAACAATGTTGAAATGAACAAAGATTCTGAATAGATCCTAGTAAACAGGCTTCTTCCGTTCTCTTGATTTTTGCCCAAATTTCCTTTTCTACCTGCTAATCCCCTTGGAGAACTAGACTTTCTCTCACACAGAGTGAGTAATTATCCACATTTAGGCGTAGAGTATTTCAGTCGCAGAGTTCCTTTTCACTCTTTATCACACGTGTTAGGGATAAACATTTGCTCTCAGTTTAAGAGGGAGTTCGTTAGCTTCTCCTTTACTAAAAGAGAAGTTGGCCAAATATCAAAACATTTAGGTTCACATTGAAGCCACATCCCAACCGTTTTCGAATTTAATATTATAGGAAAATTCACAACTCACCATGGGTGCGTATTCTGCAGAAAGTTCGATTTTATACTGTTTTTGCCGCACCCCAGAGCGATGAGAACGGTAACGCGATGCTCAGTTGGTTGCCGAGCAATTTATTTCATTTTTCTTGCGTGCGCGGATGCTCTGTCAAATTAGGAGCGTTTTTTCGTCAGAGAAACTATTACTCTGCGCTCTCTCTACAGCAGATGGTGTGATGCACATTGAATGTAAGCTCGCAGTTGTTAAGAGGGAAGAAAACTCTTTCTCTTAAAGATGAAGATGAGCAAAACAAAGCCTGCTAGTGAATCGATACAATATTCAGAAGCATCCGCTAGCTACTAAGCTTCTATAAATTTGTATTTTCAGAAATCTACTCTTTCGATCACGATAATTTAGTAAAAATCGAAGATAAAATGCAAAATAAAATCTGACGACCGTTGCAAAAATGCTCAATTCCTGTTGAGTAGTTTATGTTTTTTTAAGTTAACCATATTCATATGAAAAACTTTTAATCACTATCAATGCAGCAGCATTGCTGTTTTTCCTTGATATCACGGAAATAGAAGTCGTGTACCACTGCAATGATAGACGACAAGAGACCAGCGGCGCTCTGCTTCTCATAACATGTATACTATACTGTACGGTATTGTCGCTTTTACCAGCATGTTTACTTTCAAGACATCAGTTTTTATTATGCTCTGACAGCAGGCTTAGAAATTGTTCAAGTGAAAAGCTTGTTTCAAAGTTTTTCAAAAGATCTTTTCCTTCGAGACTTCAAATTAGTCTAAGTTCATGAAAGCAAACTTAAATTGACCTGTTGGGACGGGGAAACTCTGTCCTTTTTTTTTGTTATTGAAACAGAGAATATCACAGGGAATGGCTGGTGTCCATTCACATCGTCTGTGCTAGGAATGCTCGCGTGTGATTAGTTCGTTGTTCGCGTAAATTTTCTTGTAACTTTTTATCAATTTTCACCGTTGAGCAGGGAAATAATAATGATGTCTAGCGTATTATAAAATTGTTACACGTTTTATCTATCCAACAATATATTGGTTATTGTAATCCATCATGTGGTTATGCTGTTATTATCGTTGGAAATCTGACGTAACATTAGCTAGCTTCGTTTCCTATTTTACAGAATGCATCCCAGTATAGAAAACAAAGACGTAGTCCCACGTCAAAAATGAAATAGATATGAACAAAGCGGTTGATAATTTTTTTATCATCACTGTATGGTGTTTTAGACTCAACTGTACCAAAATCAAAAAAGAAAACGGTTAGCTCAAAAGATCCCAGTTGGTTCACCAGAGAAATAAAAAAAATAAAAAATAGGAAACAAAAAGCTCATAAAACTTACAAAAAACTCAAAGACCAAGGAAATTTGGACAAATATTTGAACATTTGTTTTGAACTGAATACTAAAATATCTATTGCGTATGAGAACTACAACACAAGGGTGGAAAATAACATTAAATCAGACCCCAAAGAGTTTTTAAAATTTGCGAACGATAAAATGAAGTCTAATAACTTCCCATCTCGCATGCAATATGAAGACTTTGCCAGTACTGACTCGAAGCAAATCTGCAACAAGTTTGCGAGTTTTTTTCAAACCGTTTATAAAAAAAGCGACGAAGTCAGGGACTTTGAGTACTTTTCGCACTTGCATGAACAAATGAATAACGTATCTGTTAAACGTATCTGTTAAACAAATAACTGTTCAAGAAATCCTCGCAACACTCAAAAAAATTGACGTTTCAAAAGGTCCAGGTCTAGATGGAATTCCACCCTCACTTAGAGCAAGCCCACCAGTGGCTAAATTGAAGTTTCTAAAGCTAGTTTGGCAACTCCCACCATAACGCGGCAACCGCACCGGGCGTTGCTATGTTGGTTTGGGAAATAGCAATCCCCACCTCGGGTAATAGCGAGTTATTCAATTTGGCAACGCGATAGCAACGAGCCGAGTCGTTGCCGGCAAATCAGTGATGCCAGAGCCGAATCGTTGCTATTTGATGAAATGTCAAACTGTTGTTTTTTTGTGCTCGATAGTGAATGTTCGAAATAATATTACGAAGATGATGAGTGTTTCGAATGCGGACTCAATTGGTCGGCCACGGAAGACGAGATGTTTTGCCTCGCTTGTTAAACACGTCGTAGAACGCAAGTGTCGGCGTGAACTACTACTCAATTTTGTTTCCGATTGAGCTGAAATTTTGCACAGGGTGTTTTTTCGGGCAGGTAAACATTTTGTATAGGTTTTTATTGAAATGACCATTTTGGTTGGCATTTTGGTGTGCAACCTACACGATGCGGAAAGCGCAAATCCTAACAATATTGGCCAATATTATTCAAGATACCTGGAAGGTTTAAGCAAATCTGCTCGGGAGTATTACCAACTATTTTCCCGTTCAGTTCGGTCGTTGTATAAAAAACCATATTTCTCCTTTACCGCTGTTTCAATCTTCAAAAACAACCTGAGATGCGTTCGAAAGCGGCGTTGGAAATGGTCATCTGTATTGACCGGTGTTTCCCATGAAAATATTGTTAAAACGCTGGATGGCACCTTCCTTCGTATGGCGGTCAATGTTTGGCTATTTACTAGGCTGAGAGCCGCCCCGAATCTTTCCAAAAACCCTTTTCTTAATCGCGTAAAAGGAAATTTTTTTGGCGAAATCACTTTATTCATCACTAGAATCAACCAAATACTCGAAAACAATTTCCGCGTTCTATATTCAAGTTTCTTTTTTTGGTGGCAAATTTTCAAATATTAATAGCAAACTGTGGGAACCAAGACATCATAGAATACAGAATACAACTAATGAAAGTTCGCCAGCTTTCAGTAGAATAGTCGTTTAAGCCAACGTTGCGGGACGTGCCCACTTTTACGAAATTACTTTAAATAAACATGTAAGGATGAAAAAATCCGTGTACGCACAAGTAAAAAAACCTGCAAAAGAATTATGTTTTCGATAACTTGAGAAAACGGAAACAAAGTTAAAACAAAGTTGCGTGAAATGGAGGGAACATTTTATGAAGCAGAAAGAACGTAGATCATTCCGGAAAAGATTGACTGACGGATAGGTTGGTTATTACTAGATACGCAAAAAATATGCGAAATACATCACAAACAAACATTTTGCCAACGCTGGCTAGTGACGGTCTTCAGAAATTGGCAACTGCCGGTGTGAAAAAGAAATAGTGGAATTGGTAATCCCCATTAGCAACGACCGGTGCGAAAATCGGTTGCTATCCAAAATAGCAGCGGCCAGCGTTGTGAAAGTAGCAACTCAAATGGCAACTCACCGGTGCGCTTGTTCTTATGAAAAATCTTACCCTGCCTTCGTAAAACCCTTTTTTTTATTTTTTTTTAATAGGGGGGGGGGGGGGGGCGTAATGTTTGTAATGATTTATTTATGTACTAACATCTATTCAGAATTAGTATTGTGTGTTCTGCCACAAATGGTGACATTTCAACACTATTATATATATGTATTTGTACGCTTTTTCATATTATTGAATGTTATTAGCTTTCGCAGTTAAGTTAATGTAATTGTAGGAAAATTATTAAACCTACTTGCCAAGGAAAAAAAAAGGAATAAAACAAAACTTAAAATAAACTTAAAACTATCTTACTGACTATAAAGTGAGCTAATCGTTGCAATTGAGGATTGCAACGATTTTGGTCGGAATTTGTTGATAATTTGGCTTGACATATTTTCTAATGTTTCTACATTAGTGAGCCTATGTAGCTCGTTCGTGCTAAACCAGGGAGGACGCTTCAAAATCATTTTCAAAAGTTTATTCTGAATTCTTTGAAGTGTCTTCTTCCTGGTTGTGCAACAACTTGTCCGGATGGGAACTGCATATAACATTGCTGGCCTAAAAATTTGTTTGTAAATTAACAGTTTATTCTTGAGACAAAGTCTAGAATTCCTGTTGATTTCGTAAAACCCTTGTTTTGGCTTTTCAACTTATCCCTTACGTCCGGACAGTTTCCATCAGTCTGGAAAAAATCTTTTCTCATACCGATTTTCAAGTCAGGTAAGAGATCTGACATCAAAAATTATCGTGGCATTGCAATAATATCATGTATTCTTAACTTTTTGAACCTATCGTAAACCAAAAAATACTCAATCAGGTAAAGAATCGCATAACGTGTAACCAACATGGCTTTTACAAAGGAAGGTCTACGGCTACCAACTTACTTGAATTTGTTGATTTCTCTCTTGCGTCTATGGACAGAGGCAACTTCGTGGAAACTCTATACACGGATTTTAGTAAAGCTTTTGACAGAGTAGATATTTCCATGCTTATGTTCAAATTAAAAAAATTGGGATTTGAGTCAGGCCTATTTAGATGGATTGAATCTTTTTTGACGAATAGGACACAAACGGTTAGGTTTAAGGGACACCTTTCTGTACCAGTAAAAGTGACATCTGGAGTTCCACAAGGCTCCCATTTAGGCCCTTTGCTCTTCATTTTATTTGTTTATGACGTTACCCTTGTGTTGAATCGTCTCAAAGTATTGATATATGCCGATGACATGAAACTGTACATGGAAATAAAACACAAATCAGACATCCAACAATTCCAACAAGAGGTTGACATTTTCTACATTTGGTGTAAAGAAAGTTTTCTTGATCTCAACGTAAAAAAATGTAATATTATATAATACACAAGGAAAAGAAATCCTGAACATGCCAGTTGCACTCTTGGACATCAAGTTGTAGAAAGGTGTTATCAAATTAGAGATTTAGGAGTAATCATGGATTCTAAGTTAACATTCATTGATCACTACAATACGATCATCAATAGAGCCAACAGTATGCTAAGTTTTATAAAAAGGTTCAGTTCTCATTTCGTAGACCCGTACACTATAAAAACTCTCTTTGTTACATATGTTAGATCTATTTTAGAATACTGTAGTGTTGTTTGGTCGCCTTATCAAGACGTCCATTCCAATAGAATCGAATCCGTACAAAAACAGTTTTTGTTATATGCACTAAGAAAACTAGGTTGGAATTAATTTCCTCTCCCTTGTTATGAATCGCGTTGCATGCTTAATAATATAGAAACGCTTGAAAAAAGAAGAGAAATTGTTTCGGTAACTCTTGTCAACGATTTAGTTTCACAACGCATAAGTTCGGAAAATTTGCTTGGAAAACTCAACTTTTATGCTCCTACACGCTCATTAAGAACGCGAAAAATTTTTGCATTAAATTCTTATAGAACATAATATGCCATGGCCGGGCCAGTTAATAGTTTGATGAGTCTTTTCAATAAATATTGTGAAGTTATTGATTTAACGATGTCACGAAATGCTCTTAGAAAAAGATTGAACACTTGAATTACATAACTATATTTGTGATGTTAGCAATAGTTTTTAAGATGTAGTCTACTATGATTGACGAAATAAATAAATAAATAAATAAATGATTTAAGTGGTAAAAAATATGTTCCATAATCGACCTCAGACAACATTTTGGATTGCAAGATGGCAACTACCGTTCTCTGGAAAACAGCCAAAAATGGCCGATTTCCACCCAATATAATAATATCCGAATCTAGAATGATACACAGGAGCTAAAATCGACCACAGATAACATTTTAAATTCTAAGATGGCGACTTCCGGTTTCTGAAAAACAGCTGAAAATGACTAAATACCACCCAATATAAGTGTTTTTTCAACCAGTATGACATTCGAAAACCAGAAATTGTCTCCAAATGCCACTATTAAATCCAAAATGGCGACTTCCTGTTCCGGAAAAACAGCGGCAAACGACCAAATACCACCCAATATGGGCATTTCCGGAATCGTTATGATGCACTGGAGCCACAAATCGACTTCAGACAACATTTTGAATTGTAAGATGGCAACTTCCGCTTTCTAGAAAAAAGCCTGAAATGGACGATTCCCATTAAATATGAGCATCTCCGGAACCAGAAAGATGCACAGAAGCTAAAAATTGATCACAGACACAATCTTGGATTCTAAGATGGTGACTTCCGGTGTCTGACAAACAGCCGAAAATGACCAAATACCATTCAATCTGAATGTTTTCGGAACCAGAATTACGCCCAGATGACAGAAATTGATTTCACAGGCAACTTGATTGCCCAAAATGATGACTTTCCGTTTCTGAAAATATAGCCCAAAGTGACCAAATACCACCCAACATGAGTATCTGCGGAGCCAGAATGTTGCAACAAGCTAAAAATTGACCTCAGACCCCATTTTTGATTTTAGGTTGGCGACTTCTGGTTCATGGTAAACAGCCGAAAATGATCGAATAACACCCAATATGGGTGTTTCTTCAACCAAAATGACGCTCAGAGGCCAGAAATTATCTTGAATACCTTTTGAAATCCAAGATGGTGACTTTCGGTTTGTGAAAAACAGCCTAAAATAACCAACTACCATCCAATATGAGTATCTCTGGAACCAGAATGATGCAATGCCTTAACAATTGACCACAGGCACCATTTTAAATTGCTAAATGGCAACTTTTAGGAATTACCGAATAATACTTATCAAAAATCAAATTTGATCAAAATACATATATATTATTTCACAACATTAATGTCCGTTCGCCGACAAAATTTTTCTCATGCTGCATTAATTAAATCGTTTCACCATACGTTGTTTTCCAACCATTTTGGTGTATAATGTTGAATTGCTCGTGCGCCAAAAAAAAAAGAACGATGCAGCAATATATGTGGGTAGGAATGTTCGTTCTGCACTAAGTAGCTGATAAAATCATTTCAACCACATCGATTGGAATAGGCCACTTACAGTCCATAGAGTAGCCTCGTGGCGACATTTGAAACCACGATTCAGTTTGTGTTTAATACGCAAAGTACATAGGTACCGTGGAATGGGGTGAAATTGATCAGTGGGGTGAAATTGATCACCTGAAAATTCGTGATAAAAAATACTAATCAAAAGATATTGCTCTTACAACACTCGGCAATGTTAACGTGTCCTTAAACGTAACTTTTGCATGATTCACATACCTGTCAAAGTTAACCCTTGCATGCCCGTAGATTCAGTTTGTGTTTAATACGCAAAGTACATAGGTACCGTGGAATGGGGTGAAATTGATCAGTGGGGTGAGATTGATCACCTGAAAATTCGTGATAAAAAATACTAATCAAAAGATATTGCTCTTACAACACTAGGCAATGTTAACGTGTCCTTCAACGTAATTTTTGCATGATTCACATACCTGTCAAAGTTAACCCTTGCATGCCCGTTGCAATTTTTCATATTTTCGAAAAATTCTTCTAACTCAGTCAAAACTCAATCAAATTTGATCAAACAAGTTTCCAAATAACAAAAAACGATTGAAAATACTAATTACATAACTATATTTGTGATGTTAGCAATTTCATATTATTGAATGTTATTAGCTTTCGCAGTTAAGTTAATGTAATTGTAGGAAAATTATTAAACCTACTTGCCAAGGAAAAAAAAAGGAATAAAACAAAACTTAAAATAAACTTAAAACTATCTTACTGACTATAAAGTGAGCTAATCGTTGCAATTGAGGATTGCAACGATTTTGGTCGGAATTTGTTGATAATTTGGCTTGACATATTTTCTAATGTTTCTACATTAGTGAGCCTATGTAGCTCGTTCGTGCTAAACCAGGGAGGACGCTTCAAAATCATTTTCAAAAGTTTATTCTGAATTCTTTGAAGTGTCTTCTTCCTGGTTGTGCAACAACTTGTCCGGATGGGAACTGCATATAACATTGCTGGCCTAAAAATTTGTTTGTAAATTAACAGTTTATTCTTGAGACAAAGTCTAGAATTCCTGTTGATTTCGTAAAACCCTTGTTTTGGCTTTTCAACTTATCCCTTACGTCCGGACAGTTTCCATCAGTCTGGAAAAAATCTTTTCTCATACCGATTTTCAAGTCAGGTAAGAGATCTGACATCAAAAATTATCGTGGCATTGCAATAATATCATGTATTCTTAACTTTTTGAACCTATCGTAAACCAAAAAATACTCAATCAGGTAAAGAATCGCATAACGTGTAACCAACATGGCTTTTACAAAGGAAGGTCTACGGCTACCAACTTACTTGAATTTGTTGATTTCTCTCTTGCGTCTATGGACAGAGGCAACTTCGTGGAAACTCTATACACGGATTTTAGTAAAGCTTTTGACAGAGTAGATATTTCCATGCTTATGTTCAAATTAAAAAAATTGGGATTTGAGTCAGGCCTATTTAGATGGATTGAATCTTTTTTGACGAATAGGACACAAACGGTTAGGTTTAAGGGACACCTTTCTGTACCAGTAAAAGTGACATCTGGAGTTCCACAAGGCTCCCATTTAGGCCCTTTGCTCTTCATTTTATTTGTTTATGACGTTACCCTTGTGTTGAATCGTCTCAAAGTATTGATATATGCCGATGACATGAAACTGTACATGGAAATAAAACACAAATCAGACATCCAACAATTCCAACAAGAGGTTGACATTTTCTACATTTGGTGTAAAGAAAGTTTTCTTGATCTCAACGTAAAAAAATGTAATATTATATAATACACAAGGAAAAGAAATCCTGAACATGCCAGTTGCACTCTTGGACATCAAGTTGTAGAAAGGTGTTATCAAATTAGAGATTTAGGAGTAATCATGGATTCTAAGTTAACATTCATTGATCACTACAATACGATCATCAATAGAGCCAACAGTATGCTAAGTTTTATAAAAAGGTTCAGTTCTCATTTCGTAGACCCGTACACTATAAAAACTCTCTTTGTTACATATGTTAGATCTATTTTAGAATACTGTAGTGTTGTTTGGTCGCCTTATCAAGACGTCCATTCCAATAGAATCGAATCCGTACAAAAACAGTTTTTGTTATATGCACTAAGAAAACTAGGTTGGAATTAATTTCCTCTCCCTTGTTATGAATCGCGTTGCATGCTTAATAATATAGAAACGCTTGAAAAAAGAAGAGAAATTGTTTCGGTAACTCTTGTCAACGATTTAGTTTCACAACGCATAAGTTCGGAAAATTTGCTTGGAAAACTCAACTTTTATGCTCCTACACGCTCATTAAGAACGCGAAAAATTTTTGCATTAAATTCTTATAGAACATAATATGCCATGGCCGGGCCAGTTAATAGTTTGATGAGTCTTTTCAATAAATATTGTGAAGTTATTGATTTAACGATGTCACGAAATGCTCTTAGAAAAAGATTGAACACTTGAATTACATAACTATATTTGTGATGTTAGCAATAGTTTTTAAGATGTAGTCTACTATGATTGACGAAATAAATAAATAAATAAATAAATGATTTAAGTGGTAAAAAATATGTTCCATAATCGACCTCAGACAACATTTTGGATTGCAAGATGGCAACTACCGTTCTCTGGAAAACAGCCAAAAATGGCCGATTTCCACCCAATATAATAATATCCGAATCTAGAATGATACACAGGAGCTAAAATCGACCACAGATAACATTTTAAATTCTAAGATGGCGACTTCCGGTTTCTGAAAAACAGCTGAAAATGACTAAATACCACCCAATATAAGTGTTTTTTCAACCAGTATGACATTCGAAAACCAGAAATTGTCTCCAAATGCCACTATTAAATCCAAAATGGCGACTTCCTGTTCCGGAAAAACAGCGGCAAACGACCAAATACCACCCAATATGGGCATTTCCGGAATCGTTATGATGCACTGGAGCCACAAATCGACTTCAGACAACATTTTGAATTGTAAGATGGCAACTTCCGCTTTCTAGAAAAAAGCCTGAAATGGACGATTCCCATTAAATATGAGCATCTCCGGAACCAGAAAGATGCACAGAAGCTAAAAATTGATCACAGACACAATCTTGGATTCTAAGATGGTGACTTCCGGTGTCTGACAAACAGCCGAAAATGACCAAATACCATTCAATCTGAATGTTTTCGGAACCAGAATTACGCCCAGATGACAGAAATTGATTTCACAGGCAACTTGATTGCCCAAAATGATGACTTTCCGTTTCTGAAAATATAGCCCAAAGTGACCAAATACCACCCAACATGAGTATCTGCGGAGCCAGAATGTTGCAACAAGCTAAAAATTGACCTCAGACCCCATTTTTGATTTTAGGTTGGCGACTTCTGGTTCATGGTAAACAGCCGAAAATGATCGAATAACACCCAATATGGGTGTTTCTTCAACCAAAATGACGCTCAGAGGCCAGAAATTATCTTGAATACCTTTTGAAATCCAAGATGGTGACTTTCGGTTTGTGAAAAACAGCCTAAAATAACCAACTACCATCCAATATGAGTATCTCTGGAACCAGAATGATGCAATGCCCTAACAATTGACCACAGGCACCATTTTAAATTGCTAAATGGCAACTTTTAGGAATTACCGAATAATACTTATCAAAAATCAAATTTGATCAAAATACATATATATTATTTCACAACATTAATGTCCGTTCGCCGACAAAATTTTTCTCATGCTGCATTAATTAAATCGTTTCACCATACGTTGTTTTCCAACCATTTTGGTGTATAATGTTGAATTGCTCGTGCGCCAAAAAAAAAAGAACGATGCAGCAATATATGTGGGTAGGAATGTTCGTTCTGCACTAAGTAGCTGATAAAATCATTTCAACCACATCGATTGGAATAGGCCACTTACAGTCCATAGAGTAGCCTCGTGGCGACATTTGAAACCACGATTCAGTTTGTGTTTAATACGCAAAGTACATAGGTACCGTGGAATGGGGTGAAATTGATCAGTGGGGTGAAATTGATCACCTGAAAATTCGTGATAAAAAATACTAATCAAAAGATATTGCTCTTACAACACTCGGCAATGTTAACGTGTCCTTAAACGTAACTTTTGCATGATTCACATACCTGTCAAAGTTAACCCTTGCATGCCCGTAGATTCAGTTTGTGTTTAATACGCAAAGTACATAGGTACCGTGGAATGGGGTGAAATTGATCAGTGGGGTGAGATTGATCACCTGAAAATTCGTGATAAAAAATACTAATCAAAAGATATTGCTCTTACAACACTAGGCAATGTTAACGTGTCCTTCAACGTAATTTTTGCATGATTCACATACCTGTCAAAGTTAACCCTTGCATGCCCGTTGCAATTTTTCATATTTTCGAAAAATTCTTCTAACTCAGTCAAAATTCAATCAAATTTGATCAAACAAGTTTCCAAATAACAAAAAACGATTGAAAATACTTAAAGTAATCTTAGTTGAGGGTTAATTAAGTCAAATTTGTAGAAGTGAGTAAAGTTTGATAAAAGCTCAAAAAATTTAATTTTCAACAATGATCATTCTATACTATAAAAGAAATTCGCAGGAAACCACTAAGATTTTAATTTCAGAGCTAGTTTTTGAGCTTTTGCAACAAACCGAATTGAAATTGGTCCAACGACGATCAAATAAGAGCAATTTTAGCAACAAGCAGCTCGTGAACCAAACTAAACAAATTTTAACCTGAAATATCGTTATTTTCGTTTCCAAACTAGCTGTATATGATATTTTTTAGTTTAAAAATCATCATTTATCTTTAGCATATCGAAAAAAAGCACATTGCCAAAAGCATGTATGGATTTCAATGGTGATCAATTTACCCCAATTTACCTCATAGTACCTTATAGAATTATCGAATTTATTTAATGGAGTAGACGATAGAAATTTCACCAATAGCCATGGAGGTTTACTGAAGCACATACCAATACTTGTTTTAAAATTATACTATTTCTACAAAAATGTACGTGACGCTACTTAATTGGAAATTTTTATAAAAATTGAATAATTTCACCCCGTTCCATGGTACTAAGCGATTCACTTAGATTATACTTTTATGAGTATCTCTGGAACCAGAATGAGTATCTCTGGAACCAGAATGATGCAATGCCCTAACAATTGACCACAGGCACCATTTTAAATTGCTAAATGGCAACTTTTAGGAATTACCGAATAATACTTATCAAAAATCAAATTTGATCAAAATACATATATATTATTTCACAACATTAATGTCCGTTCGCCGACAAAATTTTTCTCATGCTGCATTAATTAAATCGTTTCACCATACGTTGTTTTCCAACCATTTTGGTGTATAATGTTGAATTGCTCGTGCGCCAAAAAAAAAAGAACGATGCAGCAATATATGTGGGTAGGAATGTTCGTTCTGCACTAAGTAGCTGATAAAATCATTTCAACCACATCGATTGGAATAGGCCACTTACAGTCCATAAAGTAGCCTCGTGGCGACATTTGAAACCACGATTCAGTTTGTGTTTAATACGCAAAATACATTGGTACCGTGGAATGGGGTGAAATTGATCAGTGGGGTGAAATTGATCACCTGAAAATTCGTGATAAAAAATACTAATCAAAAGATATTGCTCTTACAACACTAGGCAATGTTAACGTGTCCTTAAACGTAACTTTTGCATGATTCACATACCTGTCAAAGTTAACCCTTGCATGCCCGTTGCAATTTTTCATATTTTCGAAAAATTCTTCTAACTCAGTCAAAACTCAATCAAACTTGATCAAACAAGTTTCCAAATAACAAAAAAAAACGATTGAAAATACTTAAAGTAATCTTAGTTGAGGGTTAATTAAGTCAAATTTGTAGAAGTGAGTAAAGTTTGATAAAAGCTCAAAAAATTTAATTTTCAACAATGATCATTCTATACTATAAAAGAAATTCGCAGGAAACCACTAAGATTTTAATTTCAGAGCTAGTTTTTGAGCTTTTGCAACAAACCGAATTGAAATTGGTCCAACGACGATCAAATAAGAGCAATTTTAGCAACAAGCAGCTCGTGAACCAAACTAAACAAATTTTAACCTGAAATATCGTTATTTTCGTTTCCAAACTAGCTGTAAATGATATATTTTAGTTTAAAAATCATCATTAATCTTTAGCATATCGAAAAAAAGCACATTGCCAAAAGTATGTATGGATTTCAATGGTGATCAATTTACCCCAATTTACCTCATAGTACCTTATAGAATTATCGAATTTATTTAATGGAGTAGACGATAGAAATTTCACCAATAGCCATAGAGGTTTACTGGAGCACATACCAGTACTTGTTTTAAAATTATACTATTTCGAGAAAAATGTACGTGACGCTACTTAATTGGAAATTTTTATAAAATTGAATAATTTCACCCCGTTCCATGGTACTAAGCGATTCACTTAGATTATACTTTTATGAAAATGCACCGGAATAAACATGAATGATCACTTTATGTTTTTTTTTTGTCTGTAATTAACCGATAAAGCACGGCCATCACTGTTGATGACACAAACTGTTTTTCGCCATGCTTTTATTTATTGCTTCACTGAGGCTGAGCGTACAACGCAGTATTTTCATTTGCTTCACTAATTCACTGGACTGGTGTTAATCTGCATGATTGGAGAAGGCGATTGATTCTGTATTTGAATAATACCGTCGATAAGCGTAGATTTCCGTAAACAGATAATTGATATTTGGTGATCATCCACCTTTCCGGAACGGCTCCATTGGATCTTGAAATTGGCCTGTCCAAAATCACCACGAACAAAACATTTGCCGTTGTCTTTGCTGTTCACAATCTCCGAAGATCGATTTGACCATGTCATAGGTCGCCATGTGGTAAATTCTTTCTTCAGTCCGGCTTCCAACCGGACCCGGGAATGTCATCACTTATTGACTGATGAGTGTTGTTAGTCGGATGAATCGCACTGCGCGATCAGTTTATTGCACACGTCGGTTGCGATACCGTTTTGTGCTGTCGTAGCAGGTCATCACACCGTCGTTCTATGCTGATGGGACATGTTTACTTATATTCTAAATGGTGCTTGGAATAAGTCCATTACAGTAAACATAAAGTGGCATGATCGTTAGGATATTTACATTTCGTAAGCCACCGGTCGTTCGACGACTTATAACTAGGACGCTTGGTTATTATTTTAAACGATTTATAATAATGATGTTTTGCCATTTATCGGTTTGGCCAACGATTCATAATAGGAATGCTCTAGAATGCTATGTTATTGTAAGGTGTTTTCTGCGTGTTAAGTAAACCCTGTAGCAGGCTAATGTTCCAGTTTACTTTTGATGTCAACGTGACGAAACATTGGGTAGTTTTCGCGGGGTGTTGCGTCACACTAATTCAAAAAAAAAATTTAATTGAAAAATACAAATACCAATGTCGGAACTCTAATATCAAGATGAATCATACTTGGTTTTCCTCTATACCGCCACCGCGGGATGCAATTTCTATTATCATATTGAACTAAATTCATTTAGCTAGTGAAATATAATCATCAGTACAGCTCGTTTAACTATCTATTCAAAGATCTGTACGAAGCATTTTGGTTTTCTATTGTCTTTAAAATACCCTATATTCAGTTATTTCAATAAATATGAGAAAAGCAGAGTGCAGAGTTCAAAAATAAACAACGCATTTTGTTGGCGGCGCAGCGTATTTTGCAGCACCCGAAAAATCATACTGAATTCGGGTATTTCCTGCTATACGAAACAAGATGAAGAAGAAGAAGATAAGTCAAACGGCAATTCGATTGTGTTCCACGCCCCACTGTGCGTCAACAGCGGCAATGTAGTTTTCACTTGGCTTGACTGCACAAAAATGAATATCGAGTTTTTCTGCACTGATAGACGACGAGTAACCAGCGCTCTCTTCATACATTGCTCGGTGCAGTACTGTTGCCTGTGCAATCATATTCTCCTTCAATACATCAGTTTTATTAACATTAACAGATTTGTTAACATCAGAACGTAATACTGTCTGATAGTGGAGGTGGTTACGAACTTTCCGAAAAAGCTTCATCTTCAAGACATCAAAATAGTCTAGGCTCATGGAAGCTAACATAAGTTGACCTATTGGGACGGAGAGACTCTGTCAAATTTTTTTTTGCCACTGCTATACAGGATATCACAGCAGGCAGTTGGTGTCTATTCATGAAGTCTGTGCCAGGCGTGCTCGCATATGTTGGTGAAAATTCGACCTTGAAACTTTTATTCAATTTTCACTGTTTAACAATGAAGTGATAATGAAAATTGAAGAATCACAAAATTGTCCATCATTTTATCAATCCAACGAAATATTGGTTATTGTGATCCATCATGTGGTTACATCAGTATAACCGTTTGAAATCTTTCATTCCGACGTTACATCTTGGTTTTAGTTTTCGCGGAATGTATCTCGATATAGTGCGGTTAGACATAGTCCTACGTCAAAAAAATTATTATTATTTTTTTCTATTTTCCCATGATCGCACAGGTTTCAGGTAATCTTTTGTAATTTTTATAAAAAGGAAAAGATTTAAAAAAGTGCTTTTTCAGATGATTATTTTTAAATTCAAAAATTATGAAAAGTTTCAAATCTATAATGAGTATAAAAATATATTAAAACTGGGACATTTTTTGTGGGACTGATCACTAGCACCGTACCTCCCGACCAGCTGAGAGATTGTACTTGTACAATCATTATTATTATAATTCTTTTTATTGTTTAGTAATGTAAATACATAACATTGAAAACCCCTGACAAGATTTTTCTTTAAATAGGTAGTTGACATGCGATGGGGTGTAAGAGATGAAGCAACAGATGATCACATGACTACAGAATTGTGCATGCGCGAAATAAAAAACTGTCAACGCCTCTCAATGGGTCCCAATTTTGTTGTATTTTTGGGCCAGAAATATGGATACCGTCCCATTCCAACCTACATCCTATCATCTGAGTTGCAACTAATACGGTTTTTTGAAATAATATAAACTAAGTGAATAAATTTCTATTGTTTTTCTATTACAGGGACGATCTGGCGACGATGGGAATAGATGTTTCGCTTTTGGACATGTGGTACAAAAAAGACAGTAATGCCGTCCCGCCTATTTCAATATTACAACCAATTTCATCAATTTTGACTAACTTTATTAACAAGGTACAAGCTATATTTGGTTTAAAACATAGTTTTTCCTTAAGCAGGTTTCTTTTGTTTTTCGCAGTAGGATTACGTCTATCTTTGGTAGGGTGGCATACTGCGAAAAGTGTAACGACGATGTGCCCTCTTCCTGGATGTTGTGTTCGAACCACTGAACGGTTTTTAAATATTAATGTCTTGATAGGGTGCCCAAAGTTTGTGATCTGGGCACACCAATTGAAGAAAATGTTAATTTAATAACGAAATTGTTGCTAACCCATTCTGTTCCGTATTTCTATGCACAATTTCATATCGTCTGAATATATAAGTACTTTAGTGCGATTTACTACAAGATTGACATCGTCAAAAAACGTAATCAATAATTAAGGACCCAATGGGAACTCCAGAAATGGCTTCAACTGCTGCCGTGGTCTTTCGTGTAAAACGAACTAACTACGCTCCAATCATCAAATACAATTCCAACAATTTCAGCAGTGTCGTTCTTAGACCCAAGCTTCGAAAGTATCGACGGAATATCAATTCTATTATATACATATAAAAATGGAGTTCTGTTCTGAGTTCTGTCTGATCCATATAGACCTGAAAGTGGCTGAACCGTTCGGCGTGAAAATTTTTATGTAAGGGTTTTTGTGGCCGGGAAAGGTTTTTATGATAATTTGAATTTCATTATAGGGAGGACTCCCATACAAACAACACAAATTTATGCATAACTCGAGAAATAATTTAAATTGGGCTGTAGGTGTTTTAAGAAGCAATAAATATTTCTCTGATAGATTGACACCCCTCCTTGATCTGGAAACGAAAGACAAATATCTGTATAGCTCAAGATTTTATCAAGCAAATTGAACCAAACTCGGTGTGCAGTGGTTTACGGGAATAACAAATATTTTGTGGAAGACGGGCACCCCTTTCTCAAGCAAATGTAACTAAATTTGCCATGTGTAGGTTTTTGGAGACAAGAAAAGATTCTATAAGGGTATGACACCCCTCCCTACTCCCTACTCCGGAAGAAGGGAACTCCCAAACAAATTTTGAAATTACTCCCCGATCAGAAAGAAAAAACAAAAATGTAACAGAAGCTGTTAGTTTGTTACGGGAAAAACCTAACAGGCTGTGTTTTCAGTTTGATCCCGTTAGGTGTTAAAATAACAGAAATTATAACGGAAATGATTCTACTAGAATCAAACACATATCAAAATTTGTTACTAATGTATCAGCTTTCGAACGAAATAAGAAAGTATATGGAACAACATTATAACAAACATTGTTACAAACAACAGGTTTTGATAAAAACGAAAAATTAGTTAGACTTGTTTCAGAACTACTTCATTTCAGGTTTTGTTATTAAAACTCATTCAGATTCAATTTTGTTATCAACATTATATGGAAAAATACAAAATTGTATCAAAATATGTTATTTGTATCTCGCGTTGATAGAATTTTGTAATTTGTTAGTTCTGCTCTTCTGATCGGGTCGTGAACTAATCAAGCAAATGCATGAACACGTAATATTTCTACGGTGATTCAACATCTCTCTCTCCTCTGGAAGGGAGGTTTCCATACAAGGCGACATCCATGAAATACGTCACGCATATAGAGGGGAGAGGGGGCTAAAAAAATCATGACGATTTGTGACGTATGGGAAAGGGGGGTTGTAACGTTATGTGACGTCACATGAAAAATATTTATAAATAAAAGTTCGACTGAAAAATGGTTTGGTTGGTCCTTTTTATTCACAACCTTTTGATATAACCTGAAACTAATAAGACAAAAACAATAACAGCGAAAAAAATTCTTCCGAAACTGGTTGCTTCAAGGCATCAGCAGAAAGTCTTAATTCTCCAAATGGCTCTGACGCAGTGTGGCCACATTTTTATCTGCACTGGGAGCGGCAAAAATCCTGTTCATTTGTACTATTTCCGACAAAATTGGCACCAAAATCTGTTCCATTGGAACATCGTTGTTGAAAAAACTGTGACTTTATTGACTCTGGAAATATTAGTTCTAAACTACTACCTCGCTTGTCAATTAAACTTTTGGCTTGCGAGATCGTGTTCATTGTACGTGACTGAGTCTGTTACAAAGTTTAGCTCAAACGTTCCTAGCCATTTGAAAAACCTGTGCTTATCTGTACTTTTTCACAAAACTCTGTAAACTGTACAGCGCAGAATCTGTACCGAAAAAATCGATACGTTTCCAGACAAATTGTACAATTGTCTGACGAGCTCTAAAATCCGTGGAATTTATTACCGATGAGTGAGATATTATTTTTTATTGTAATTTTTCTTGGAACATCAGATAAAGCACTCCAATTCGTAATTTGATCATATGTTTAGTTGCTACAAACTTCGCAACCAACTGTGTTAACGTACAAGGTAATTTGTATTTATTCAGTTATTTAGACCTTTGTGGTCTCATTAAAGCATGTTGGGTGGGGAAAAGCCCATTTGAGAAATTCCCTAACCGCTCGAATGCATTTAAAAACCGCACAATCTTTTGATTGAACATTACCATTTTTTAAACTAAATCTAACAACAATTAAACCTACCATTGTAACAGGTGACACATGAAATTAATTAAATAGCTATGACACAATTTTAACCTAAGGCTAACAAATTACAACGTGGCGAGGTTGGTGCTACGATTCTACTGACACTTACAGTTTCTCTCGAGCCGGGATTCCAACTCACAACGAATGACTTGTTAGGTCAGTTTCGAACTTCGACTGGCAGGTACTTTGGGGCAGGACACTAAGGCTCAATTTTTTTAATAGAAGAGGGGAGTCGCTGTGACGTGACGAACTTATTTTAAACAAATCTTATGACGAGGATGTTCTCATTCCAATAAAACCAGTCAATTCAAAAAAATTGTCTTTTGAGTTTAAACGTATCCAATATCCGAGTTTTTAGGCATTTGCAGACCATAAATAAACCGCAAGATCAATCCTTGAAAGTATGTGAAAACAATTTAGAAAGTTTAAAATTAATTTTACACAGAAAACAATAGGTGGGACGAAGTTTAACGGGTCAGCTGTGATTCGTAAAATGTCCACGATCCATACAAAATTTTTAGAATATATATGAGAACCTCCATACCAAATGATCTGGAAATTTCCAAATATTCAATCGATTATTTTTGATTTGAATAAAATTTCGCACACCTGTTTGGCTAAGCAAACTTATTTTTACTAATGAGCAACCAGTTTACTCGACCATTTTCAATATGGTTGATACTTTACGTAGATTTTTTTTTCCTGTTGGGTATATTTTCCACTGAGATGAGTGATTTGATCGTTTCATCCCAATAAGGTATTATTGAACGAATTGAGCTTTATTGGAAGAAGCCACCCAAATTTCTAATGTTTGTATTAAGTGTTTATCTAAGAATTGCTTCTTCGTTTGAAATAGTAAATGTTCCGAGGTTTCTCTATCCAGGTTACAAAAGCTTAGATAGTTTATTTGACACGGCACGATACAAAAGCGACAGGCATCATCTTGTAATTTACCTTTCTGTTTTAAGTAATGTTTACTTGGGCAGTGACCCGTCACAAGGCCACTGAAGGTACATAAGTCTTTTTTGAGATACTGATCAATCAACGGGTTACTGTTTTTCAGGGTGCTCTAAATCTCTTTGATTGTCGAGCTGATTTATTGTTTGTCCAAAAGTTTGCTATCATTGATTTTCCCACTTCTCAAGTTCCATTTTGAGGGCACATTCTGAGATTCCACAAAACGGTTATGGCACTATCAATAACTGCATTGTTCCATTTCTCACCAATAGATCAGCTCTTTCATTGCCTTCAATGCCGCAATGTTCAGGTACCCAGAATAAGTTTCCTTAACTATTTCTCCGAAAAATGCATATATTTGCATTGTCTTTAGTTGATATGTCACCGTTTGTGACAGAACACTCAAAATAAATTGTGTATAAATATTAGTATATAGTCAATTCATTAGAAACTTCTCCCCTTTAAAAAAACACGCCAACAGTTTATAAGTATATTGAAGTATCGCCTAAGGTCTCCTTCAGGAATCTTTTTTGTTCTTTGCAGTATTAGTGCGTTTTTTCCGCTTCCAATTGTACAAATAAATGCAATGGATGTAAGCCTAACATAGCATCCAGTGCCTTGAAAGGGACCTTCAAATTGCTTCCGCGATGGAAATTATGTCATTTCTTGGCAACTTTGCAAATTGATATTTATTCAAAGGTTTTGGCTTCAGTTATTCTGACTTTATTTAGTCAGCGATAAGTTTTCCCATCAGTTTCAACATGAACGACGAAGGACCAATTGGTCAGACACGAACTTGTCGCCAGCTTTTTGTAATATATTTTAGCCTGTCCGATCAAACGATTATAACAAACGTGTTAGGTGCCATCCACATTCCACGTGAACAGATTTTAAACGATTCATCTCAGTTAAGCACGAACTTTCTTTGTCCTCTTGAATCATGATAGGATGTCTTCAGAACCTGGTGATTTATATGATTCAAAGGAATTTATTACCCAATTAACTCTCGCGTGAGTAAAAATACGACTTGCTAGATCCTGCAAATGCTCTCTAACCATATTTTGCCCAGATGCACCTACAATTTCTTTAGGTTCATTAGAATTGATTCCGCTGGTCGTTTTTGATTCAGTGTATGATTCCAACGAGGTCGCACTTTCGCTCACGACAGGTGAGGATCCTGGGAAGTGTACCGCCATCATCAAGTTCAAGGTTTCTGGGCCGGTGAAGGGAAAGCTCTGCTGTTTTATTTTTTCTATACATAGCTGCCGCCACAATATCACTTTAAATAATTTTTTTAATAGACAGCAGCAACATTCAATGAAGAGAAATGTCAAGAGAGCGGAAAAAATATGGCGTCGTTTTTCGTCTCTGTTTAGGCCCAAAAAGGTTAGGAACACCCTATCGCGCAACATCATATATAAACGCAGGAACCGACGGACAGATGGCAGCACACTAAAAATCCCACCCGCATTCCAGTAGTGTAAATATCTTGTGCAGCAAATGACTGCAGTGTGTTATGCTGATTTATTTACATTCAAGTCGGTTCGTGGTAGAAGTATGTAGTATTTTTACTGTTTCCGCTTACATTTGCAATAAAATGGTGAAGATAGCCCAAAACCCCATCTCAGTTTGTAATAAACCGCCCAAGAACAACGATCGCGTTTATTTTATAGCCCGAAACAGGTGGGATTCCCCAAAATATAGGAGAATAAAGTGTACTGATCAAAGTGAAAAGGTTGACTATTAATTTGCGTGAAGTGACCGGTACTTACCCGCGAAAGCAAGCTTATTTCCTCTCGTAGAGCATTGTTGCTTGTGGTTACCTGGTGCTAAAAACTTACCTGTGAATTAATCAGTGACTTGACTATCCATGTCCACTCGATCATTACGCATTCTCAAACGCTACCCGTGCATTGTTCATCCTGTAAAAAGGAAGTTGGAGCCCGAAGATACCCGTCCCGCAGTCCGCTGTTCTTGTTGAGAAGAAGCGTTAGATTTGGAAGTTGAAAGTGATTCCCCAGACCCGTTTGGAAATCATGGACCCAACATTTTGGTACCGTGACCAGGATTTCCGCCCGACCCGTCCCGTTGTGAGTGGTTAGAAGTGAAAACTAACCTTAAGTCAAGCTATTGAGCTTAGTACCCAGCCCATCCCGCCACGTGTGTGCAAGGAGGAACTTGACCTCAACAGGTTTATTTTTAATCAACCCAACCCGGCACGTGTGAAGCAGGAGGATTTCAACCTCAATTGATAGTGATTACCCAACCCATCCCAGCACTTGTGAATATAAAGGAAATATAACCTGAATTAGACACAATTATTGTTTCCGGATATCGTTCCCGATTTTATAATTAATACAAGGCCTCTTTGGAAGAGGTACCAGGTGAGTACCTTTCCAAAGCAAATAAGTGTATTTTTGCGCTACTTCCTGGGTCTTTTATGGTTCCAGAAAAATCCGTGAACTAGTTCCCGTTTGATGCTGACAGCGAAAATGCACACCGAGAAAAAATTGAAGGCGAAGGAGGTGAAGCGGAAAAATCTTCTGGAAGCTTTTAAACGGATGGAGGATTTTTTGACGAATTATGTTCCTGCTAAGCATCAACATGAAGTGCCCCTGCCACTTGATCGCTTAGAAAAATTTAATGAGACATTCGAATCGATACAGTCGGAATACGAGGAGTTCGATGATAGTGAGCAGTTTTTGATGGCTAATATGGAATGCCGTGCCAAAGTAGAAGTGCAGTATTTTCGAATAAAGGCCAGTTTACTTTCGAAGAAACCCCTTCCGGTACCCGCCCCCGTTGCTCAGTCTTCATCAGTAGAATCTCAGCCCGTCCCGTCCGGTTTAGCAAACGTTAAATTACCGACGATCACTTTGCCAGAGTTTAATGGAGATTTTAATGATTGGCTCACGTTTCATGACACATTCGTCTCGATGATCCACTCTTCGACGGAGATATCTTGTGTTCAGAAGTTTCACTATCTTCGTGCTGCACTGAAAGGTGAAGCAGCAAATTTGATCCAATCGGTTAACATCACTGCTGCAAACTATTCAGTCAAACGTTATTCGAATAAAGCTATTCTGCTTAAGCGCTGCTGAAATACCCGAAGATTCCGAACAACTCAGTTGATGCCCTTCATACAATAGTTGATGATTTTACACGTCATACTAAGGTATTGCAACAACTCGGCGAACCAGTCGAGCATTTCAGTTCAATTCTGATGGAGCTGCAGTCTTGGGAAGAATCTGCGTCTTCGGATGAACAACCCACGTATGCCAAGATGATTGAATTTTTGCTAAAGAGAACCCGTGTACTGGAGACAATTCTCATCAACCGTCCCCAACCCGTCCATCCCAGATCTGGAGACCACAACTTTGGAAACAAGAAGCCCAGCCTACCGCGTCTGAATGCAAATGCCATGACAAATCCCCCAGTAAAGATGTTTCCCCCGTGCCCTGCCTGCGAAGAGGAAAGGCATGCGATGATAGCCTGTCCTGTTTTCAACGAATTAGATGTAGAAGGTCCTATTAAAGTAGTCGCCGACAAAAGGCTTTTTAGCAACTGCTTTCGCAGCGATCATATCGATCGTAACTGTCGTTCGCATTTCAACTGCAAGCAGTGCAGTATGCGACATCATTCTATGATTCATCCCGGTCCCTTCCAAGCTAATTTGTCTACTGAAAATCGGTTCAACGTTGATAACGCTCCGCCCGGCGCATTTAAAATAAGTACAGCTGTTGTTGCTCAGTCTGCTTGTGATACCGTTTCGCTGAATGCCGCAGTTAAGGACGTTAATAAAAATGTCATCTTATCGACCGTGGTGCTTTTAGTAGTCGATGCCTACGGAAAAGAGCATCATGCCAGAGCTCTGTTAGACACCGGATCGCAACCCAATGTAATAAGTGAGCGCTTCTGCCAGCAGCTACATTTATCCCGAAAAATTGTTAACGTTCCCATTGCTGGAGTAGATGGTACAACCACTAATGCCAAGTACCAAGTTAGCGCTGAAATACGTTCCCGAGTTTGTGAATTCAAAGACATTATTGATTTTTTGGTCTTGCGAAAGGTAACCAGCGACACCCCTTCCATGTCATTTGTTGTTTACCAGTGGAAAATTCCCGATACCGTTCAGTTTGCAGATCCCAAATTTAATGTCAGTCAGAAAATTGACATGATTATCGGTGCTGGTCATTTTTACACTTACTTGCTAGAGAGCCGAATCCGCTTGGCCAATAACCAACCCATGCTTGTCGAGTCTGTATTTGGCTGGATAGTGACAGGCAGAATGAAAATTCCCGTAGAAAAATCCCCGCAGCTACCAGTATCTTGTCATATGGCGACAGTTACCCCAGTAGATGAGCTGAGTGAACGTTTTTGGGTCTTAGAAGAAGACAGCGGACCCAAATGTTCTTTCATTTAACGGTCCTGTGAAAATCCCTTATTGCGAAACCACTACCCGTAATTCCGATGGCCGATGCATTGCACGACCGTTATCATTGAACGGTTGCGACGAAGTTAACCCCAAATTTCATCAGAAATGGATTCAGTTTTACGACCAGCTCCCCCATCTAAAAGATTTTCGTAGCGATTTCCATGCCTTTGCAGCTAACTACTAGTGTGCTGCACTACACTGTTCCGCAAAGGCATCAGAGGCAGCTTATAGTGCCTGCATACATGATCGATGTGAAGCTACCGATGACCGTGTTAAGGACCACTTGATTGCATCCAAGTCAAAGGTATCCCCACTAAAACAGGTCTCTGTTCCCCGAAAAGAATTGCGTGCAGTTGAACTTGATTCCCGTTTGTATGAGATAGTTTCAGCTGCTTTGGAGGTAAAATTTAGTGCAGTTTTTTATCCGGACTGATTCGACTTTAGTTCTACACTGGTTACGTGCCCCACCCCAAACTTGGAAGACGTGTGTCGCCAACCAACTTTCCTCGATACAGTCGGCTACTCATGGTTCAACCTGGATGCATGTAGCTGAAGCTAACAATCCTGCAGATGTCTTTTCCCATGATTTTTCCACTGATCAGCTAGCCAAGAGTAACAAGTACCAACAAGGACCCAGTTGGCTACTGAAATTCAAACCTGAATGGCCTGTCCAGATAGCTACCGATGCTCCGCTTCGTCAAAAGAGATGGAACGCCCTCTTACCGTCGTTGGATTTTTCGTTCAATTCATTCACATCGTACGTAACAGAAACAACCGAATTCGCGATCCTGCTCTAATTGTGACTGAATTGAAAGCCGCAAAATGTACAGTAGTAAAATTAGTTCAACAGAGTCGTGTCCCGAAGAGCTGAAAGCTTTGCGCAGCAGTACCAGAGTTTCAAATCGATCCCGTATCAGACTGCGCAGCCTGCTCCTGAATCTCCTAGAAATAATTCGCGTCGGTTGCCGGTTTCGCCTCCGTTAGAGTAGCAGGCTAAGACTAATTGGTTTTGATTTATTAAAATTATATGAGGGGTACAATAGATCAGTTTTGTGTGTGGATTGGTAAAAAGTAGAAATGATATAAACGGAAACAATAGTGTGTCTTGTATAAAAAGAATGTAGCACGTTCATTGTAGTGCTCTAGGTGTCACACTAACCATCGACGCGACGAAGATAGTGATGATGATGATGATGATGGTGACGCTACAGTTCTCCCCTCCTAGACTAGGTTCTAGAGATGCACCGAATAGCACTATTCGGCCTTAGGCCGAATACCGAATAACCTTTTTTCCATTATTCGGTGAGACGAGTATTCGGCCGAATATTCGGCCGTATATTCGGCTGAACACAACGTTGATCGTATGATAACAAAATAACCAAATGGTCATTGTTTGAAATTTAAATTGTTTCTTTCGCTTTCCAATTGTTCATGTACGAAAACGATTGAAAATTGTCCGAACTATTGCACAAGAAATAACTAATTATGCGCCTACGGAATAAGCTAATCCGTGGCGCACCTAGTTTTTTTCTTATTTGAGTTGTCGTTTAAAAATAATGTTTTTGAGGATTATGGCTAACACAATTTAAAAGTTTGTGTCACAACTACATTTTGAGTGTTTTTGAAAAAAAAAATGCGAGAAATGAACGAGAACTGAGGATGTGACTTTGGCTCAGAAAAATAAACCTCATCCAGACAAGACATGAAAGAGATGTGTGGAGATTGCGGTTCGTGTTCCGTTTAATGAGATATATTCCTTTCTAAGCACAAGTTACATCTTCAGTTTTCGTTTACCCCCGTTCATAGAACTTTGCACTATACTTTTATAATATTTTCTGATAATCGTTGGCCACTATTCGGCTTATTCGGCATATTCGGCCGAATAATAAACTTACTATTCGGCGACCGAATAATCGGTGCATCTCTACTAGGTTCCATCAGCGGTAGCGAAGTGGAATAACAACTTGTCGGCCAGAACGAGTGATCCTAGTCGGTGGATCCGTAGTGGGTGTTGTAGACCAGGAGAATTTGTTTGTTGTTGCTATTCCGGTGTGTAGGCGGGTTTTAGTCGATCCGCGGAAACGTTGACTGTCCGTCCTTTTATATTGATCTTGAAGAACTTATTTGATCGGCTTACCACCTCGAACGGCCCTTCGTATGGAGACGATAGTGATGGTCGCACTGAATCGTTGCGTACAAAGACGGTCTTGCACGACTGCAGGTTCTGATGAACAAAAACATTTCGACTACCGTGCCATGCAGTCTCTTTTGGGCGCAAATTCTGCATCGCTTTGCGCAAGTTAGCGACGAATTCAGCTTTGTTTGGTTTCCCCGGATTGTCCACGAAAAATTCGGACGGTATTCGAAGAGTGGTTCCGTAAATCATCTCGGCAGGCGACGCCTTCATGTCCTCTTTATAGGTGGACCGCAGACCAAGCAATATCACTGGCAGATGTTCGCTCCAGTGATCCGGATCGTGACAAAGGATTGCAGATTTTAAAGTCTTGTGCCACCGTTCGATGATGCCATCTGGTTGTGGGTGGTATGCTGTCGTGCGTAGGTGGGTTGTCCCAAGCAAGCGGTTTAGCTCGAAGAACAAATTTGACTCGAACTGTCGGTCGTGACGTAGTTTGGGGTGCCAAACCGTGCAATCCACCCGGTGAACAAAGCCTCAGCTATAGTTGGAGCAGTCATGTCCGGAATTGGGAACGCCTCCGGCCAGCAGGTGAACCTGTCGATGGCTGTGAGGCAGTAGCGGTTGCCCTTACTTGGAGGGAAAGGTCCAACAATGTCGATATTGATGTGTGAAAATCGACTGTCGGGCGCTGAGTACCGAGTCACAGGTGATTGTGTGTGGCGAGTCACCTTCGAGCGTTGACATGCTCGGCCAAACGAATCGCTTTGTCATCAACTTGGTCGTTGCATGCGTGCCAGGGTGAGAGAGGTTGTGCGTTGCTTTTAGTGCGGTATTACGAAAGCGTTTCGTAACGTATGGGCGAATACGATCGTATAAGCAATCACAAAACAGTTGTTTTGCACTGCCTGGAACGGTAAAAGCTTTTGGCTTTAAAGAGGATTTAGAATTACCTTTCAAAATATTTGAAGTTCATCGTCGGTCATCTGGTCATCGGCTAGGGCGCTGAAGTCGAGCGAAGGCAAGGCCATGGTGGCTTGATCCGTCGTTATTTGTCCGATAAAGTCCAACTGGCGAGCTTGGCGGTCGGAAGCCTTGTCGGACTTTTGGTGAAACGCAAAGATGATCGGCTTATGGTCGGTGTAGATGAGGCAGTTTCTTCCTTCTAACATGAACTTAAAATGCCGCACTGCTGGGTAGATCGCAGTAAGCTCGCGATCGTATGTACTGTAGCGGAGCTGAGTTTTATCGAACTTTTTGCTGAAAAATCCCAGCGGCTGAATTTCACCATCGACGATTTAGTGTAGCACTGCTCCTGCTGCAATGTCGGAGGCATTGACCCATAAAGACAATTCAGCGGATTTGGAAGGGTGCGCTAGTAGAGTTGCCTGAGCGAGTTGTTGTTTGCATCGCTCAAAGGCTGCGATATTTCCTCTGTCCAAACTAGCGGCGAACGATCGTTGCGTTTGTTGCCCGGGGTCATTTTTAGCAACAGGATTTGGGCTTCGATGGCGTTGGGAACAAATCTTCGATAGAAATTTATCACGGCCAAAAAACTCTTTAATTCCTTCACTGTAGCTGGTAACTCGATGTTCTGAACAGCTTCTACACGTCCCGGCAATGGCCGGATACCTGCGACGGAAACGAAATGTCCCAGAAACTCCAGCGAGTCCCGTCCGAATTCGCACTTGGCGACGTTTAACGCAAGAATGTACTGTTTGAGCCTTTCAAACAGCTGGCACAGATGTTCTCGGTGCTCTTCGGGAGATAACGAGGTGATGAACAAGTCACGATGCAGGGAAATACGAAATCCAGCCCTCGGACGACCTCGTGGATTAGCCGTTGGAAGGTTTGGGCTGCATTCCGTAAACCAAAGGTCATAAAGGAGAACTCGAACAGGCCGAACGGCGTCGTGATGGCTGTTTTCGGGATGTCGTCGGGGTGAATCGGTACCTGGTGGTAGGCCTTCTGCAAATCAACTTTTGAGAATATTGTTTTACCCTGCAAAATGGTGGTGAAGTCCTGCAGGTACGGTAGGGGATACCGATCCGGTACGGTTTGGGCATTTAGGCGACGATAGTCTCCACATGGGTGCCAGGAGCCATCCGCCTTCTTCACCATATGGAGTGGGCTGGCCCAGTTACTGCTGGACGGGCGACAGATTCCCAGCTTTATTAAATGCTCAAATTCGGTACGAGCGGCGTCCAGTTTGTCCGGCGCAAGACGTCGGGGCCTGGCATAAACTGGTTGACCGGTCGTTACAATCTGATGCACGATCGAAAATTGGCTAACTGTTCCCGGAGTTGCTAAAGTCTTTATTGAATAGTCGCTAGTGAGAGTGCGGGAACCGACCGACTCGAGGCGAGTAGTATTGTCAATAAGGCGGTTTTGTTACAAATCGATCAACAGATCAAAGTTGCATATACAATCTGCTCCGATTATGCCCGACGCAACATCGGCGATAATAAAAGCCCACAAAAACTCGCGGCGGAGACCGAGATTAACTTTAATTAACACCTCACCGTACACTTTAATAGCAGTCCCGTTTGCGGCCTACAATTTAACTGCTGATGGTTTCACTTTGTCTGATTTCATATTTATCGGCACCACAGACACGTCGGCGCCGGTATCGATAAGAAATTGCATAGATGTAGAAGAGTCTGAAATTTTTAGGCGATAGATTGCGACTGTGTTAGAAACTTCACTGATTTCCCCCACAGGACCAGCAATATGGCGTCATTGCTGGTTGGACGCGGACTGCCGGCTGTTGGAGCAGGGTTTGCGACACTGGCGGGCATCGTTTCCGAACGTTCGATAGTACCAACACAATCCTACTGATGGTCCTCTCTCGCGACAAGAATTTCGCTCTCAGTTGCACGAGAATGTGAACGAGACCGACCGCGAGCATTCTTCTGACCGGGCAGCACTTTTTCGAGTCGTTTGGTGAGCTCAGCGATCTCACGTTTCAACTCTTGGATCGAATCGATGGCTGCAGTTTCCATAACGCTGGAGGACGCCATCGCTGAATTTTGTCCATTTTGACGGCGTTAATTTTTCGTAGGCTCATATAATCCACAATGGCGTCGGCGATGGTGGTTTTGTCTGCCGCGTTTCCCTTTGAAGCGACTACCGCAGCTTGTGCATGTGGCGGCAGTCTGGGCGCCCACTGATCTAGCAACACCGTGTCCCCGAGGGAATCGCCAGCCACCCGCTTCATCTTACTGTAGAGTTGACTGGGTTTTAGATCCCCCAGAGGCATGTCGGATAGAACACGTTGCAGACGGCGTTGCTGACTATCGACAAAGTACTCGATCAGCTTCACCTTGATGTAAGTGTACTTTTCGGCCGCAGGAGTGGCATCGCCAATCGACCGGAGCTCGAACAATTAGTTTGTTGGCACTTGTGCCATCACGATATTATACTTGCGGGAATCCTGCTGGAGATAGGAACCGATTCCCGACGCAGCGAACCAGAATTCGAGCGACATGAAATATGTTTCGATGCTCGTGTCGGCAATGCTGGACGGATTAAGCCGCGGCGCGTGTATCGACTCAACGATGGTTTATTGTCCTCAGTGGTAATTTTGCGTTTGCACTAACAGACCGAAAAACTACTTCGAACTGGCGATTCGCGGTACCCGTAGTCAAAAAGAAAGATCAGCGATTTCGTGCCCTATCACGTCGGGGTCATCACTTTAGCGTGCTATCAGATTGATTGGGCAGTTTCTCATAAAAAGATGTGCTCCGTTAGAGTAGCAGGCTAAGACTAATTGGTTTTGATTTATTGAAATTATATGAAGGGTACAATAGATCAGTTTTGTGTGTGGATTAGTAAAAAGTAGAAATGATATAAACGGGAACAATAGTGTGTCTTATATAAAAAGAATGTGGCACGTTCATTGTAGTGCTCTGAGTGTCACACCAACCATCGACGCGACGAAGATAGTGACGATGATGATGATGATGGTGACGCTATATGCAGTGTGAAGCATCAAATCGTCATTCCCGGTTTCCACCCCTGTACAAAGCTTTTGATAATATTTCGTCACAGCAAGTTCCTGCACGTAGGCTATGTTATGACTATCGCCGTCATGAAGAAAGAATTTTGGCCGCTCATCGGTGCAAGAAATGTGCTACACCAACCGTATACCATGCTGCAGTCCGAACCCGACCAAGAACGCATATCGAAACGGCTCACTGGAGATAAAATACAATGGCATCTGATTCTTCCCCATTCTCCAAATTTCGGTTTTTGGAAAGCCTCAATGAAGGCAGCCAAAAAACATCTTGTTCGTCAGCTTGGAACAGCATCGCTCTCCTACGTAGAACTCACTACTGTGCTAACTGCTATCGAAGGCTGTATGAATTCCCGCTCGCTCACCCCGCTTTACGATGACCCCAACGACCTGTCGGCATTAACCCCAGCGCATTTTCTCGTCAAAATATGATTCGCCCGCTGCCCGAACCAGACGTCATGAAAGTGCCACTAAACCGTTTGGATGAACAGCAGCGCATACAAGCATACTCCCAGCGATTCTGGCAATCCCACACGCATTCCAGTAGTGTAAATATCTTGTGCAGCATATGACTGCAGTGTGTTGTGCTGATTTATTTACATTCGAGTCGGTTCGTGGTGGAAGTATTTAGTATTTTTACCCTATCGCGCAACATCATATATAAACGCAGGAACCGACGGACAGATGGCAGCACACTAAAAATCCCACCCGCATTCCAGTAGTGTAAATATCTTGTGCAGCATATGACTGCAGTGTGTTATGCTGATTTATTTACATTCGAGTCGGTTCGTGGTAGAAGTATTTAGTATTTTTACTGTTTCCGCTTACATTTGCTATAAAATGGTGGAGATAGCCCGAAACCTCATCTCAGTTTGTAATAAACCGCCCAAGAACAACGATCGCGTTTATTTTATAGCCCGAAACAGGTGGGATTCCCCAAAATATAGGAGAATAAAGTGTACTGATCAAAGTGAAAAGGTTGACTATTAATTTGCGTGACGTGACCGGTACTTACCCGCGAAAGCAAGCTTATTTCCTCTCGTAGAGCATTGTTGCTTGTGGTTACCTGGTGCTAAAAACTTACCTGTGAATTAATCAGTGACTTGACTATCCGTGTCCGCTAGATCAGTACGCATTCTCGAACGCTACCCGTGCATTGTTCATCCTGTAAAAAAGAAGTTGGAGCCCGAAAATACCCGTCCCGCAGTCCGCTGTTCCTGTTGAGAAGAAGCGTTAGATTCGGAAGTTGAAAGTGATTCCCCAGACCCGTTTGGAAATCCTGGACCCAACAGTCCCTATCGGTCTACTTTTGTAGCGCTCTTGCATGAGCATGAGCATGAGCATGATTGACCGCCCGCGGTTGCTACTCCGTTATTGCCAGATCAGCTGTAATTACACAGAGAACCAACAGATTAAAGATGCACCGAATATTCGGTCGCCGAATATTCGGGCCGAATATCAGCAAAAATTTGATTTTGCCGAATATTCGGCTCGCCGAATAGTAAGTTTATTATTCGGCCGAATATGCCGAATAAGCCGAAAAGTGGCCAACGATTATCAGAAAATATAATAAAAGTATAATGCAAAGTTCTATGAACGGGGGTAAACGAAAACTGAAAATGTATCTTGGGCTTAGGAAGGAATATATCTCATTAAACGGAACACGAACCGCAATCTCCACACATCTCTTTCATGTCTTGTCTGGATGAGGTTTATTTTTCTGAGCCAAAGTCACATCCTCAGTTCTCGTTCATTTCTCGCATTTTTTTTTTCAAAAACACTCAAAATGTAGTTGTGACACAAACTTTTAAATTGTGTTAGCCATAATCCTCAAAAACATTATTTTTAAACGACAACTCAAATAAGAACAAAACTAGGTGCGCCACGGATTAGCTTATTCCGTAGGCGCATAATTAATTATTTCTTGTGCAATAGTTCGGACAATTTTCAATCGTTTTCGTACATGAACAATTGGAAAGCGAATAAAACAATTTAAATTTTAAACAATGACCATTTGGTTATTTTGTTATCATACTATCAACGTTGTGTTCAGCCGAATAATGGAAAAAAGGTTATTCGGTATTCGGCCTAAGGCCGAATCGTGCTATTCGATGCATCTCTACAACAGGTGATGTTTGGGACCAACATGCATCCTCAATATGTAAAAACAGGTGACCTAAATCTTTATATTAGGCAATACCAGTGCCGGCCGCATCCAAAAACAGGTCAAAGAAGGAGTTTGTATAGGAATGTGTTGACGTGATACTCGCTTTATTGGAAGCCGAGAACACTTCTGCACTTCCACAATAAATCACTGGGATGTCGGAGAAAGGGAAACGTATACAGCAGGGTTCGTTTTGGTAAACGATGCGCTAATTTCGAATTTCGGATTCTTCAGAACAAGTGTCGCGCCTACAAGTTTATTACATCCACCACGATTTTCATAATGTGATTCAAACTTATTTTGTTTGATAATGTAACACCGGAACAATAAAACGTACACGAGGATACAGGACCTTTGACTAAACCGAGACCACTTAAAATTACCGTATATCTCCTCGTAAGGTGATCCTCTTAATACCTAAAACTATTGCGCGTTGTTGATCTATCTGTAGATAATACGACCTCATGGAAGGTATCGACGCGGAGGTTGAAATGATATTTATCGATTGAACGAAATCTACTTCGATTTGCGATGTATTAATTTAGATGCAACGCGCGAGCAGTCTCCGGCTCAACGTTGATGAAGATCAGAAAGATATGATGAAATATCTGGGTTTACTTCGCGAAATCACCAGACGCCGGATAAGCAAAACTCGCCCGGTATTCAGCACGCGTTTACACCGAAGCGTTACGAACAACCGCGTTAAACCCGCCGGCCGACACAGACGCGCAGGAACTCGGCGTTTACGTCGATTATCTCTAAACGATGTATGAGTTGCCTAATAAATATGAAAATTGGCAAAGTTCCATGCATCCAAAGCCTCAACAATTTAAAAAATGCAAATATACATATTAGCCAGAATATATTTTTAAATTTGTTGACAAAGTGCCAAACTAGTCATAAATATAACATATTATGTCAAACAACTGGTTAAAAGCTAGAACAATCAAAAAATCAAAGCATATGATTCCGGAGAAACACATACTCCAAACTCCACAAACCACACTAACACTTTGTGGACAAAAACAAAACTTGTTACTGAAACCCTACGAGAAATATACCGCGCTCAAAATTTCAATGATGAAATTAAAATCTCTCTGTATCTGTTTTCTCACAAAAAGTAGAAACAAGCACCAAAATATCACTTTACAATACAGACAAGACAAAACGTATACTTAGCTTTCATATCTTCATTTTCCAGTTGTTTATCGGTCTACTTTTGTAGCGCTCTTATTGAAAAACCAAGTATTTTTTATTATACGACCATGGCTTCTGGAGAAAAGAAATATCCAGTTTTTTGAGCGAAAGCTTGCAAAGTACCGCCCCCTTTGCATGATAAAGATTTGCTTGGACTAATAATACTATAGATGTTGGATAATTTTTTTTTCATGAAAACTACAAAAGATTAGCTTAACATTGATCAATCCTTGAAAGTATGTGGAAACAATTTAAAATGTTTAAAATTAATTTCACACAAAAACAATAGGTGGGACAAAGTTTGACGGGTCAGCTGTGATTCGTAGAATGTCCACGATCCATACAAAATTTTTAGAATATATATGAGAACCTCCATACCAAATGATCTGGAAATTTCCAAATATTCAATCGATTATTTTTGATTTGAATAAAATTTCGCACACCAAACGCTAATCAAACTAAGTATTTTTAACTGACGAGCAACCAGTTTACTCGACTATTTTCAATATGGTTGATACTTTAGGTAGATTTTTTTTCCTGTTGGGTACATTTTCCACTGAGATGAGTGATTTGATCGATTTTTCCCATTTCTCAAGTTTCATTTTGAGAGCACATTCTAAGATTCCACAAAACGGTTATGGCACTATCAATAACTGCATTGTTCCATTTCTCACCAATAGATCAGCTTTTTCATTGCCTTCAATGCCGCAACGTTCAGGTACCCAGAATAAGTTTCCTTAACTATTTCTCCGAAAAATGTATATATTTGCATTGTCTATAGTTGATATGTCACCGTTTGTGGCAGAACACTCAAAATAAATTGTGTATAAATATTAGTATATAGTCAATTCATTAGAAACTTCTCCCCTTTGAAAAAAACACGCCAACAGTTTATAAGTATATTGAAGTATCGCCTAAGGTCTCCTTCAGGAATCTTTTTTTTCTTTGCAGTATTAGTGCGTTTTTTCCGCTTCCAATTGTACAAATAAATGCAATAGATGTAAGTCTAACATAGCATCCAGTGCCTTGAAAGGGACCTTCGAATTGCTTCCGCGATGGAAATTATGGCAATACTTAGCAACTTTGCAAATTGATATTTATTCAAAGGTTTTGGCTTCAGTTATTCTGACTTTATTTAGTCATCGATAAGTTTTTCCATCAGTTTCATCATGAACGACGAAGAACCTATTGGTCAGACACGAACTTGTCGCCAGCTTTTTGGAATATATTTTAGCCTGTCCGATCAAACGATTACAACAAACGTGTAAGAGGCCATCCACATTCCACGTGAACAGATTTTGAACGATTCATCTCAGTTAAGTACGAACTTCCTTTGTCCTCTTGAATCATGATAAGGCGTCTTCAGAACCTGGTGATTTATATGATTCAAAGGAATTTATTGCCCAATTAACTCTCGCGTGAGTAAAAGTACGACTTGCTAAATCCTGCGAATGCTCTCTGGCTGTGGTAAAATATTCCCACGTCTTTACATTCCCACGCTTAAAAATGTAACCTAGATCTTTACGATCCTGGTACTTAATTTACGGACTGTGAAATCTTATTTTACAGAACCGCTAGACCTTCTTTTCCATTAACACAACAAGTCAAGTGTTTACTGCACTTGGTTCCTTGTTGTGTTCCCAATATCAAATATCAACTTTCAACATTTGGGCTTGTTTCTATTCCGCATAGCAAAGAATGCAGGCCAAGAACAAGCACACCACTCGAACAGCAACAATATTGCCAGATGGCCCAGTTCTGTTTGTTTTGTTTTACGGCGACCTTCTTCGCGCTGCTGCCGCGCTGTTGTCGCGATGCGCGTTCGAAAGAGGCGTGCGCTATGAAGTTCACCAACACCTATGAGTGTTATGCGTGATTGGTGAACTCAGCTTGAACACTTGAATACACTCATGACTAGCAACCTAAAGTTGTATGCGAATTATAAACTTTATGTAGAAAATAAGTTGTGTAGAGTATAAGTTTCCTTCTCCCAAATTAACTTAATAAAAGTCACTCAATAACTAGACATGCGTTGTTTCGCACCCAAGAACAATGATATCACAGTCCAGAAGAGGCTTTAACGAAGCCAGTTTAGTTCCAGTTTAGTTCATGGCGACCGTTAAACAGTTGACAGTGAAAAAGTTTATAAAGAATGTTGAAAAGTGAAAAATAGAAAGTGTCAGAAAATGGAAAATAACCCATCTTATGAAGAAACAGTAAAAACGGTGGGGGACCAAACCGTCACCATGGTGGAAAATCAAGAAGTGCATTCTTCCGCCCACGAACAGCATGCGTGGAAACGAATATTATATTGGCAATAGTCATAGTGCAAATGGTGGCTATAATAATCAGACAATTAATAAAGATTGTAAAAAAGGCCTTAGAGCAAGCGGCCAACCGAGCAGTGATACAACAAGTGTAGAAAAAAAAAACAAACAGTAAATCAAAATGAAAAATTAAACCACCTGAAACAATTAGACAATGATACAGATACGCAGATGGTACAGATAACAGCCGCGAAAATTTACAACCAAAGTGATAAATACTATCGTACTGCAGCCAGCTACAACAAGTGTGTGAATATCGACGAAGCCCTGGACAGATTTATGGGTTCAATCATGATTGAAGGAATCGACCGGCCGCATCTCGAAATCTATTGTGTGTTATTAGCAACTTTCGGTGCTGGAAGTGATGAAGATCCCACCAATAAGACGACCAGCCGCATTTAGAAATCGATTGTGTGTGATGAGCTACTTGCGGTGCTTGAAGTGATGAAGATCCCACCAGGAAGACGACCGGCCGCATCCTGACATCGATTGTGCGACGAGCAACTTTTGGTGCATAAAGGTAACTAGCAAGTGCATATTGTTTCGGCAAGATGGCAACGATTCGGATAGCGGTTGGACACCGTAGGTTAAGCCGTAGGATAGAACCAGAAAATTATTGTTTGTGGAGAGTCATTACAGAATAGGGTGTGCACGGCTGTAGAAAGTATCCATATAGGTGATTTTTTTTTCTGATTCTTCTTTCTGAAAAATTTTATAACGAAATGCCGGATCCATCAACTTTCGATATTAAACAGGCGACGGCTATCGTGCAAACGTACGATGGCAGCGCCGAAAACCTTGACGCATTTATAGATGCAGCCAAGTTGCTGCAAGAGTATGTTGAGCGGGCACAAGTGCAAATCGCTATAAAATTTTTAAGAACCAGACTAACTGGTAGAGCCAGAGTTGGCTTAAACGATAACTACAGTACAATTGATGAGCTTATCAGTTGTATCAAGATGAGATGCAAAGATACAACCTCACCCGAAACCGTTATTGCACAAATAAAGGCGATAAAGGTTAAAGCGAACGATATGCGTGATTATTGCGATAGCATTGAAAAATGTTGCGCAAAATTAAAGACAATATATATAGGTCAGGCTCTACCAGCGCCAGTAGTGGAAAAAATGGCGATAAAAGCTGGTATTGACGCCATGATCAGTAATGTTAACCCAGAATTGAGGTTAATTTTGAAGGCTGGTACTTTTAAGAACCTTACGGAGGCAATCACAAAGGTCGAGGAAAATAGTAAACAGGGGTCAGGTAACGAAACGCAAATATTATCCTTTGTAAGAACAGGAGGACAGGTGCCTCGTGGTAGCTTCAGAAGAAGAGGAAATTTCCGACATAACCAAAACCATGCTAGAAATTTCCACCAGAATAATAATTTTAATCAAAATAGATACAACAATAATTTCCGCCCCAGAGGAAATTTTAAGAGAAATTTCCAAGGGTTTGGAAATAACTATCGAGGCCGACGCGGTAACAACCGTCATGTGTATAACATTCAAGCTGGACAACCACCGCCAGGAATAGAACAACTACAACAGTTGTTACCTGGTATGATGATTGGTCCAGTAAACCATCAACAACAGGGGATGCAGCAACAAGCTGTACCCCAAGTACAACAGCCAGTCTACCAACAACCAAATTTTTTTGGCCAAATTCAGAGAGGGTAACTAATGTCCTCTCTATGAATCTAATTGCATCGAATTATGTCACTATGAAAACACTAATGACTAATTGCAAATGTTCCTTCATTGTTGACAGTGGAGCGGACATTTCAATTTTTAAAGGAGAAAAAAATTTACCCATTCAAAGAATTGATGTAGGAAGAAAATACAAAATAAACGTTATTACAAATAATGCCATTGAGACTATTGCAGAGACAGAAACGTGTCTCGTCCCAGAAGAAAATCTGTCATTTGTACATAATTTCCAAATTGTAAATAAAGATTTTCCCATACCTACAGATGGTATACTTGGACGCGACTTCTTAGTCAAATACAAGTGTACTATCGATTATGAATATTGGCTTTTGAATTTAAATATAGATAATCACATAATATCATTACCAATACAAGATAACGCAAATAGTGCTTTTACAATACCGGCTAGGTGCGAAATAATTAGAAGCGTACCTAATTTTACTGTAACAGAGGACTCTGTAGTGCTTTCACAAGAAATACAACCAGGTGTTTTTTGTGGAAACACTATAGTGTCTCCCACATCTCAATATATTAAATTTATAAATACTACTGAGAATCAAGTAGTTGTACATAATTTCAAACCGAATATAGATTCTCTTAGTAATTACAATAGAGTAGATAACAAAAATAGCAAAACTCGTCATGATGATTCAAGATTAAACGAGTTGAAATCACATCTAGACTCATCTCAAATACCATTTAAAGGTAAACATAAACTAATGAACTTGATTGCTAGATATCAAGATGTATTTAGTTTGCCGAACGAACAGCTATCAACGAATAATTTTTACGAACAGAATATAAATTTGCAAAACGAATCACAAGTTTATATACCCAATTATAAACAGATCCATTCTCAAGCGGATGAGATCAAAAAGCAAATTAATAAATTGATATCAGATGACATAATTGAGCCATCGTTATCTAATTTTAATTCACCTATTTTATTAGTGCCCAAAAAGTCTGAAAACAATGAAAAGAAATGGAGATTAGTTGTTGATTTTCGACAACTGAATAAGAAAATACTGGCAGATAAATTACCATTGCCACGTATAGATTCAATTTTAGATCAGCTAGGTAGAGCAAAGTACTTTACTACCCTTGATCTAATGGCTGGTTTTCACCAGATACCTTTAGCGGAGGAAGCTAGGAAATTTACAGCATTTTATTCCCCCGAAGGACATTTTCAGTTCAAACGACTACCATTCAGGTTGAACATTAGTCCAAACAGCTTTCAGCGAATGATGAATATCGCTTTAGCAGGATTGACGCCTGAATGTGCGTTTGTGTATATCGACGATATAGTCGTGATTGGATGCTCGATTGATCATCATTTAAACAATCAAGAGCAAATTTTTCAAAGGTTAAGGCATTATAATTTGAAACTTAACCCACAAAAATGCAAATTTTTTAGAACCGAAGTTACTTACTTAGGTCATAAAATAAGAAGTAATGGAATTTTACCGGACGACTCTAAATTTCAAACAATTAGAGATTATCCAGAACGTTTTGTAGCGTTCTGTAATTATTATCGCAAATTTGATCCAAATTTTGCGCATATAGCTAAACCTTTAAATAATTTACTAAATAGTAGGAGGGTGGTATCCAAGACACGACCGCATAGTTGACGTAGGACTACAATAATGTTATATTTTTATTTTGAAGCTATGTTTGATTTGAGCTCGTTTTACTTTTGTAGTTTGCTTGATTTATTTTAACCAATTTAAGCTCAACATCTTCCAAAAGAAAAGTACACTAAGCTTTTTACGCGGTTTTTTTACACGGGTTTTTACGCGGCTTTTTTTACGCGGATTCCGGAATTTACGCGGTTTTTTTTACGCGGTTTCCGGAATTTACGCGTTTTTTTTTACGTGGATTCCGGAATTTACACGGTATTTTTTTTTTGCCCGGATTTCGGTTCCCCTTCACTCGGAATGCAAAACCAACAATGGTTTTTTTTACGCGGATTCCGGAATTTACGCGGTTTTTTTTTACGCGGATTCCGGATTTTACGCGTTTTTTTTACGCGGATTCCGGAATTTACGCGGCACGTATCCCCCGCGTAAAAAGCGACATTAGTGTATTTTGGTTCGAGTGGTAATATCAAGTATCTAGGTCGTCAGCCCAAATTCATCAAGCGACACTCCAAACCACTTTGAACTAAAACTAGTTCATTAGTGGCCATTTCTACTGTTAAGGTCGTCTTTGACCAATTAAAAAGTCAAAAAAATCATGAAAAAAGAACCGTTCATTTTTGGCATGGTTCGATTTTGGCAACAGAAAAAATTCTGGCGTGTTGCCAAAATCGAACGGGGTCTGTATTTTGATTATTTCTTTGCAGCACTCTATCTTAAAAGAAAAAATATTCTCTTTAACATTCACAATGGTCCAGAAACCAAATTTAGGGGGAGATTTGGGTCTAGAGCTCTATAGCAATGTTTTAGAGAAAAACTTTTTTTTTACAAAGTTACTTAAAATTATTGGAGCTATAATTTGTAGAACAAGGTTTTCTATCTAAAAAAATAAAAAAGTTAGATACTTGATAGCATCGAAAATTTTGGTCATCCTAAAATATTCCTATAGAGCTCTAGACCCAAATTTCTCCCTGAATTTGGTTTCTGGACCGTTGATGAATACCTTTCATTCTAATGCAGCGAATTTTCTTTATTACTCGAAAAGGCAACCTTCTATAAAATAATTAATTGAGTACGATTTAGTAGAAATTAAACTTCCTTCTATATCTATTCTTCTTGTTGAAGTTGGCTCACTCACCGATCACAAAGCGGCAAAAATGTCACATAATTTTTTTTCCTGCAGTAACAAGCTCGTGGAAAAAATATCGATAACGAAGTACAGTTTTAGTTGAAAATGAATATTCTGTAGAAAATTTGAAATTGACATAGAATTCTATTAACATGTTAACATTTAATTCAGGTCAATTTAAACAATTTATCAGTATACAGAATCAATCAGAAAAAAATTTGATCAGTTTCAAGATACCAAAGAACAACGAAGATACCATATTTGAAAGTTATATGTCCGTTATCTTCGAAAATAAACTGGGCTAGAGTGATGCACAACATTAGCCTCAGCAATTAATGTTTGCATAGCGTTGTTCAATTACAAGTAAGGTTATGGAGAGTAATATTTTCTTGCAAATGCTAATTCAAAAAATTTCAATTGAAAAATACAAATACTAATGTCAAAACTCTAATATCAAGATGAAATGAATTTGGTTTTTCTCTATATCGCCACCGCGGGATGCAACTAGTATTGTCATATTGAACTAAATTCATTTAACTAGTGAAATATAATCATCAGTACTCCTCGTTTAACTACCTATTCAAAGATCTGTACGGAGCATTTTGGTTTTCTATTGTATTTTTAATACTCTATATTCCGTTGTTTAAATAAATCTGAAAGAAACAGAGTGTAGAGTTCAAAAATAAACAACGCATTGTGGCACCCGAAAAATCATATTGAATTCTGATATTTGCTGCTATACGAAACAAGAAAAAGAAGAAGAAGACAATTCAAACGGCAATTCGATTGTGTTCCACGCCCCACTGTGCGTCAACAGCGGCAATGTAGTTTTCACTTGGCTTGACTGCACAAAAATGAATATCGAGTTTTTCTGCACTGATAGACGACGAGTAACCAGCACTCTGTTCATACATTGCTCGGTGTAGTAGGTACTGTTGCTTGTGCCATCATATTCTTCTTCAAGACATCAGTTTTATTAACATTAACACATATATTAACAGCAGAACGTAATACTGTCTGACAGTGGAGGTGGTTACGAACTTTCCGAAAAAGCTTCATCTTCAAGACATCAAAATAGTCTAGGCTCATGGAAGCTAACATTAGTTGACCTATTGGGACGGGAAGATTCTGTCAATTTTTTTTTACCACTACTATACAGGATATCTCAGCAGGCAGTTGGTGTCCATTCATAAAGTCTGTGCCAGGCGTGCTCGCATATGATTGGTACATTGTTGGTGAAAGTTCGACCTTGAAACTTTTATTCAATTTTCACTGTTTAACAATGAAGTGATTATGAAAATTGAAGAATCACAAAATTGTCCATCATTTTATCAATCCAACGACATATTGACTATTGTGATCCATCATGTGGTTACATCAGTATAACCGTTTAAAATCTTTCATTCCGACGTTACATCATGGTTTAAGTTTTCGCGGAATGTATCTCGATATAGTGCGGTTAGACGTAGTCCTACGTCAAAAAGAATACAACATTTTCATGGAACGATGAACGAAGACAGAGCTTCTTACGCCTAAAACGTCATCTCTTATCTCCTAGGATCCTTCAATATCCTGATTTTACAAAAGATTTTATCGTAACAACAGATGCGTCAGATGTTGCATGTGGAGCAATTCTGTCACAGTTACATGGAAGCTACGATTTACCAATTGCATTCGCTAGCAAAAGTTTTACAAAAGGAGAAAAATCCAAACCAGTATTTGAAAAAGAGTTAACTGCCATACATTGGGCAATTGACTATGGTTTAAACCATACCTTTACGGACGAAGGTTTAAAATTGGAACAGACCACAGACCGTTAGTTTATTTATTTGGTATGAATAAGCCAACTTCTAAACTCACAAGAATGAGACTTGATTTAGAAGAATATGATTTCGATATTGAATATTTGGCAGGAAAAGCAAATGTCGGAGCCGACGCGCTTTCTCGGATACCAACAAAGTCAGAAGATCTAAAGTCTATGATATTGACGGTAAATACACGCTCGATGACGAATAAACTCAAGCAAAACAATAATTCCAGACGTTTGAACGAAACCAACAATGAGATTGATCACCCCATTGTTTGACGAACTGAAAACCCGTCTGAAGTCAATAAATTACTCAAACTGCATTGTGAGGTGCACCAACGCAATCAGTTGAAAATTATTTTAAAGAACCACAACCAAAAAACATGCTTAGGTTCAGTAATAATACCACTGAAATATAATAATGGAAGTCGAACATTAGAGTTTACACTTCTGGAAATCTCTAAACTATTAAAAGATTACAAAAAAGACAAGGTAGCGCTACCTGAAGATGATATCTTCTTTCAATATTATTCCCTGCAAGCATTGAAGGAAATCGTAAAACATGCCATTTCCAGCTATAACATTATTATTTACAAACCGCCACGGTTCATTAATGAGCAGGATGAAATTAAACAAATATTGACGCGTCACCATATGACCCCTACGGGAGGACATGTTGGACAACACCGGTTATATTTAAAGCTAAGAGAATAATACAAATGGAAAAATATGAAAAACGATATAAGTAATTTCGTTAGAATACAAAGGAAGCGACTGTTGTGACGGCAACACCTTCTAAACCATTCGAAGTACTTTCTGCAGACACCGTTGGACCTTCTACAAGAACAAATAATGGCAATAGATACATACTTACAATTCAATGCAACTTAACGAAATATATTGTTCTCATACCCATACCAACAAAAGAAGCAGCGGTGATTACAAAAGCACTTGTCGAAAATTTTATTTTAATATATGGTAATTTTATGGAACTACGTACAGATCAAGGAACTGAATATAAAAACGAAGTACTTGATCAGGTATGTAAGCTTTTAGAAATTAAACAAACATTTTCAACCCCATACCATCCAGAGTCAATAGGTGCTTTGGAGCGAAATCATAGATGCTTGAACGAGTATCTACGATCTTTCACCAATGTACACCAATCTGACTGGGATAAATGGATAAAATTCTATTCATTTACGTTCAATACAACACCTTACGTGGAACACAATTACACACCGTATGAATTGATATTCGGACGAAAAGCTGTACTACCTCAAGATTTAGAAACAAACAAACCACATGTTGAACCAATTTACAATTTAGAAGATTATTACAATGAGTTGAGATTTAGATTACAAAATACCAACATGTTAGCACACCAAAACCTCGTGAATAAAAAAGAGCATAGACAAATAACATTAAACAACGAAACAAACCCGATTCACGTGAAAATAGGAGATCAAGTCTATATAACTAACGAAAATAGACAAAAGCTTGATCCAATTTATATAGGTCCAATGACATTGAAATACAAGAACCAAATTGCACAATCAAAAACACAGCAACTCAAAAACAAATGGTAGTTCACAAAAACAGAATTATTATAGCCTAATACCAAAAGAAAGGATTATCACTATAAAAATAATTCAATGTATCAAGATTGTAAAGGAAGCTGCATGAGTCAAATTTTTTCCAATTTCTATCTAACTGTTGACAACAATTTATTGAAAAATTACTTTCTTGCGTGCAGTAATTTTTTTTGAAGGGTGAGATGTGGTAAAATATTCCCACGTCTTTACATTCCCACGCTTAAAAATGTAACCTAGATCTTTACGATCCTGGTACTTAATTTACGGACTGTGAAATCTTATTTTACAGAACCGCTAGGCCTTCTTTTCCATTAACACAACAAGTCAAGTTTTTTCTGCACTTGGTTCCTTGTTGTGTTCCCAATTTCAAATATCAACTTTCAACATTTGGGCTTGTTTCTTTTCCGCATAGCAAAGAATGCAGGCCAAGAACAAGCACACCACTCGAACAGCAACAATATTGCCAGATGGCTTAGTTCTGTTTGTTTTGTTTTACGGCGACCTTTTTCGCGCTGCTGCCGCGCTGTTGTCGCGATGCGCGTTCGAAAGAGGCGTGCGCTATGAAGTTCACCAACACCTATGAGTGTTATGCGTGATTGGTGAACTCAGCTTGAACACTTGAATACACTCATGACTAGCAACCTAAAGTTGTATGCGAATTATAAACTTTATGTAGAAAATAAGTTGTGTAGAGTATAAGTTTCCTTCTCCCAAATTAACTTAATAAAAGTCAGTCAATAACTAGACATGCGTTGTTTCGCACCCAAGAATAATGATATCACAGTCCAGAAGAGGCTTTAACGAAGCCAGTTTAGTTCCAGTTTAGTTCAATATTTTGCCCAGATGCACCTACAATTTCTTTAGGTTCATTAGAATTGATTCCGCTGCTCGTTTTTGATTTAGTGTATGATTCCAACGAGGTCGCACTTTCGCTTACGACAGGTGAGAATCCTGGGAAGTGCTTGGAGAAATAAAAAAAAAATATCAAAAAAGTTATATTTTAAATTATTTTATACCGAAACCACTATACCACAACTTTTTTTCCTGATTTCTCGATTATCGGACCGGTTTCATTCTTCAGGCAATCTTTTGTAGATTTTATAAATCTGTATGATGTTGAATAGTACGGCCCATGCCCTTAAATCTGATGTTTTAAAAATGTGCTTTTTAGATGATTAATTTTGAATTTTTCTTCTAACTAACTTTTCAAAACAAAAAACATTTTTTTAGAGTGTATATTTTTTTGGAAATATAAAATTTTTACCTACAACTTTGCCGAAGACGGCACACAGATCAATCAAACCATTTTGGCTTTAAAAATAGTTGTAATCATCACTACCTTCCCAAAATAACATTTATCAATAGATTCTCAAAAATTAGTCAAGTTCCAAAAAATTAAAACTATATCACGAAATGGCTTTTTTTCAACAGAAACGTCGATGCAAAGTTTCAGCCAAATTAAAAGTGACAATTTGAAAAAATTTATTAAACTGGGAAATTTTTGGTGGAATTGCTGAGTTGTAGGGTGATATGGTCGATATGGCCTCGAAGTCGGAAAATAATTCTCCATTGATTTGTAGGTTGCAACTTTCGAACTGGATCAGGAATGAACCGTTCAGCTTTTCATTCGATCTGCTGCATTTAGATGAAATTTCTACGTGTGCGTTATCGATTAGAATTAGAAATTATCGGATTAGTTATCGGATAGCGTACGTTTTAGCGTTCATATACTCCGCTGTCGCAATTCGTCTATTTTGCCGCAGTATTCCCCGGTCATCTAACATCAGTCTAAGCTGATAAATCAAGCTCGACTTCTCGACTAGCTCCTGCTCATCCTTTGGTAGCTTTTAGTTTTCCTCATTGTGGCCACTTCATCTGAGTAAGATTCCATTTGAACTTGCCTCAATAGCTCAATTTCAGCCGCTTCCAGTTCCGGCTGCGTCAGATGGCTGTGACTTCTCCCCTTTTTTTTAAATAGATATACAAAAATTGAAGCAGATAGGCGACACTCCGCAGAAGCATCTCCCATTTGGAAAAACGACGGTATTCAATCACCGGCTACCAGGCTTCATGAAAAATTTCTGCGGTAGTATTCACAACATCAACAGCGGGACGCGGCCATTTATTTTCGAAGCAGCGTAAAAACTCTGGTCCACTGTACCATAAACTATTGCCAAAGTATGGTCCAATTCCCCACTTTGTAGCTTCGTCGGCAGGGTTTGATTCAGAGGGGACCTCTCTCCATTCGTCACCGATTGTTGTCTCTAGAATTTCGCCAACCCGATTCGCTACGAACTGTCTGTAGTTTCTAGGTTCAGCCCGAATCCACGAAAGGACTACTGAGCTATCTGTCCACAAAATTTTCCTGACAATAGTGATCGAGTGGTTGCTTTCGACAAATTTCGCCAATCTGGTTCCTAATACACAGCCAAATTCGGTATCGTCATAGAGAAGACTCGCATCAACAAGAACATGAGTTCAGCCTGATTGTAGGTTTGTACCGATGCATCAGGAAAGTAACAGTGAGGAATCCGAGCATCCGGTATAAAGTCGATTATCTTCATCCATCTGCACCAGTCTCAGAACGGACTTTTACCAACCTTCTCATCCCATCCGATTCCCTCACGCCATAAATTCTACACAAGAATCTTTCCATGAATTAGGAAAGTTTCCAGCGTTCCTGAAGGATCTAAGAGCGGAATGACGGAACATAAACTTGACCTTTTGCTGGTTTATTGTTGTTTTTCAAAAGCGTTCGAACTTTGTCGCTCATACGGGTGCTGAATGAGAGTTCATCTGTCACGAGAGTTCATCATATAGCATCCCAAGCACGCACACACAACTCGTGCTAGTCATAACTAGGCTTTTACTGGTAGCAGCTCGTTTCTCTTTAAGGTGCTTCAATACGCCGTTATTGTTCGAGATCAAATTTCTTAGCTCGAATCCGCCATTTCGAAAAAAATTGTCGCACTGCTTGCGCAACACGACACGCTTCTTCCTTTGATCCAGAACTGTCTAGATAGCCATCTACGTAAGTACTCCTCAGTCTCCCTTCGGCTACTCTGGGGTACTTTTCACTGTGCTCTCTGGCGTTTTTATTTTTAACAAATTGGGCTGACGCTGGCGAACAGGACCATTCGTTGCCTCATCTACTAGGAAAATATCGGATTTTTGCTTCGCATTGGTTCTCCAAAGAACTCGCTGCGCATGTTTATCACTCTGTAGCATCGATATTTGCAGGAACATCTCCTTCACATCTGAACACACCACAATCTTAAACTGGCGGAAACTTTATAAAACTCCCAATAAGGACACCAACTGGTCAGGGCCCTTCAGCAGCATGCTATTTAAAGACACACCCTCACATTCGGGAGCTGCATCCGTGGTTTTCCGTGTTCCGTTCCGTGTTTTTACGTGTTTTTTCCTGTTTCGTCTTATTACTACTCCAGTGGGAAGGTACCAAAATCTGCGGGGATCGGCTGTGTCAATTTCCTCTTCCTCCGCTTTATGGATGTATACTTTTTCGGCGGATTCTTGCATTTGACGGTGAACATTTTCTTTGAACTCTGGGTCCAGTATCATTTTTTTCTCCAAACACTCCAACCTGCGCAGAGCCATTAAATAACTGTCTGGTAGTTTCAGATAATCATCCTTCCATAGTAAATAGTCTCAAATGTTTCCCCAAGGCGCGCACCGTGGTCTTCTCAAGCAAGTCTAACGCTCGCTGTTCAGCTTTGGTAGACAAAGTTAATTTTCCTGTTACAACTTCTTCTATATCGTAAAATTGTTCCACAGCATCGTGCAGATTCCTGTCCGAGTTACACTCACAAACGTGAACATTACATAAACTTGGCTCACTGGGTAGTTGCCGTCCATAGAATCACCAGCCGAGCCTTGTCTTTACTGCAGTAGGCTCATTTCCATTGCCTTCTCTCACCTGCAGTGGAACAGTTAAGTGAATATGTTCCAATCCAATTAATAGTCTCGGAGCAACGTTCTTGTAACTCTGTAATGGTAGCTACGCTTAAACTTTTATACGGCAAACAATCTCGCAAACGATGACCGATTTTCCCACAGAAATTGCACTCTACCTGCTATAATACCGCTGTAGAGCAACTCCTGTTGCCCTACCAGGAATTGTGATACTTTAAAACTAATAATATAACCAAATCACGAATTCCTGTACGTACGGTACGGGCAGTACGGAATCTCATTTACTTTCCGATTGGTGAGGGTGTTACACGAGAGCTTAAGCTTACTGCTAACCCTAGAGTGTATTCCGCGAGAGACAATTTCCTCTCGCGAAATCACTGCCTATCCTTATTTCTCTAGTGGCCTTTTCTCGACCTGTCTCTACTATAGAACACTTAATCTAAGTCTACCGAGAGAGGTGCGCCGTGCGCTCGCCACTCTTTCTTGTTTGCAAACATCTTTTTCGGTAACTCACCCTCGCGCGGCGACAACTACCGACCCATTAAGTATCCAACCGCGGGCTTTTGTTTTATTTAATTGTGCTTACGGGTGGCGGTTCTTCGTCACCCAAGCCGAGCGGTAGACTTGGCTTCAACAGTAAGCAACCTCTGACTTACTTTCATGCACAGCTAAAGGCTGTGCCAACGTAGAAAGAATGCGGTAGAAAACCGGCTTCTTTCGGGGTTCTAAGCATGTCACCTAATGTGACGGAAACCTGTAGGCTTTTACAGGACGCGTGGGGCCATTACATCTGCCCCGCTTCTGATGGTAGAGCTCACGAGAAGCGTCGAGCTCTACCGGTAAATACCGCGGGTTAGATAAGTGTTGGTTACAAAAATATATCTATCTAGTTTACACAGCAAAGTACTCCTAAGTGGTACATCCCGTTTATCCCGTAAAATTTGTAAATAAATATGTTCGGGCGGGCCTTCCTCCAGAGTGTCGCCTTCGCTTGCGCTGCTGCACTGTTGTAAGGCGTACTATTCTTCTTGCGGATGGAGTGAGACGGGCGATGAGCGTCAGGTCAGCGGGGCCCTACTCGGCTGTTTGTGGTTCCTCAATCCATAGTTGCACTGCTGCGCGCCTGGTTGATTCTCGGCGCTACCTTTTTGTGCTGGGCGTAGTTGTGTATGAAGTTCCTCAACCTCAGTGGCTGTCGTCCTAGGTGTCTTGTTCTGGCATAGAGTTCGCGGGCCAGCGGACTTCTTATCAACAGCTGGTTCAATAGCCTTCACCGAGTTTTAGCAGGGTGTTTGGAAACGCGCTTAAGGTACATGTATGTACTTGCTCTGGCTTCGCCGCCATGTGCGCAGGCAGAACCAGTGGGGTGCGGCTCCGCCCGATTCTTTTTTTTTAATTATGGGCTGCAATTTTAGATTGGCCCTTATTTGTTGAGGTAGGACAATTGTTGTCTATTCCTTTCAAAACTGCTCGCTGCGGCGCAACTGACTTTGCCTAACGATCGAACCGCCTCTCATGCTTCGAATGGCGTATTCCGACCCCTCTACGGGTCCGCGTAGGTAATTTTTCTTTTCCATACGTTCAATGATGGCAATTTCGGTCACGGGTTTCTTTTAAACACGTTTTACTATGCCAAAGCCAACGTTTCAAGGATATATTTCCTCGTCCTCAGGGCAACTACGATTAACAGTTTACAATTTACAGAAATTAGTCACACGAATTAAGTTATTACATACACAACTTACAAACAAAACAAACGAGTTCTCGTCAAAAATTGGTGCATTGGTGTAAAATTGCTTTGGATTAACTATACTACACAGTTGAATGTACAGGATGTAAAATATGTAAAATATTAGTGACTTTTCAAATTTAAAAGACCAACGAATGAGCTTCACTTACACAGTACTTTTCAACATACATCACACACGATTAAAGCCGTCGGGAAATGCTGCGAAATGCTGCACAAATTTTTGACGAGAACTCGTTTGTTTTGTTTGTAAGTTGTGTATGTAATAACATGTGGAATAGTATCAAACGCCTTCGAAAAGTCGAGCAGTAGTAGTATACCAGCACCTTTTTTGTCGATAATGGCACCTAAATCATCGGACACCCGGAGAACTGCGGTTTTGATGCTTTGTCCTTTACGAAATCCAGCTTGGCAGTCGGTCAACAAGCCATTGGCTTCAATGTAGGAAGTTATCTGTTTTTTAAGAATTTTTTCGAAAGCTTTCGGCAACGCGCAGAGTATGCTGATAGGGCGCAGATTGTTTATGCTGTTTAAATGGGCCTTTTTCTTTAATGGCAATACTTTCGCGTGCTTCCAGGACTCAGGGAAAGTTGAAGTCTCGATGAACATGTTGAAAAGATGCGTAATGTGTTGCACAACTAACGGTAGGACGATCTTAACAAAGCTAATGGGCAAACCATCCATCCCAACAGCATTTGATTTGATATCGTAGATGGCGTTTACAATTTCCCAGTAGCGCACACATTGGAAGCAAAAGTTATACGGCGATGCTGATCCCAAAATGGTTGCTGCTTGTCGGGTACTGTTCGTTAAGTTTTCTGAGAAAGTACGATTTACATCATCTGGATCAAACTCGCAAGGCCGAGACTGCTTGTTTTTTCCAACACCAAGACTTTTAACGCGTCGCCATAGGATTTTTGATGGGATTTTGATATCCAAGAAACGGTTTAGATATTGCTGTTTGGCTTGGTTGACTTTCGTGTTGGCGCGATTTCTCAGCACCTTGTACCGTTGACGCTTATTGTTTTTCAAATCTGGTGGAGCTTGCAACCAGTCCTTGTACGCTAGGTCATGTTCGAGCAGGGATTGATGGACGTTTTCGGTGAACCATGGATTGTATCGACGGTGACTGTTACTGAAACGAAAAGGGATGCAAGAATCATGCACTCTTTTAAGGTGTGCATTGAAAAATTCTATGGAATCATTAGGGTCCTCCATGGCATAAAACTGGTGCCAGGGGATAGACAGAATAGCATCTTCCAAAACGTGTGGGTCAAAATTTACATAGTCTCGGTAAGTATGCAGGTTGGTAGGTCGAATGATGTCAAAATCCACTGATACAAATATCAAGTCATGCTGTGATAACGCTGGAAAACCGAGCTGCCCAAACCGTAACACTTTCTCATTACTGTTGATTAGGAACAGATCTAACTGTGAGCACCCTCCATCGTGGAAAAATGTTGGTTCTTCACTAACGGATGACATGGAAAAAGAGTTGAGCATCGCATCGAAAAGTGTACGTTTAGTATTGGGACGTAGTAAGTCAGTATTGAAGTCGCCCACCAGAAATACATGTTCGTAGCATACTGCAATGTTAGCCAACTTCTCAGCCAAGAAAGATGAGCAATCATTCAGTTTTAGTGTACAGGACAATTGCGGGGTTAGCGCTACGATCCTACTGACACTAACACAGTCTCTCCCGAGCCGAGACTCGAACCTACGACGACTGGCTTGTTAGGCCAGCATCGTACCTCGAGACCAGCTGGGAGATGCCCAACATATGATCTCTCAAAATACCTTGCAAGCATTCTGCATCATTCGATAGACCACGAGAAATATAACGTACACAACTCATATGAGTTTTGCACGTTTATTAACAAAGTCACACTTCCCCCCAACTATGTATTGGTATCGGTTGATGTGGTAAGCCTGTTCACTTGCATACCGAGAGACTTTGTGGTAAACGCGGTGAGAAATAACTGGAACTTGATCGAGAAAAATACAACGATCAAATATCAAAATGTTTTCATCAAGCTCATTGAGTTTAACATCTCGTCTAGCTACTTCACCTTCCGCGGGGCCTATTACCGGCAAAAGGAGGGGACAGCCATGGGGAATCCTTTGTCACCTGCTTCAGCTGATCTTGTAATGACCACATTACTTGATGATGTGCTTGCTAAGATCGATATCCACATTCCATGCATTAAAAAATACGTCGACGATTTGTTTACCGCTCTCCCAGCTGACAAGATTGAATATGTGAGGAATGCTCTCAACGGATTCGACTCACATATTCAATTCACATACGAGGTAGAAAATAACAACCGATTACCGTATTTAGATATGGTTCTTATTAGAACCAACGATCAAAAAAACGTGACCGAGTGGTATAAGAAACCTGTCGCTTCCGGGAAAATTCTTAATTTTCTCTCGTTGCACCCGCTGGCCCAGAAATTGAATACGGCAACCGGTTTAATTGGGAGAGTGTTTCGATTATTGACGAACAAATCGCTCACGGAAAATAAGCAGATAGTGCGCGAGCACTTGCCTACCAACAACAATCCGAGCTCACTGATAAACCGGTTAATCAACAGATTTATCAACCAAAGCACGCATAACGTTGTTGAGGAAGTAAACTCGGAACCAAAAGTATATCGATCTTTGCATCATGTTGGCGGCCTCACATCCGCACTTGCACGTAGCATTAAAAAAAACCATGAAAACATCAGTCTGAGTTTCAAATACGTCAAAACCAACAGACTACTTTTCACGAAACTTAAAGACTCTTCTTCGCATCTTTCAAAAAGAAACGTAATATACCGTATCCCGTGTGCAGACTGCGATAGCTCATACATTGGTATGACTACCCAGCAACTGAAGAACCGTCTTGCCGCACACCGCTCTCTCATGAAACGCTACGAACAGTACAAAGATTCTAGCACTGAGAGGGAGGGAAGGGAAGATGAGTTTAAAAAGACGGCGTTAATGAAGCATGCGATAGAAGAGAACCACAGTTTCAATATTGCCGATATCAAAATTTTAACTTCTGATGACAGGATTCAAGCATTACAGGTGTTAGAAATGTGTTACATCGCTTGTGACAGATCCGCAATAAATTACAGAACGGACACGAACAATTTAAGCATCGCTTACTCCGGCACGCTACGATCTCTCACATGTTGATGCAGACTACTACAGTCACTAGCACACTCTATCTCTGTCTTGCAACATAATTTCTCTCCGTTTTTGACGCAGGAACACACCCCCGTAACTCCATGTTGTTGCTGCGATCGCGTACTTGTTGTCTTAAATTTTTCTAGAAATTTTTTTATACCAACCCTGCTGAGCAAGTGGTGCATATGTATATATTTTGCTAATAAGGCTGATACAAATTTCGAATTCTTTTCATGTCCAAGGTTATCAAAGTTAGCAAAGGGGGGGGGGGGGGGGGCAAAAAATGAATAACACCGAGACGAAAAAAAAAAGATATATCTTTGATCAAAGTTTGTGTGCAAGTTATGACGTTTGTAACTTGCACTCAAATAAATGTTGAAAAATAACACTTTATTATTATTAGTATTTATTTCGACGACACTCTCGCTGTCACCTGACTTGTTTGTTGCTAAATTAAGCATTTATGCTGTCGGAAAACAAACAGCTGCAGCATCGTTTGCCGAAGTCTGTTCAACTGAACCGACTGGCAAACGTGCGAGAGGCTCCCCGGGTTAATCGGCCCCCAGGACGCAACGAAGGCGGTTGTTCGGTGACAGCCAGGAAGCTGGCCCGTCAGTCCAGCCGAGCAAAGAACCGACAAACGGCGAAGCCACGGATTGGACCACCGTGGTGAACAAAAATCGGCAGAAGCGGGAACGACGCGCGAAGCGCGGCGACCGCAATAAGAACCCGCAAGGGGCGAATAAGCGGAGCAAGGGTGACGCGCTCATTTTCAAGACGGATGCGTCTAAGTACGCTGAAGTCTTGAAGGCCATGAGAGGCGAATCCAAGCTCAAAGACCTCGGCGCGGATGTCAGGTCAATTCGTCGGTCACGCACCGGCGAGATGATCCTCGAACTCCGCAAAGAGGCGAAGGGCAAGGGCCTATAAAAAGGCGCCCAGGAAGTGCTAGGCGAGGAGGTTCAAATCCGAGCCCTCACTCTAGAAGTGACTCTCCAGCTTAAAAACCTGGACGAGCTCACCGAAGAGTGCGATATAGCACAAGCCTTCGAGGGAGAGTGTGGAGTGGTAGTGACCACGGAGGCAGCTCGTCTCCGCAGGGGCCCGGCCGGCACCCAGTTTGCTACCATAAAGCTCCCACTAGCGGAGGGTAACAAGGCCCTGAAGAAGGCCACGTTGAAGGTGGGTTGGTCGGTCTGCCCTCTGGGCACCTTTCAACAGCCTGACGTTTGCTTCAGGTGCTTTGAGCGGGGGCATAAATCCTGGTCGTGCAAAGGGCCTGACAGGTCCATTTTATGCCACCGCTGCGGTGGCGCAGGCCACAAGGCACGGGACTGCGGTGCACCTCCCAAGTGTCTGGTATGCACCGGTAAACGGGACGTCAAACACGCCATGGGAGGTCCCAAGTGTCCGGCTGCACGGCCGACTACTAAGCCACAGGCCTGAGGGTGATACAGTTAAACCTGAACCACTGCTTTGCGGCGCAGCAGTTGCTACACCAAGCAGCTTCTGAGTCGTTGTCGGACGTGGCCATCGTCTCGGATCCATACCGCATTCCTACCGGAAACGGTAACTGGGTATCGGAAAAGTCTGGGAAGACGGCCATTTGCACGACAGGCAGGTCCCCGGTTCAGGAGATTGTGTCGACCTCCAGAGAGCGGTGCGTTATAGCCAAAGTGGATGGAGTATTCTACTGCAGTTGCTATGCTCCGCCAAGTTGGTCTACCGAAACGTTCGCACAGATGGTCGATCAAGCAACCGTGTAACTGACGGGCCTATGGCCGTTGGTGGTTGCGGGCGACTTCAACGCTTGGGCTGTCGAGTGGGGAAGTCTTGCCATCAAGACGGCCATCAAAGAAGCCCCCGGGTTGTTCAGGGCGGTTATGCAGAAATGCCTTGACGACTGCCTCTTCCCGGACGTGTGGAAGCGCCAGAGGCTGGTGCTGTTGCCGAAGGTTGGAAAACCACCAGGTGACCCATCGGCATATAGACCAATCTGCTGCTGGACACGGCAGGCAAGGTGGTTGAGAGGGTAATTCTCAATAGACTGGTGAAATATACAGAAAGTGAAAACGGTCTATCAAGCAACCAGTTCGGTTTTCGAAAAGGTAGGTCCACGGTGGATGCAATTCTTTCCGTCACCAGAACGGCTGAGGTTGCAATCCAACGCAAAAGGAGGGGCATTCGTTACTGCGCGATCGTCACGCTCGACGTGAAGAACGCGTTAAACAGTGCCAGCTGGGACTCCATAGCCTTAGCGCTACAGAGTCTCAGAGTGCAGACGCCGCTGTACAAAATTCTGGGTAACTACTTTCAGAATCGAGTGCTAGTGTATAACACAAACGAGGGTCAGAAAAGCGACCCAGTTACCGCAGGTGTACCCCAAGGTTCCATCCTGGGTCTGGTACTGTGGAATGCCATGTATGACGGCGTGTTAAAACTAACACTCCCTCCAGGGGTGGTGATCGTGGGCTTCGCCGACGACATAACTCTTGAGGTCTATGGCGAGTCAATTAGAGAGGTAGAGTTAAAGGCCGCGCTATCCATACTGGATAGCATACATAACTGGAGCTAGCGCACCATAAGACTGAAGTTATTGTTGTAAATAACAGAATGTCGGAGCAGGAGGCATCGATCAGTGCTGGTGCATGCACTATCGCTTCAAAACGCTCCCTGAAGCTTCTGGGGGTTATGATCGACGACAAGCTCATGTTCGGGAGCCACGTCGATTATACCTGCAAGAAAGCTTCCATGGCTATGGCGGCGCTATCTCGCATGATGGCAAACAGCTCGGTGGTCCGTAGCAGCAAGCGCTAAGTCCTTGCTAGCGTGACTTCGTCCATACTCAGGTACGGAGGACCAGTGTGGTCCAAGGTATTGAGTACTTCGTGCCAACGCGGCAAACTCGAGAGTACGTACAGGCTAATGTGCCTAAGGGTCGCGTGCGCATACCGAACAGTGTCGTATGAGGCGGTTTGCGTCTTGGCTGGCAGGATGCCCATCAGCATCATCGTCAAAGAGGATGTAGAGTGCTTCGACCAACGCGACACGAGGGGTATACGCAACACCATACGGTCATCTTCAATGGCCAGGTGGCAGCGGGAGTGGTCCAACACTACGAAAGGTAGATAGACACACCGACTCATTCCAGAGTTAGCATGCTGGATTAATAGGCGCCATGGGGAAGTAACCTTCCATCTGACACAGATCCTGTCGGGCCATGGTTGCTTTAGGCTGTACCTGCATAGGTTCGGGTACGCCGAGTCCCCTATTTGCCCCGCATGTACGGGTGCGGAAGAAAACGCGAAGTATGTGTTCTTCACATAACCACGTTTCGAGCGGATAAGGTACGAAATGCTGGCAATTAGTGGGACGGACACCACGCCAGAGAAAATCGTGCGTAGGATGTGCAAGAATAGGGAAATCTGGGATGCGGTCATCAAGGCCGCATCGCAGATCGTATTCTGCAGGGCACCAATCGACGGGAAACCATCGATGTGCCCCAGTTAGTTAACGTTTAACTAACTGGCCTGTATAGGCTGCTCTGCTACCCATAGAGGTAAGTGCAAAAAGCACGACTGGCCCTGTCCCTGAAGTAAAGCCTAACGGCGCACAGTGCGTTGATTGTATGGAAACGCGGGACAAAAATCAAAACAGCCATTCTAGTTTTTTTTTTTCAACTGGTGTGACACGAAAAATGTTAAGTACCGATGAGAGCTACCATTTGCATAATTGGCGAATGTCAAATACGTAATCGCGAAAATGTCTCAAACGCCTTTTTTTGTACAGAGGCATAAAACGATAATTTTCCAAGGATATTATCCATTACGAGATATAAGGCTTGAAAAGCATATTCAAATAATTTATGCGCGATGAAAAAGTGACCTAAATGCCATCACAATTAAGTTTTATTATTATTTTATTTAATACCCTATTGATTATGTATATATACGGTTCACTGTTTTTCACATAAATTACGTGTTATACATAAAAATAAGGGACATATGTACGATAAACTGCTCACTCTTGGTTCCAGAGGTATCATTCGAAAACGCGTATTCCGGTTGAAAGAGCAAACTTGAGCAATGGGAATCACTTCCAAAATTTGAAGAATATTCCAAATAAGGGGAAAAAGTGAAATTCAGAGAGGTACTTTGGGGTACTTTTTTTGACGATCGATTTTAAATCGAAAGTGTCTTTTTTCTTCAAGGATAAAGGGTCATGCTCCTTTAAGCCTTTAACTTACAAATGCGCTACGTTGTGTCTCAATGGTAACATGTAAAATGAAGTACTCCACGCCTCTACCGTTGCCATATTGGTTTTAACTTGAAAAGATATAGAGTATATTAAAAAATTAATTTGAAAACAATGAGAATTTTTCAAAAATAACGTATCTTTTGAATAGTTGAAACCACTTCACAGTAGATGCGTTTCATAATCGTATGGGTGAACTCACGAGGTTGATTATATCATTACAGTACGTCTCAAACATGTATAAAACATATCAGCATATAGAATTGGTTCAATAAGAAATACACTTTTTTGATTTTTGTGTATGGAACGTTGCACTGTGCGGCAGTCCTGGGGAGACCAAGGGCTTTAGCTGCTCAGCTTAAGGTTGCTCAGCATGGGTAAAAGCAGACACCCCCGTAACTCCATGTTGTTGCTGCGATCGCATACTTGTTGTCTCAAATTTTTCTAGAAATTTTTTTATACTAACCCTGCTGAGCAAGTGGGTGCATATATGTATTTTTTGCTATTAATCCATCAATTTTCTTTTTTAGGTATATTATATTTTACTTTTCTGTTCTACGCTTCTACTTACAATCTATACCCGTATTCTTTGCTTCGGTTAACAGACTTTTGATTTTTTCCCCTACTAAAGTGTACAATATACTTGTGAAAATCCGATATCCTGCCAGAGGAATCACCCAGCTCATGCAGTACAAGAAAGAAGACGTCGTAGCTCTTGTAAAGTCCGAAGTAGAATGAAGTCGATTTTTAGGATAGCTCAGTTATCTCTAGCATAATCAACAAGGTTGTTGCTATGGTCTTAATAGTAAGGTCACCAAGTAACGACTATACTGTTAGGTTATTATGGTAACCACAATGCTGTTATGTATTAACGTTATGTATCACATATATGTAGAACATACTTCCCGCCAGTATGCTCACAGTGATCCTTTGATATTTAAGCACCACACATCTCCCTTCCTCACAGAAAAATGTCCGCAATTTCATTAACTCTTAACGCTTTTTAGTTTTGTGAGAAAATCTCATGCAAAAGCCTATATAAAATTTTGTACAACGTAATCACATGAAAAGGAAAAGAATAGATAAATATACAGTATGTTGTAAATACACATGATTAAGTGAAACTTGACGTGAACGAGGGATACCAGATTTGCAGATTTTTTTTCTGATTTTCGAGCAGTTGCAGACATTTTTCAAAAACATCTGACATCTCTGGTTTCAAATATTAAAACTGGCAGCTTCGCGCTTTGAGCAGTTGCAGACATTTTTCAAAACATCTGGCATCTCTGGTTTCAGATATTGAAACTGGTAGCTTTGCCGAAATGTAAATAAACCTCAACTCAAATTAACCATTAACGGTTTTTAGTTGTTTATAGGTAGATACTTTGTAGTATAGTAAATCGAGAGGGTTATTAAAGTATTAAATCAGTGCTGAGTAGTGTTCTATTATTATTATATCTATACTTATGTAAAGGCTGTGCCTCTACCAGGACTTATTTCGGATGAATCCTGTACGCGCAGTCGGCGCGGAATCAATACTCGAGACTTGAGCGGTAGATTAAAGTCACTTTATTTACACAAAAGCTTAAATAGAACCCTACAGTACAGGTAACTCAGAGCGAAAGGCTTTTCCACTTCGATCCGGTCACCACATACCTAGCTGTTCTATACTGGCCTATGGCATTTCTTGGCCTGTCTATTTCTTGTGCTTAACTTTTAGTACACTTTGGGCATTCTGATTGAGAGCGCCGTAACATGTGCTCTAAAACACGTGCGCTAGCGTGAGCGCTAAGACCCGCGCGCGAGCATGGGCGACGCTGAGCGACGCTACCGTCTGTCGAGTTCTTTGTGTTTAATTACCGAGTTATGCAATTCGGCTGCTTTACTGGTTGTTCATCGCGGAAGACAAAGTGTTTTCGCCAACGTTTGCAGAGCAGAACCGTTCGGGGTCTTTCTTCATGATTTTTCCTGTTTTCTTTACAAATGGTCTTGTATTTGGTGGACAACGGCAGACGGCCGTGTCCCGCTTTTACACTCTACCTGTTTTCATTACATTCAACAGAAGGCTCACTTTCTTTCGGACTAAGCTAAAATGTTCCGTATGACAAAATTCTACGCGACAGAATGTGCACGGGGTGTGACGTCACATCTGCCACCCCGCCTAATTGGCCATTAGCTAGAAGAGATAGTGGTCACATGGTCCGTTCTTACGGCCGCTAGGTGTGCTTTTTTATTACAATTATTTACGCGTTTTCATGAAACTATGTACATACTCGTTCTTATATAATACGCCTTCTTTCTTCGGCACGTAAAATTCAATCAAGTACAATGGTGCTACATATCGTTTCTACATAAATTAACAATATCGGACATGACATTTCTTCATATAAAATTAACAAAACGTTCGCTCGCCTGGTGCGCTGCGTCTTAAAGATAACCGCTGCTTGGCTGTCGTGTTCAAGCGCCGGGTTACAGGGGGTTTGAAACGGGAGGGTTCGTCTGGCAGTAGAGGTTCTCATCGGTTGGTTGTGGTGTCATCCTCGCGAACTCATCTTTGAGGCTTCATCGGGTTATTTACAATAGTTCAATGGTTACCATTGCACTTTAATCAAGGCTGCAGTTCATCTGGTTGTTTTACGATTCTTTAGAGTTTGTTGTTGAACCTCAATGTTAGGTTAGCCGTGTCCCTTTGACATAGACCAGCTGTATTTTTGTTTGGCTTTTAATATTGTTACGCGCCGTGTGACGAAAAGATTTGCGATTGTCATCGGCTCTATTGCATAATGCAGTCACTTGGTTTAGCATCCTTAACTGCCTGCACGGGGTGTCCAATTACCCGCTAACATATGTGCGCATATTTACAAATCGTAGTGCGGAAAGAATAGAATAGAACATTTTATAGCGTCATTTTGCTTGTTTGGCTTTGACCTCGAATCCTCGAATTTGTAGAAGTCAATAACTCACAATGAGTAATATATATTTGGAGCAAATAATTACTCCCTTCGCTGCGTAGTTTGATGTATTCGCTTTCGCGCTGAAGTCTCGATTCTGGCTCGACCATGAGCCGCATTGATTGAGTGCTGTTGTACATCTGGCCTCTTCAGGGGTCGAAAACTAGATGCTGCTCATCTCCTCTTGGTAATATCGTTTGGCTTTACCTCCATCTCGACCATAGACACCCGCCGCTCAACTCTCCTCGCAACCGTCTGCTTTCCTTTTCACGCTGTACTGGGCATCATGGTATGTCCCCATCTCAGCATCCGTTGTAATCACCTCGGTCGTCTTCGATGATCGGGAACTCGTTTCGTTGTCAATTTATAGATGCTAGCTGCCTACTTAGCAAGTGGTGCATTTATCTTTTGCCATTATTTCAACAATTCTCTTTTTGGTTTCGTTACTTTTTCCACTTGCTGTTTAAAATTAATTTTCACTCGCGTACGGGCTTCTCACATTCTATTATTTACCCTACGCTTCTGCTTACAATCTAGGCCCGTATTTTTCTTCTTTGCGGATGACATAATCTGGTTTCTCTTCCCCTACTAAGACGTACATCATTTGTTTTATCCGATTTTACAAACATAACATTTCAAATGTGCATTGTTTACTAATTTTTATTTCATCATACATTCTCTAGCTTTGGTATTCGATGTTTTTTTTTTGTTTTACATTAAAAAACATTTCGACACATATCAATCTATTTATCTGTATTAGGCTTTTCTTTCCACGTTAAAATACCAGTTTAACTTGTCTTGTGGCCCATTATTAACCTTTTTTCATCAAGTGTTCTTCAAATAACTTCCTTCAATTTTATTAAGTAGCTTAAATACTTTGCTTTGGTTGCATATTTATTTCATCTCATTGCTTTTTTTTCGTTAAATATCTTCTTTCATAATCTTAAAACTTTTTCGATTTACATAAAATGTTTCTGTTTCGACATAATAGATTATTCTTTCATCCCTCCATCTTTGTTTCATCATGGTTTCGTTGAATATACTGCGTCGGTTAAGTCTTTTTTTCTCTTTTATCTTTCGGTTCACAAATAAATCTTTTCGTCGTGAACAATCGTTTTTTTTTGCTTCATAATTAAATCTTTTCGTTGTAAAAACTGCGTTGATTATACATTCATCGTTTTTTCCTCTGTCTTCATATACAATATTCGTCTGATTCCTGGCGTCTTCTTAACACCTCAAATCATCTTCTCTGCCCATAAATGCATAACAGTCCCATGTGAGTTTTCATCACTTTTGAGATAAACCTTAGAAATTTCTTTACATTACGTGTGCTCTCAAAAATTTACAACAAAAGTTAGGTTTGTTGCTAAAATGATGAAAAAAATTTTGATTTTGGTCAGTCCCACGTTACGAATAAACGCATTAAAGGCTCAGAGCTAAAACCAATTAGCAGAAAATCATGGTAACTTTCATTAAAAGACCAAATAAAGTGTACTGATCGGAACAACAATAACCTTATTGCATATAAAAGTATTCTGCTCAAATATATTTACCTCGGAAGAATGCTTATTTTTAATTTTTGTTTCTTTGATTGAATCCATAGGAAGGAAAAAATGCCATGGGTTATCTGCGTCTACTGCGTTTTACTCAGTTGTACGTTTATGGCAGTGTGACTCTTATGCGTTTATGGGCAGTTCTGTTTGCAATAAAAATGTATCGTCACTTTCTCGACTGTTTTTTTATCAATCTTTTGAATCTCTCTTTTTGTTAAATCCGTAGTCTTTGCAAATGTATCGTCACTTTCTACTGTCATACTTACATTACTTACACTTCACCTTAGTATGCAGTTGCCTGCATAATACCTCTCCCCCTTCCGTCCGAAGGTGCGACCGCCCGCTTTAGAGATTCTTGAAAGATAAGAAGGTTAGGAAATAAATGAAAGATCGCACGCTCAATCATCCTGGGCCGGTTTTTACCTTGTTTTCCTTTCACTCAATTTGCACTCCCGCCAATCATTCTGGGTAACCATCCCCGTTGTCTACACTCGCTCGTCGTTAACTAAAGTTAGAATAGTCTGAATCTCCTAAGGTCAGCACTTTCCTTGCCCGGTAGGTTTAGCCTTCTTGTCCAAAGTCTCTCCTAGTTCTATTGTTTTCCGTCATTTAAGTTATCTCCATCACACAAAATTTCCCAATACATCATCAATCGATTTTCTTGTTCTATTTCTTATTGGGCTATTAGCTATTTTGAATTAATCAAAATTCGTTTTCATGAGGCCTTCTGTTCACTATATAATTTTCCCATATTAACATTTGCATTTTACAAAAAAAATGCTGTTCCAATTTCTATTAACTCTTTATTTTCCATTACCACCTTCCAGGTCATTCTAGTCATTCAAATTTCCCAAGTTTTCTGTTTATTTAACTGTTATCGGCTGGGTTCATCGTCCCTCGCGCCTTCATTCGTGTTTTAATTTTTCCAACTGTGTTATGCCATTTGACCGCTATCCTCAAAGGATGTATATCTCTTTCGGCGACTTTTCGTATTTTTTTCACGCTATTTTCTTCTTTAAAACCTGTCACGCCTGTCATTGAAAGGCTCTTGATATTTTCAGCGACTTTTTTTATTTCTTCGCGCCTTTACTTCAGTATACTTTTTCCGTTTGGTTCTGCCTATTGACTCCCGTCAATAAAATCATTTATCTTTTTCAGCAACTTTAGGTGCTTGCTATTATATTTTATGCCATCCAATATCGTATTCCATTAAATATATTCTGTGCGTTAACCTTGAAAGCATAGTTTAGGTTCATATAATCAGTCATAATAACGCTTAAGCCGGTTATTATGAACTTTTTTTGAACGATTGGCGTTTCTAATTATTGTTGTCATTTCGCTTGGAATGTCCACTGCTTCATATGGTCCCCTCTATATGTTCTGAAGCTTTTGGCCCGCACCAGTCGCTACGGCCTTCACTAATACTTGTTCACCCCATATGGGTTTGTAATCATTAGATGATCTGTCGTAAATTTGTTTGCGGTTCTCTTTACTCCTTTTCAGGTTGGCTTGTGCGTTTGCATGTAAATCGTAAAATATTTTCTTCATTTCATGTGTGTATTACACTGGGACACGGTTATATGGGAAAAAGCGATGGTGTTATTTTTTCGCTCCCATGCACTTTTCGTGTTCCTTATGGGTCCTATAACAACTGTGCAACTTTTAAGATCGATCGGTGAAACGCCCGATTTGCGCCCGATTTTTAAAGCTTCCATACGATTTTGTATGGGGAAAACCACTTTTTCAAAGCTTTTTCTATAGAGATGTCCAGTTGGCTCCTAAAAATATATCAATACATGATATTTATAGGAAACTTTCCTGAAAAAAACTATCCTGAAGACGCTACCTTGCTTGTGAAAAAAGATATTCTCCCCAGACTGATTTAATATCTGACGAATGGCTCACCATTGAATTTTACTAGCAATACTGCTGCAGCATGCTGCTGTTGCAAATTCAACCATGTAATGAGAAATGATACCGCTTAAATTTATCTTGGAGGCTTCCCCGAAGATACTATGAGCAAAAATCACCCCTTGAAAGTTAATTCCACGCGAAATTATTTCTCATACTTAAGCAAGTTTGCAATAGCAGCATGCTGTAGCAGTATTGCTGGAAAATTTCAATGGTGAGCCGTCCGTCAGACATTCAACCAGTTTGGGGTGAAAAGCTGTTTCTACAAGCATCGTAGTGCCTTACGGTCTTCAGAAGAGTTTTTCCCAGGAAAATTTCCTACAAATATCATGTATTAATGCCAACTTGACATCTCTAGAGAATAAGTATTGGAAAAGTGGATTTTCCCATATAAAATCGTATGGAAACTTTAAAAATCCGGCGCAAATCGGGTGTTTCAGCGATCGGTCTGAAAAGTTACACAGTTGTTATGGGACCCATAAGGAACACAAAAAGTGCATGGGAGCTAACATTTATTTTTTGTCCCACCCTTGTGTGTTTGCGTCATATGTCATCTTTTCCACTCCGTTCCGCTTATAGATCAAAGTCGGGATTCGAGCTATCCGTCCGTACAATAATTCAAACGGCTGGACGAGTTTACTAATGTATTGTATTTAAACGTGAAAACTTGAATTAATCCACCTAGCAGTGCAGAAACCTTTGTTATATTAAGTATTACTACATATAAACTTATTATGCCAGTAAACCATAAATTGTTTAAAATTTCGTTTACGTTTTCGTTTTCGAGCGCAGAAGGGGGCCGTAGGGCCAAGTCTCCAGTGATTAATCACTTTCCATGCTGTACCAGGAGAGAGATGTAGATTTGGCATCGCAGAATAATAACCTCAGGGGTCTAATGAATCCTGCTTGGGACGGCCGGATAGTTAGATAAGTTGTTGAATATGAGGGATAGTCGAAGTAACAGTGATAACAGTTGCAGATAGGAAAGGAAAGGAAGAAGTAGACATAGATTAGGAGAGATATCTGAGATATCATTGATGGGTTTTACATTTTCAGTAATGTGTTAGTGTAACAATATATTTTAGAAAAAAAGACATACATACATACATACACATAAAAAGAAACACATATACATACACATACATACATAAGAACACATATTACCAAAAAGATCAAAATAATGGTCGCAGTGGTCCAAATATTACAAAAAAAGTAGGAAGTTGCATCCAAGACACGACCACATAAATGACGTAGAACTACGTACACTATTATAAAATTCATTGAGTGTTTCATTACCCTAGTAACACAACTGGTTTTATCAAAGTTTTATAGCGCTTTTTTGGCTGTATTGAGCGCAATAAAACTTTGATAAAACCAATATTTTTACTTGGGTAATGAGTTATAATGTCTACTAATGAAGGGTTGTGAATTTCGTGAACCGGATTCAGCAGTTAGCAGAACGTGCCGAGTTAAAAACCATACACAGCACACACACACACACACACAAATCATACCATATCATAGACACACGCACATCATACCATATCATACAGACACATACACTGCTGTTCCAATCATAGTAGTCCCGTGGTTCTACACAAACCTTATGCACGCTACGACAACTATGCTTGGAAAAGCAGTACACATCATACCATATCATACAGATACACACACACACACACACACACACACACACACACACACATCATATCATATACACACACATCATACCATATCATCACACCATACACCATACATACCATACCATACCATCATACCATATCATACACACATACACACATCATACCATATCATACACACATCACACCATATCATACACACATCATACCATATCGTACACTCACAGCAAGCAAGCGACCAATCAGAGGACGTTATTTTTATTTCAACAAGGCTTGACAGTTTTCAATAGTGCAATAGTTCTTAGATTCAAGCAACGATTTTCTGCATTTGGGCAGATGCGTGTATAATTTTCCAATCGATTGCTGCAAGAATGAAGAAAATCGGTTGAAAACCAACTGACCTATAAGCATTTGAAAAGGGACAAATTTCGTCCCAGTTTTTCAGTTTGCATCCCTGTGTGGTATGCTAAAGTAAAACGTAGTTCTACGTCAAAAAGAACACATATACATCAGAACTCATATACATACACAAACACATAAGAGTAGGGTGTCGTTACGTGGGAAAAAGTAAACTTGATAGCGGAAGGCCAAAACTAAGCTCTCCCCGCTCCATCCCATCGGAAGTCGATCGAATTTATTTATTCTTACGAAGTTCATGACACCTTCCAGTGCGTATTTGGAGTCATGCGAAGTTAAATCTGACTTACTAGAACTGTTCAAATAAAATAAAACATTCGCAGCTGGTTGCCGGGTTTACTGCTTCTCTCTTTGCGCACCGCACCTTACAACGCAGACTCTCCTTCTACTTCTACGGCTACTACAACTGCACAGAATTAAGAAGTATGTATTTGTCACTTTCTAGATGAGAACAGAGCTTGCACAATTTAGTCGATATTTATGATACACAAAAACGTAATGTATCAAGTGAGTACGAAGCGGAATCAAATAAGATTTCCGGTTCTCTATGAAATATATCTAAAACTGTTAGTAAAGAGCTATTAAAAACAAACGGTTCATTAATTTACACAAGTTAGGACGCACTACACAGAGTATAAAACACAGCACAGAGGTCTTTTACTCTTAGTTTCTTTTGAGAAATGAATAGCGGTTGAAAAAAGAGAAAGCGAGAGAAAAAGAGAGAAAGGGAGAGAGAAAAAAAGATAGAGAGAGAAATGATCCGAAATGTAAAATATCTTATGTTTAAACATTCTGATTTAAATATTCTAACATTCAAGCAACTGATAAAGAAACCTCGCTCAGTATGATTTTTAAAGAGCTTTGGAGCTTCCATTTGCACTTGTATTCACTAAAATCTGATAATGCGTTCTGTATGAAAGGTGGGATTTTTTCTTGTTTTTCTTTGTTCGATTTTGATATACCACACAAAAAAAAACATATTTACACCTACACACGTACATAAACACATACACATATATACAGCCAGTGTTCATTTAGTTGAACTTAGTCGATTGGTATACAACACCTGACCCTCAACAGATTCGTTTGGTGTTTAAAGTTAAATATCTTATGTAAAAAAATACTCTTCGATCAATATCTCGAAATCTAAGCCACTTATCAAAAATCCACTCGGTATTATTCTGGGAAGAGCACAGTAGCTTTCAATTGCATATAAGATCATCAAAATCGGATAATACGTTCTATAAGAAAGGTGCGTTAGTACATTTTGGCACATACAAACAGACAACACACACACACACACACACATACACACAAACAGACATTGCTCAGTTCGTCAAGCTGAGTCGAATGGTATATACGGTTCGGCCCTTCGGGCCTTGGATCAATTTTGAGCTTTTCGATCGATTTTATAACCTTTGTAAAACGTAACAACTCGTCCCACGTGTGCGGCTTTCCGCCAATAAATTGTCTCAAATACGTTTTTAACTCGCGGTTCGATCTCTCTACCAAGTAAGCCTGTGGATGATACGGACTAGTTGTAATTTTCTTGATCTTTAAAATTCTGCACACCTCTTTCATCAGTGAGCTCACGAAATTTGCGCCGTTGTCTGTCATTAGTTTCAACGGGGCACCGAATTTACAAATATAATTTTCTACGAAGGTCTTAGCTACCGTCTGGCTTTCTTGATTCTACATTGGAGCGACAATGAGGTATCTAGTCAAGTCATCCTGCATGACTAGATCATAACGGTTTTTCTAATTGGCGTTGGTTCGAACAACGTTGTCACCAAAGATGTAAAGAGTGTCTCTACCAGGACTTATTTCGGATAAATCCTGTACGCGCAGAAGGTGCGGAATCAATACTCGAGACTTGAGCGGTAGATTAAACTTACTTTATTTACACAAAAGCTTAAATAGTACCCTACAGGTAACTCAGAGCGAAAGGCTTTTCCCCTTCGATCCGGTCACCACATACCTAGCTGTTCTATACTGGCCTATGGCTTTTCGTGGCCTGTCTCTTTCTTGTGCTTAACTTTTAGTACATTTTGGGCATTCTGATTGAGAGCGCCGTAACATGTGCTCTAAAACACGTGCGCTAGCGTGAGCGCTAAGACCCGCACGTGAGCATGGGCGACGCTGAGCGACGCTACCGTTATTCGAGTTCTTTGTGTTTAACTACCGAGTTATGCAATTCGGTTGCTTTACTGGTTGTTCATCGCGGAAGACAAAGTGTTTTCGCCAACGTTTGCAGAGCAGAACCGTTCGCGGTCTTTCTTCAAGTTTTTTCCTGTTCTCTTTACAAATGGTCTTGTTTAGGTGGACAACGGCAGGCGGCCGTGTTCCGGTTTTACACTCTAGCTGTTTTCATTACATTCAACAGAAAGCTTACTTTCTTTCGAACTAAGCTAAAATGTACCGTATGACAAAATCCTACGTGACGGAACATAACGTATTTCTGCGCGGGGTGTGACGTTACACTTATGAGCCAGTATAATTGTTTGGCCTTTATGAATTAGTGGATTTGTTTATTTTTTTCGGGTTTATACTTCTGCAGAATGCACGACGCTAGTTGAAAATGGCATCAAGTGAGTTTGCTTCTTTTTTTTTATACGTTCTTTGATAATGATCACAACCATATTTTTTTTATTTTACCAGGGCCGTATTTGAAAACGAATTGCAAATATTTACAAAGACGAGAGTTTATTGTGATTTGATTTGAGTCAACAAAGGATAACGAATTTGTTTTCAGAACGTTGCACAAAATTGGATGATTTCGCAGAAAAGAGATAAAATCTGTTATTTTTTCAGTTATAAATTATTTTCAAATACTTCTAGTCAAGCCGCAAAAATACACTATTGCTGTTTCGATTTAAAAAAGGGATTTATCTGCATAGGACAAACGTATTCATTAAAGTAACTGGGTGTTTTTCTCTTCCTAATGTTGCGTGCTGGTCGTGTAGAGCCATCAGCTGAATCACAGTTGTTTGGGATTTGTCAGGGTGCTTATTAGCTCCAAGCTTATTCATTCTGGTTATGGTTTCGATCTCCAGTGCTGTAGTATCTCGCCATTGATGTACCCTTCTGGTTTGTGATACATGTCGCTTTATTATTAGCCCTTTCTCGTCTTTGAGTACCAGGCTGCCGTTTCTTTCCTCTATGACAGCGTATCTATGAGGATGGAAACGAGTTTCTCCTTTTGTACGATTCTGCCGCTCCACTATTACCGTATCGCCGGGTTTTACTTTACATGACTTTGCTCCACGTCTTGTGTCCTCACGGATTTTTCCCAACAGTTTTGATTGACGATCGTTATATTCAAAAAGTTTTTCATCATATGACGCTTTCCCGTGTTGTAACAGTGGCAATCCTCTTTGAATTTTACGTCCCAGCATGACTTCTTCTGGTGGAACCTTTTTCATTAATATGTATGCCTGAAGGGCACTGGGTACTGAAATGCCACTGCGACAGTCTTACTGATTGTCTTTTGTGGCTGGCCCCGATTGCCCCGATTGCCCCGATTGGTGGAACCTTTTTCACACTGTGAGTTGCTGCGTTATGTGCGTAAACCGCTTCTCGCAGCTCTTCCATAAAACTTGTTTTCTTTGAAAATGCGGTAGTCATTACTTTATTAATCACCTTCATATAGGACTCGACTAACCCATTCTGCTGTGGGAACAACCGTGTTGAGAAAACGGCAGTTATTCCTCGCTGAGCGCAGTATTGCTTGTATTCATCCACGTTAAAGGGGGGGGGGGGGGGGGGGGGCATTGTCTGATTTTATAATCTTCGGATAGCCCTCTCTTTCGAAAATCTCTTCAAGGACCTTTTTTGTTATTTCGAAAGTGGTTGATTTTACCGGCTTTGCTATCAGATTTCTAGATCTGTAATCTACGATGACAAGAATAGAAATACCGCCGAATCTAATGTAAGGGCCATTGAAGTCCAAAGCTATCTTTTCCCAAACAAAAGCTCGTTCCATTGGTGTAGTTTTTTCGGGTTTTCCGTTGATGGCGCCAGTTTTACAGGATTCCACCCAATTTTGTACATCTTTAGAAAGGCCTGGCCACCAGACACGTTGCCTAATGATGCTTTTCATTTTGGCTGTTGATGGGTGACCTTCGTGTGCTACCTGTAGGGCCTTTTTACGAAGTTTTCCAGTATAACAGCACATCCAGTTTTCATTATTATTCCATTCTGGAACGTTAAGTCGTTTTTCACCGCCTCGTACTTTTGCAAACCAGTTGACCATTCTCCTGTTTGTAAAGCTTGCGTTACTTTCTGGAGAGTTTCTTCGTATTGCATTTCGTTTTTGATAACCTTCTCGGTTAGAAATTCTATTGCATTTGACTCAAAACAAGCGATTTCCCAAGGACTTATGTCTTCCTCAAAGGGATCGTCGGTGCCACAGTATAATCTTGATGAACTGTCGGCTATATTCTCGTGACCTCGTACGTACTCGACATTATAGCTATAGGGGCTTAATCGAAGCGCCCAGCCATCAGCGCGAGTTAGGGCTCGCTTTGAATCCTCTCTTGATCGGTTCAGAATGAACGTTACACCTTGGGCGTCGGTGCGCAAAGTAAAATGTCTTCCAAGAAGAAAGTAAGAGAAATGTTCTACCGCCCAAACCGCACCCAACGCTTCGCGCTGGTTTTGAGCGTATTTTCTCTCTGTGGGGATCAAAGCCTTTGAAGTAAAGCTGATTATTCTCGGAGTATGAGTATCATTTTCCTGAACTAGGACCGCTCCCAAGGCTACTGCATCGGTATATAAGATAGTTCTATCGGTTTCAGAAAAATAACCAAGGGCCTTTGTGCATTCCACAATTCGCTGTTTAATGAGTTTAAAGGCATTTCGTTGTTCCGAATCCCACGACCAAGGTTTTGCTGTGGTGGTTGCCCACAAAGGACTGGAAGTTACGTAAATACGGGCTGATGAATGACGCCAAACCAAGAAAGCTTCGGAGTTCGGAAAGGATTGCTGATTACCGAAACATGTGAATGCTTCTAATTTTCTCCTCGTCGATATGGAAGCCATCGTTATTGAGTTCATGCCCTATGAACTTAATTCTTGTTTTGTTTAGTTCACATTTATCTGTGTATGAAGTTAAATTATTTTCTATTAAAATTTGAAGGACTTTTGTGACGGCTTTTCGAAGCTCTTCCAGAGTTTCGGCAAAAATCAAGATATCGTCAATGTAGACAATAATGTTTTCCACATCTATTAGTATGCGTACCATTTCGCGCTGAAATATCTCAGGAGCACAGTCTACTCCAAACATAAGTCTGGCAAATCTATACATTCTCTATTCGGTCAAAAAAGTTGTTAGGTCCCTTGATTCTTCCGCCAATACTAGATGATAAAAAGCGTTGCTAAGATCCAGTTTCGAAAAATATTTTTCCTCGTGTAGTTTACTTTCATTTCTTCGATGATGGGAAGCCGAAAGTATTCTCTATTTATAGCTCGGTTGGGCGCGCGCATATTTACTACCAATCGAATGTCGTTTTTTCCTTTTTGTACAGCTGACATTCCACTGATCCAATTGGGTGCTGTTGTAACCTTTTCGATAATGCCTCGTGTTTCCATTTCAACGAGTCTGCGTTTTGCTCCTTCCCTATATGCAGACGGTACAATGTAATATGCGTTGTTTACTGGTTGAACCGTTTCGTCCACATTGAACATGACTGTTACACCCGGCATCTTTGGAAGTTCCGTCTCGTTTTCGGTTATTTTGCAAGCATTGACCGTGGTGCCGACTTTTAGTATGCCTAAATCGCTAGCTGTCGACCTCCCAAGAAGCAATCTGAGGCCATGACGGATGACATAGAAAATCGCTGTGATGGGAGGTGTGCTACTATTTGGAATGACAATTTCTGCTTCAAACATGCGTTCTACTGATAGCGGTTTCTTTGACCCATATGCGTGTATTCCCTCACCCATTTTTTCAACTAATACCAGTTTGGCTTTGCCAGTTTTGAAATCGCGCTCTATGCGGTCCCAATCGTTTCCGCACCGGAGTCAATGAGAAATCGGATGGAACATGTAGACCCCAAACTACAGTCAATCAGAACGCCTTCGATGGGCAGTGCATTGATATGCTAGAATATATGAGAGGAAAAAAAACACATTGTGGGTAGACGTAGGTATATTGAATTTTCATATCGGTAATTATCAAGGGCACATAATTTAACAGCTCTATACCTGTTTTTCGTTATTGTTACATTCATTTTCATCATTACTTAATGTTTCTTGATGTACTTCAATCTTACAATGGGCTGCATTCACATGTTTTCCTCGGCAGGCTGCTGCGAAATGCCCTTGCTTACCACAGTTGAGGCACTTTTTATCAACCGCAGGGCATCGGCCACTTTTATGGAACGAATGATTGCATCTTAAACAACGGGAACGTTTTCCCTGACTATCGAATCGTCGACGCTTAACGGAAGGCTCATGGCTAGAACTGCCGAAGTTTTTGTTCTTTCTATCTTTCCTGCTTGTTGTATGCTGGCGCCTAACTTGAAACACGTTGTCTACAGGCTGGGTTGTTTCAGTTTCATAAGCCTCGCCGCGAGTAGCTGCCTGTACGATGTAGTTAGTTTGGTATCCGTACATCCTAGATTGTTTCAGTAACTGCGCTCTCACGAATCGGTCTTGATCTTCGTTGCTGTAGCCACATAGTCTGACTTTGCACTTAAAACGTGCGTGGAAGGCGACGGCAGACTTGTTGCCTTCCTGCCTCATGTTTGAAAACGCTTCATGTTCCGCCGCTGTTTCGGTCATTTTTCGAAAATAGTTATGGATGTTTGCGACAAATATTTTGTAGCAGTTGACGTCTGCCAGACTAGGTCGCAGTTTTGCGGATCGAACGATTTCCTGCAGATCGGGTCCCGTTGAAAGGAACAAAAGCTGTGTTCTTTTCAGGGGATCGTTAGCTCCTGGCAGGATCGCCAATGTGAAAATCCGATATCCTGCTAGAGGAATCACCCAGCTTATGCAGTACAAGAAAGAAGACGTCTTACCTCTTGTAAAGTCCGCAGTAGAATGAGGCCGATTTTTAGGATAGCTCATGTATCTCTAGCATAATCAACAAGCTCGTTGCTATGGTCCTAATAGTAAGGTCATCAAGTAACGACTATACTGTTAGGTTATTATGGTAACCACAATGCTGTTATGTATTAACGTTATGTATCACCTATATACATACTTCCCGCCAGTATGCTCACAGTGATCCTTTGATATTTAAGCACCACACAATATTTTTTTTTTTTCGTATTTCTCGGGTACTAATCGGCCGGATAAATTATACAAAGTAAAGCCACCCGATTAACAATTATAATATTCTCTCCTTTTTTTCTCCCCATTATTACTAAAAACTATCGATATTTGGATGTGTTGTTTTTCCTTGTCTATTGGTTTAACTTGTCCCTCGGCCTCTTATAATTTTTCCCTTCTTCAACAGTTGTTCTTCGAATAACTTTTATAAAATCGCATGAATACTTCGCTCTGGTAACACCTTTTCCATTTCATTGTTATTTTTCCGTTAAATATCTTTTTTCATTTTCTTAAAACTTTTTTGTTTTCACACAATAAGTCGCTTCCGACATAAAACCCGAGTTCCGCGAGTATCCCTCCCGCCAATTTTTTCTCTTAAATGCTCTAATATACATTTGCGCCTAATTTTTTTCCTTAAATGCTCTAATATATATTCAATCAACGGATTCGTTTTACAATCCTCCTTTTTTCCTTATTTTTTTTAACTCCGACCCCTCCCTTTTTTCTCATTTAACAACTTTTGTCTGTCCATCTCTTGTCCTGCGTCATACTTACACACTACTTACACTTCTCCTGTTATGCAAACGTCTTGCATATAGCTCTCTCCCTTCCGTCCGAAGGTGCGACCGCCCGCTTCAGAGATTCCTGAAAGATAAGAAGGTTAGGATATAAAAGAAAAAAATTTGCACTTCCATTCATACTGGGTTGACAACTCCCTTGTCCGTTCACATGGTACACATTCATCTCAATCGTTCCAGGTAGACACTCCCGTTGAGTTCTCTCACCCGATCTTAACTAGCATTAGAATAGTCTGAATCCCCTTAAGTCAGCAGTCTCCTCATCTGGGAGGCTTAGCCCTCTTTTCCGAAAAAATCGCTCCTACTGTCATAATTCCTACTGTCATAAGTCCTATCGTCATGAGTCCTACTGTCATAAGTTCTACTGTCATAAGTCCTACTGTCATAATTCCTACTGTCATAAGTCCTACTGTCATAAGTCATCTTTTCCCCATTTCATGTCATTTTTGTCATCTAAAGTTTTTGACTATTTCCAATTGCCCTTTTTGTTACTTCCCGTTCGTCTTTTATTGGGCCATTGTCCATTTTTTCCCTTACGTCTGCCTCGCACTTGCTAGTTCATCTGTACGTTATCTTTTTATCCCATGCTAAATTCACATTTTGTATTTTTTCCCAGTTGTACTTTGATCGCTCGCAGTTTGCTCGCAACTGTTCACTCTTTATTGTTTTGAATAACCTTTTTGCCTTTCCATAACAAATTGAAATATTAGAAGCTACCTTTACCTATGTACGACCATGTTATATTTAATCTCCTGTATGTATGACTCGGTACTCTATTCGTTTATATGCATATTTACTTTTCATAATAATCCCCTTTAAATACGAGACCAGCCTTCATATATATATCTACTCCCTTACATAACGTTCAAACAGAGTCATCTTATATTTTCCCCAAAAAATAAATACATTTCCCAAAAAAAACATATTTAATGTCAACTCCTACCCGAAGCCGCACGCGCATGCGCTTTCAGTATTTGCATGCGGTGCTTGCTGGCTCCTTCTCAAATTTGTTGCCGTTCTTAACGACGGTGGTCATCGCGCTCGGGATGTCAACTACCTCATACGGTCCCCGCCATATGTTTTGAAGCTTTTGGCCGGGACCCACCTGCGTCATCTTGACTAACTCGAGCTCCCCCCACATTGGACCTCAAAAGCTACATCTCTTGTCATAGCTCTGCTTTCTAATTTCTTTACTCTTTATCAAGTTGGCCTTTGCATTTGCATGCAGGTCATAAAGTATCTTCTTCATTTCTTGTTTGTAAGTGTTATAGTTCAAAGCGTCCAAGTTCTTCCGCTTATAAATGGAGGTTCGCGCATCCATACAATAACTGAAACGGAGCATACTCCGTTGATGAGTTCACGGCTGTGTTATAATAACGGGAGTAGGTTATCCCACGTACGCGGTTTGCCGCCAATAAACTGCCTTAAATACGTTTTCAATTACCGATTAGATCTTTCCACTAAATTTGCTTGTGGGTGGTACGGACTCGTCGTTATTTTCTAAGTTTTTAAAATTTTGCACACATCTTTCATGAGTGCGCTCACAAAATTCGCACCGTTATCTGTAACTAACTCCAACGGTACGCCAAATTGCAAATATAATTCTCTACAAAAGTTCTTGCTACTGTCTGGCTTTCTTGATTCTCCATAGGTGCGACAGTTAAATATCTAGTTAGGTCGTCATGCATGACCAGACCATAACGATTTCCTAAGTCGGATTCGGGCAACACCACAATATCCATATACAATTTTTCAAATGGTTCTGAGGCAGTCGTCGTGATCTGCATTGGGAGCCTGTTTCACCTTTCAATCTTGTTATTCTGGCAGGAATCGTACTGCCGAACATAATTCTCAATATCCCGTCTCATATTCGGCCACTCAAACAGTGTACCGATCCTCTGGCGCATTCGCCGCGCTCTGATGTGTCCACCCAAGGGCGCGTCATGAAATTCCTTTAACACAACTTCCACCTGGTCCGGCGCAACTCGCCATCGGCGTTGTAAAGCATGATTTGTTTCTTCCCCCCGAAAACTGCAATATTTGTATTATTTCTCTCTGTTTAAATTTTCTAAATGAAATCATATGCACTGCTTCGGCTTCCCTCAATGCTTCTAAGCCAGTCTCAAATTGGCTTACAAGTTGATCAAAAAACTTACCACAATCTATTAACGAGTTTTCGCTGCAGTTCAATATAATCCCGGCCGTATTCTCATCTTTCAAAACCAGTGCGTCACCTTACGAATAATTTTTCAATCCATGCGGTAGATCATACAGGGTCTTGAGCTCTCTGTACGCGGTCCTGCTATTCAAAATCACGAACCGTGTTCCAATATCCTTGTGATCAATGATTTTTCTCGAGACTACCACCGTCTCGCTGGGAATTTGGTCCCGGGTTATTTCCTGCAAAAAATCGTCATACGAAACACTGACGAGTCGCTGCTCCTCCCCGCCATTTGTAACGTCCGCTATGTCTAGGGCATTAAAATCCTGTATAGTGTCATTGTGTTGGTCCTGCTGCTCCTGAAGCCGCTTCTGTCGGTGCGTAATCATGGCTATCTGCCTGTGGGGTGCACTTTCCTGCCCCTGTCACGTCCCATCGGACAGTCGTGATAGAAATCGGCGACAATGTTCTCGCTTCTTTGTTTATACCTGATGCTGCACTCCAAACCCTGCAGCTTTAGTCTTGATCTTGTCAGCGTTGGAGATGTTTCTTTGAGTCTCCAAATCGCTATTAGAGGCCTATGGTCCGTATATACAAAGAACCTCTGGCCAAAAATGTAATGTTTGAAGTATTCTACGGCCCGATCTCGAACTGAACAGTATTCATCAACTTCTGGAAGGTCAAAGGACTATTCTTCAATCCCATTGGCATTCGTGTAAATTCGAAATGGCCTTTTGGGGTCGAAAACGCTGTCTTGGCCGAATCGCGGCGGTCGATCGGGATCTGGTAAACCCCGATTTTAAATCAATCAAGGAGAAGTACTTCGCTTCTCCAACATTATCCAATATCTCATTTATGAGGAGGTATTGGGTACACAAATGGTTTCGTGACTTCATTCAAGGATCTGAAGTCAACCACAATTCGATATCTCTTGTTGCCGTCCGCATCCGGTTTCTTCGGTACGCATAATACCGGTGCATTCCAAGGGCTTTTGCTGGGTCTTATAATACCGTGCGCCCTCATTTTTTCGATTTCCTTGTTTATGTGCCTTTTTGTGGCCTCGGGAAATCTATACTGTCTTTTGTTGATCGAGATTTCCGATGACGTCTCCATAGTGTGTACGGCGGCATCTGTTATAGTCAGCCTATCACCGTCAAAGAAGAAAACATCCGCATAGCTCTCTACTATGTCCTTAACATTCTTAAATACTATATCGGGCAGGTGCGACAAATTTAACACCTGACGCAATTTTCCAATACGATCCGCTCCTTTTGACTCGGGTATCAGCTCGTGCTCTAAAATGCCGCAATCAAGCCTTGAGCCTAGGTCTAACTCGGGCATAATTATGTCCTCCGAGTCCAAAGAGGTGTCCATCGCCACCTCCATTTTAACGTCGACCGCGGATCTATTATCCCGCAGTTCGTTCTGAACCACGACCCTATTCCTGGCCGCTAAATATACGTGCCAGCTAAAGACTTCCTCCTTAGGCACTCTCCATGGGCCGTACCCGTCCGGTCCTCTATTACCGTATTTTTTAAACACTATATAATCGAAGTTGTTCCCTATTTGAAGAGTGTGTCTCTTCAGGAATTCCACGCCGATTATACCATCTGACGGTTGATCGTTCATTACGTGAAACTCCGTCGGGATTGTAAAGTCTCCGACAGTTAAATCGAGAGTAACGGTCCCTAGGTTCTTCACGGCCCCTTGACCAAAACCTTTGAAAACATTGGTATTCTCCGTCTTAACAGGCACATTCATCCATTTTACTTCATGCCCACTTAACATATTTGCACATGCGCTTGTATCTAAAATAAACTTTATTGTGCTCTGCACATCTTGTCGTGCAGTGTAATCATTAACCGCCTGCTAACATCGAAATAAACCTGTTTCGCCACACAAACACTATTATCTCGTATGTGGTTACATGCGGTCTCCAGTCCGCTATTTCTATGCAACTTAGCTCATCCGTAAGTTGTCGCCAATCGGCATCCTGGCATATCTCTGCATGGTCATCGTTAAAGTATTCTTGTGCGAACGGGTCTTTTATGCCTCGTTTTTCGTCCCTACAAAAGTTTGCATCCTTCTCGGGGTGATTTATACTGAACATTCGCTTCGGAGGGTGGCCGCAAATTTGGGTATTGCTCCGCCCCCTTGTCTATCGTGATTAACATAATTATAATGCCCCGTGTGGTGTCTTCGCAAACTACAGAGGGCGTCAGTGACAGGGACGTTGCGAAGACACCTGGAACGCTACAGAGTACCACCAGACCACGTCGAGGCCTACCTTACCGTGGCAGAGGTTTGCATGAATCAGAACTTCTTTACGTTTAGAGGTAAGTTCTATAAGCAAACCTTTGGATTCAGCATGGGTAATAAACTGTCACCCCTTTTGGCTAATGTGTTCATGAGCGATTTTGAAGTGAATCTAGAAAAGAGAGACTTTTCCCTCGTATTTGGTGGAGGTATGTTGACGATATTTTTGCCACTGTGAAAGAACGACATCTAGTACAAACATTTGAGTTGTTGAACTCCAAACATAGTTCAATAAAATTCACGGTGGAGAAAGAGTCGGAAGGAAAACTTTGTTTCCTGGACCTAACTATTACCAGGAAAGAGGAAAACCGACTTCAACCGACCGGTACATCACATGCGATTCTAACCACTACGGCTCCCAAAAACAAGCCGCGTTTCATTCGATGGCACATCGGTTATACAGCATACCGATGGAGAAAGAGGATTTCGAAGCAGAAAGGAAGAAGATCCATGAAGCGGCCGATTTAAATTGTTACGATGAAGAGTTCGTGAACAAAATACTCCGGAAACATGAAAGGAAAAGACATCGACGAAACGCTACAACATTAGAACCAGAGAAGGAGGAGATTAAAAAAATAAGTTTACCGTTATTTCCAAAACTGACCAACACAATTCAAAACGATCTGAAGCAGCATGGATTTCGGACAGCGTATAAGAGAAACCATACGCTGAAGGACCTCTTATGTTCTTTAAAAGATAAAATTTCGAGGGACGAAATGTCGGGCATCTACGAGATCCCATGAAAAAGTTGCCCTGCAATATACATTGGCCAAACCCGCAGAAAATTTAAAGTCCGATTGAAAGAACATAAAAACGCTGTTGACAAAGATAGACCCAAAGAATCCAGCGTGGCCGTCCATTCTAAGGAGAACAACCATGTGATAGACTGGGATAACGCAAAACTGAAAAAATGTGTCAGAAAACCTTCACATTTGAACGCTTGGGAATCTATGTTCATCGAGACTGCTGAAAAGCCACTGATGAACGAAGATGATGCCCCAATAACTTCTGCCTTATTCCAATTGACGAAACAGAAGATAATTTAACACCACCCCTCTTTCCGACGTGTACTGTACCAGTATGAAGCTGTGCAATTTTCTATATGTCATCAGTTGGGCATTGTCCAGTAGATGGTCCACACGGGGACCGAAACCGGTCGACTTAAGAGGTAATTTTTTGTTGTTCTTTTACGTTTGTAAGAACAATAAGTGTTGTGTCCGTTAGCGCGTCGCGTTTTTATTTGATTAATACAGTTCTTACGTTAGCACTAAATCGAAAAATGAGGAATCTTCGACAGCTTCCAAAAGGGTTTTGAATATGGTTTCAATTTTTCAACTTTAGTCTCAAAATTTTGATTTCTCAGAAGAGTAAATCTATGTTTAATCTCTTTCTGTAAATCTTTATAAATAGTTTTGAAAAAAGGGTTACGAGAACGTTGATATTGACTTCTGCGGATATTTTTCCAACGAATTAGAAGTTGAAGATTTTCGTCAATTATTGGTGAATCAAATTTCACTTGAGCCTTTGGAACAGAATAATTCCTGGCATCAAAAATTACACATTTCAATGCTTCCAAAGCGGAATCAATATTCACTTCGTTTTGCAAATCAAGCTCATTATTGAAATTATTCTCAATATGAGTTTTGTATCTTTCCCAAATAGCCTTGTTATAATTAAAAACAGAGCTCATAGGGTTTAAAACTGATTCATTTGATAAAAAAAAGTTATTGGAAGATGGTCAGAATCAAAGTCAGCATGTGTGATAAAATCACTACATACATGACTTTGATCTGTTAGCACCAAATCAATTGTTGATGGGTTTCTTACAGAAGAAAAGCATGTACGACTATTCGGAGACACGATAGAATAGTAACCTGAAGAACAATCATTGAATAATATATTGCCATTGGAATTACTTTGAGAATTATTCAATGACCGATGTTTAGCGTTAAAATCGCCGATTATAAAAAATTTCGAACGATTTCTGGTGACTTTAAATTTTAAATTTTAGTGCAACGTAAGAACTCGCGAATAAATATTAAACGGGACACAAACACTTATGGTTCTTACAATGTAAAAAAATTTTACCTTTTTTACCGACCGGTTTCGGGTAAGCTGTTACCCATCTACGGGGCGATGTCCAACTAATTAGTAGGAGAGAGTTACAATTTCAGTTTGGTGAGGTGGAAGAGAGGCGATAGTATGGGAGCATCATCCTCGTTCATAAGCGGCTGTTCCGATGTCATGATATGCATCGACTCCCATGCATTAAGTTGCGACGATTTCCTAATATTTTTCAAAATTTTCGCGTTGTCCCAATCGACATTGTGTTGGAGGGAGATAGCATGACTTGCCACACTTGACTCGTTGGCTCGTTTGTTGGCAACAGCTTTCTTATGCTCTTTTAAACGAACTTTGAACTTGCGCCGTGTTTGGCCAATGTACACAGCTGCACAATCCTGGCATTCAATTTTGTAGATTCCAGACTTCTCATTAGACGGAATTTTATCTTTCGCGTTACACAAAAGATCACGTAGTCTGTTTTCACTTTTGTGAGTTACGTGGTAGCCGTGCCTTTTAAGGGCGTTTTTGATCCGGTTTGTAACTTTTGCGTAGAATGGCATGCTGATCCTCTCTAAATTTTCTTTTTCTGGTTGCAGAGTGGTGACTTCGCGTTTGTGTTGTTTCCGTTCGTGTGTGCGGATAATTTTTTCCACAAAATCTTCGTCGTATCCGTTTAACTTGGCCGCTTTTTTAATTTTTTCCTTCTCTATCGTGTACTCATCTTTCTCCATCGGTACACTAACAAGGCGATGGGCCATGGAGTGAAAAGCCGCTTGTTTTTGGGCTCCACAATGGTTAGAGTCCGAAGTGATGTACCGGTCCGTGGATGTTGGTTTCCGGTAGATGCCAAATTTTAGCGAGTTGTCAGGTTTCCTAGATATGATCAAATCTAGGAAGGGAAGTTTTTTATCCACTTCCTGTTCTACGGTGAATTTGATCGTCGGATGTCGAGTATTTAGCAGCTCTAGTGTTTGTTCTAAATGACGTTCTTCTACGATGGCAAAAACATCATCGACGTACCGCTTCCACACGCGGGGAAAAAATTTTTCCTCTTTCAATTTTCCCTCAAAATCACTCATAAATAACTCCGCTAAGAGTGGCGACAATTTGCTGCCCATACAAAGACCAAATACCTGCCGGTAAAATTTCCCCCTGAAGGTGAAGAAATTTTGGTCCATGCATCGCTCCACTATCGATGTGTAGGCTTCAATTTGAATGGATGAAGCTCGGCTTCTTTCTAAATGTCCACGAAAGCTTTGTATGGCATCTGGTACCGGTACGCTTGGAAACAGTGCTTTGACATCAAACGACACTAGTATCTCCCCCATTCGCAACTCTACACCTTTTAGTTGCTCAACCAAGTCGACCGAGTTTTTCACGCTGGCGCCATGGGAAATGGGATAATGTTTCATTTCGTTTACCACCCACGCTGCCATTTTTTCCATCGGTGTGGAGACATTTGATGAAATTGGTCTCATTGCTAACGGGTTTTTGTGTATTTTCGGTAAGCAGTATAACGAAGCAACCTTTGGGTTGGATACGAGTAATCGTCTTTCTAACTTTTCTTCCCCCATTAGGTGAGCAGTTCTTTGGCGAGTGATGTTTGCACCTTCGATCATCGCATTAAGTGGATCTTTTGGTTTTCCGTTTTTATACAGGTATTCCTCATACGGACCTGAAGCAATCATCTCATAGACACGCGTATCATAATCTCCTTTATCCATAATTACTACAGCATTACCTTTATCTGCTCGAGAGTAGATCACATCTCTCTCTTTAAGTTGTCGTACAGTACACAACTCATCAGGCTCAGTGCGTTTTTTGCTGTTCTGTTTGCTTACTGAGCGTAGGATACAATGTTTCATATCGTGGCGCACAGCTGCCTTGTATGAGTGATCTTTATACTGTACAGCAGTTTCTACACTGTTTACTATGTCGGCAAGCGGCGCGTGCCGAGGGGAGATCGCAAAATTCAAACCTTTATTCAGTAGATTTAATTCTGTTTGCGAGAATCGCGTGGTGGAGAGATTTATCACAAAATTCTCGATGGGTTTGGGGGAGCATCTTGTTTTCGCCGGTTTTTGCGCGCGCGCAAGAGAAAGTAATTTCTTGTGGTGTTTTTGCTTCATTTCTCGTACTCTCTTCGATACTCTGTGGTAAACCTTATACAGCTCAACTTGCCAGCAGAACTTCTTCTTTGCAGCACATCCTCGTACAACACACTCAGCTGCGTCATGGTATTCAACTTGCTTCAGCAATAGTAGGTGCAGTTGATACAATTCTTCTTCTATTTTAGATAGCAGACGGTGTTTATACCTAATTTCTTCCACTAACCAAATCTTTTTTGCACTACGGATTGCCTTTTCACTAACTCCACTTTTCGCTGCTGATTTTATGTTTATAAAATTCGGTACAAGATCTTTTCTTTTACAGCGAGTAAGGAACCTAATATGTAACAATAGAACTCTCTTCTTCATAATTAATTGGCCATAAAGGCGAAAGCACTTAGTGATCGTGATCATCATTTCACTTTAAATTTTAAATTTTAGTGCAACGTAAGAACTCGCGAATAAATATTAAACGGGACACAAACACTTATGGTTCTTACAATGTAAAAAAAATTTTTACCTTTTTTACCGACCGGTTTCGGGTAAGCTGTTACCCATCTACGGGGCGATGTCCAACTAATTAGTAGGAGAGAGTTACAATTTCAGTTTGGTGAGGTGGAAGAGAGGCGATAGTATGGGAGCATCATCCTCGTTCATAAGCGGCTGTTCCGATGTCATGATATGCATCGACTCCCATGCATTAAGTTGCGACGATTTCCTAATATTTTTCAAAATTTTCGCGTTGTCCCAATCGACATTGTGTTGGAGGGAGATAGCATGACTTGCCACACTTGACTCGTTGGCTCGTTTGTTGGCAACAGCTTTCTTATGCTCTTTTAAACGAACTTTGAACTTGCGCCGTGTTTGGCCAATGTACACAGCTGCACAATCCTGGCATTCAATTTTGTAGATTCCAGACTTCTCATTAGACGGAATTTTATCTTTCGCGTTACACAAAAGATCACGTAGTCTGTTTTCACTTTTGTGAGTTACGTGGTAGCCGTGCCTTTTAAGGGCGTTTTTGATCCGGTTTGTAACTTTTGCGTAGAATGGCATGCTGATCCTCTCTAAATTTTCTTTTTCTGGAGTGGTGACTTCGCGTTTGTGTTGTTTCCGTTCGTGTGTGCGGATAATTTTTTCCACAAAATCTTCGTCGTATCCGTTTAACTTGGCCGCTTTTTTAATTTTTTCCTTCTCTATCGTGTACTCATCTTTCTCCATCGGTACACTAACAAGGCGATGGGCCATGGAGTGAAAAGCCGCTTGTTTTTGGGCTCCACAATGGTTAGAGTCCGAAGTGATGTACCGGTCCGTGGATGTTGGTTTCCGGTAGATGCCAAATTTTAGCGAGTTGTCAGGTTTCCTAGATATGATCAAATCTAGGAAGGGAAGTTTTTTATCCACTTCCTGTTCTACGGTGAATTTGATCGTCGGATGTCGAGTATTTAGCAGCTCTAGTGTTTGTTCTAAATGACGTTCTTCTACGATGGCAAAAACATCATCGACGTACCGCTTCCACACGCGGGGAAAAAATTTTTCCTCTTTCAATTTTCCCTCAAAATCACTCATAAATAACTCCGCTAAGAGTGGCGACAATTTGCTGCCCATACAAAGACCAAATACCTGCCGGTAAAATTTCCCCCTGAATTGTAACTCTCTCCTACTAATTAGTTGGACATCGCCCCGTAGATGGGTAACAGCTTACCCGAAACCGGTCGGTAAAAAAGGTAAATTTTTTTTTACATTGTAAGAACCATAAGTGTTTGTGTCCCGTTTAATATTTATTCGCGAGTTCTTACGTTGCACTAAAATTTAAAATTTAAAGTGAAATGATGATCACGATCACTAAGTGCTTTCGCCTTTATGGCCAATTAATTATGAAGAAGAGAGTTCTATTGTTACATATTAGGTTCCTTACTCGCTGTAAAAGAAAAGATCTTGTACCGAATTTTATAAACATAAAATCAGCAGCGAAAAGTGGAGTTAGTGAAAAGGCAATCCGTAGTGCAAAAAAGATTTGGTTAGTGGAAGAAATTAGGTATAAACACCGTCTGCTATCTAAAATAGAAGAAGAATTGTATCAACTGCACCTACTATTGCTGAAGCAAGTTGAATACCATGACGCAGCTGAGTGTGTTGTACGAGGATGTGCTGCAAAGAAGAAGTTCTGCTGGCAAGTTGAGCTGTATAAGGTTTACCACAGAGTATCGAAGAGAGTACGAGAAATGAAGCAAAAACACCACAAGAAATTACTTTCTCTTGCGCGCGCGCAAAAACCGGCGAAAACAAGATGCTCCCCCAAACCCATCGAGAATTTTGTGATAAATCTCTCCACCACGCGATTCTCGCAAACAGAATTAAATCTACTGAATAAAGGTTTGAATTTTGCGATCTCCCCTCGGCACGCGCCGCTTGCCGACATAGTAAACAGTGTAGAAACTGCTGTACAGTATAAAGATCACTCATACAAGGCAGCTGTGCGCCACGATATGAAACATTGTATCCTACGCTCAGTAAGCAAACAGAACAGCAAAAAACGCACTGAGCCTGATGAGTTGTGTACTGTACGACAACTTAAAGAGAGAGATGTGATCTACTCTCGAGCAGATAAAGGTAATGCTGTAGTAATTATGGATAAAGGAGATTATGATACGCGTGTCTATGAGATGATTGCTTCAGGTCCGTATGAGGAATACCTGTATAAAAACGGAAAACCAAAAGATCCACTTAATGCGATGATCGAAGGTGCAAACATCACTCGCCAAAGAACTGCTCACCTAATGGGGGAAGAAAAGTTAGAAAGACGATTACTCGTATCCAACCCAAAGGTTGCTTCGTTATACTGCTTACCGAAAATACACAAAAACCCGTTAGCAATGAGACCAATTTCATCAAATGTCTCCACACCGATGGAAAAAATGGCAGCGTGGGTGGTAAACGAAATGAAACATTATCCCATTTCCCATGGCGCCAGCGTGAAAAACTCGGTCGACTTGGTTGAGCAACTAAAAGGTGTAGAGTTGCGAATGGGGGAGATACTAGTGTCGTTTGATGTCAAAGCACTGTTTCCAAGCGTACCGGTACCAGATGCCATACAAAGCTTTCGTGGACATTTAGAAAGAAGCCGAGCTTCATCCATTCAAATTGAAGCCTACACATCGATAGTGGAGCGATGCATGGACCAAAATTTCTTCACCTTCAGGGGGAAATTTTACCGGCAGGTATTTGGTCTTTGTATGGGCAGCAAATTGTCGCCACTCTTAGCGGAGTTATTTATGAGTGATTTTGAGGGAAAATTGAAAGAGGAAAAATTTTTTCCCCGCGTGTGGAAGCGGTACGTCGATGATGTTTTTGCCATCGTAGAAGAACGTCATTTAGAACAAACACTAGAGCTGCTAAATACTCGACATCCGACGATCAAATTCACCGTAGAACAGGAAGTGGATAAAAAACTTCCCTTCCTAGATTTGATCATATCTAGGAAACCTGACAACTCGCTAAAATTTGGCATCTACCGGAAACCAACATCCACGGACCGGTACATCACTTCGGACTCTAACCATTGTGGAGCCCAAAAACAAGCGGCTTTTCACTCCATGGCCCATCGCCTTGTTAGTGTACCGATGGAGAAAGATGAGTACACGATAGAGAAGGAAAAAATTAAAAAAGCGGCCAAGTTAAACGGATACGACGAAGATTTTGTGGAAAAAATTATCCGCACACACGAACGGAAACAACACAAACGCGAAGTCACCACTCTGCAACCAGAAAAAGAAAATTTAGAGAGGATCAGCATGCCATTCTACGCAAAAGTTACAAACCGGATCAAAAACGCCCTTAAAAGGCACGGCTACCACGTAACTCACAAAAGTGAAAACAGACTACGTGATCTTTTGTGTAACGCGAAAGATAAAATTCCGTCTAATGAGAAGTCTGGAATCTACAAAATTGAATGCCAGGATTGTGCAGCTGTGTACATTGGCCAAACACGGCGCAAGTTCAAAGTTCGTTTAAAAGAGCATAAGAAAGCTGTTGCCAACAAACGAGCCAACGAGTCAAGTGTGGCAAGTCATGCTATCTCCCTCCAACACAATGTCGATTGGGACAACGCGAAAATTTTGAAAAATATTAGGAAATCGTCGCAACTTAATGCATGGGAGTCGATGCATATCATGACATCGGAACAGCCGCTTATGAACGAGGATGATGCTCCCATACTATCGCCTCTCTTCCACCTCACCAAACTGAAATTGTAACTCTCTCCTACTAATTAGTTGGACATCGCCCCGTAGATGGGTAACAGCTTACCCGAAACCGGTCGGTAAAAAAGGTAAAATTTTTTTACATTGTAAGAACCATAAGTGTTTGTGTCCCGTTTAATATTTATTCGCGAGTTCTTACGTTGCACTAAAATTTAAAATTTAAAGTGAAATGATGATCACGATCACTAAGTGCTTTCGCCTTTATGGCCAATTAATTATGAAGAAGAGAGTTCTATTGTTACATATTAGGTTCCTTACTCGCTGTAAAAGAAAAGATCTTGTACCGAATTTTATAAACATAAAATCAGCAGCGAAAAGTGGAGTTAGTGAAAAGGCAATCCGTAGTGCAAAAAAGATTTGGTTAGTGGAAGAAATTAGGTATAAACACCGTCTGCTATCTAAAATAGAAGAAGAATTGTATCAACTGCACCTACTATTGCTGAAGCAAGTTGAATACCATGACGCAGCTGAGTGTGTTGTACGAGGATGTGCTGCAAAGAAGAAGTTCTGCTGGCAAGTTGAGCTGTATAAGGTTTACCACAGAGTATCGAAGAGAGTACGAGAAATGAAGCAAAAACACCACAAGAAATTACTTTCTCTTGCGCGCGCGCAAAAACCGGCGAAAACAAGATGCTCCCCCAAACCCATCGAGAATTTTGTGATAAATCTCTCCACCACGCGATTCTCGCAAACAGAATTAAATCTACTGAATAAAGGTTTGAATTTTGCGATCTCCCCTCGGCACGCGCCGCTTGCCGACATAGTAAACAGTGTAGAAACTGCTGTACAGTATAAAGATCACTCATACAAGGCAGCTGTGCGCCACGATATGAAACATTGTATCCTACGCTCAGTAAGCAAACAGAACAGCAAAAAACGCACTGAGCCTGATGAGTTGTGTACTGTACGACAACTTAAAGAGAGAGATGTGATCTACTCTCGAGCAGATAAAGGTAATGCTGTAGTAATTATGGATAAAGGAGATTATGATACGCGTGTCTATGAGATGATTGCTTTAGGTCCGTATGAGGAATACCTGTATAAAAACGGAAAACCAAAAGATCCACTTAATGCGATGATCGAAGGTGCAAACATCACTCGCCAAAGAACTGCTCACCTAATGGGGGAAGAAAAGTTAGAAAGACGATTACTCGTATCCAACCCAAAGGTTGCTTCGTTATACTGCTTACCGAAAATACACAAAAACCCGTTAGCAATGAGACCAATTTCATCAAATGTCTCCACACCGATGGAAAAAATGGCAGCGTGGGTGGTAAACGAAATGAAACATTATCCCATTTCCCATGGCGCCAGCGTGAAAAACTCGGTCGACTTGGTTGAGCAACTAAAAGGTGTAGAGTTGCGAATGGGGGAGATACTAGTGTCGTTTGATGTCAAAGCACTGTTTCCAAGCGTACCGGTACCAGATGCCATACAAAGCTTTCGTGGACATTTAGAAAGAAGCCGAGCTTCATCCATTCAAATTGAAGCCTACACATCGATAGTGGAGCGATGCATGGACCAAAATTTCTTCACCTTCAGGGGGAAATTTTACCGGCAGGTATTTGGTCTTTGTATGGGCAGCAAATTGTCGCCACTCTTAGCGGAGTTATTTATGAGTGATTTTGAGGGAAAATTGAAAGAGGAAAAATTTTTTCCCCGCGTGTGGAAGCGGTACGTCGATGATGTTTTTGCCATCGTAGAAGAACGTCATTTAGAACAAACACTAGAGCTGCTAAATACTCGACATCCGACGATCAAATTCACCGTAGAACAGGAAGTGGATAAAAAACTTCCCTTCCTAGATTTGATCATATCTAGGAAACCTGACAACTCGCTAAAATTTGGCATCTACCGGAAACCAACATCCACGGACCGGTACATCACTTCGGACTCTAACCATTGTGGAGCCCAAAAACAAGCGGCTTTTCACTCCATGGCCCATCGCCTTGTTAGTGTACCGATGGAGAAAGATGAGTACACGATAGAGAAGGAAAAAATTAAAAAAGCGGCCAAGTTAAACGGATACGACGAAGATTTTGTGGAAAAAATTATCCGCACACACGAACGGAAACAACACAAACGCGAAGTCACCACTCTGCAACCAGAAAAAGAAAATTTAGAGAGGATCAGCATGCCATTCTACGCAAAAGTTACAAACCGGATCAAAAACGCCCTTAAAAGGCACGGCTACCACGTAACTCACAAAAGTGAAAACAGACTACGTGATCTTTTGTGTAACGCGAAAGATAAAATTCCGTCTAATGAGAAGTCTGGAATCTACAAAATTGAATGCCAGGATTGTGCAGCTGTGTACATTGGCCAAACACGGCGCAAGTTCAAAGTTCGTTTAAAAGAGCATAAGAAAGCTGTTGCCAACAAACGAGCCAACGAGTCAAGTGTGGCAAGTCATGCTATCTCCCTCCAACACAATGTCGATTGGGACAACGCGAAAATTTTGAAAAATATTAGGAAATCGTCGCAACTTAATGCATGGGAGTCGATGCATATCATGACATCGGAACAGCCGCTTATGAACGAGGATGATGCTCCCATACTATCGCCTCTCTTCCACCTCACCAAACTGAAATTGTAACTCTCTCCTACTAATTAGTTGGACATCGCCCCGTAGATGGGTAACAGCTTACCCGAAACCGGTCGGTAAAAAAGGTAAAATTTTTTTACATTGTAAGAACCATAAGTGTTTGTGTCCCGTTTAATATTTATTCGCGAGTTCTTACGTTGCACTAAAATTTAAAATTTAAAGTGAAATGATGATCACGATCACTAAGTGCTTTCGCCTTTATGGCCAATTAATTATGAAGAAGAGAGTTCTATTGTTACATATTAGGTTCCTTACTCGCTGTAAAAGAAAAGATCTTGTACCGAATTTTATAAACATAAAATCAGCAGCGAAAAGTGGAGTTAGTGAAAAGGCAATCCGTAGTGCAAAAAAGATTTGGTTAGTGGAAGAAATTAGGTATAAACACCGTCTGCTATCTAAAATAGAAGAAGAATTGTATCAACTGCACCTACTATTGCTGAAGCAAGTTGAATACCATGACGCAGCTGAGTGTGTTGTACGAGGATGTGCTGCAAAGAAGAAGTTCTGCTGGCAAGTTGAGCTGTATAAGGTTTACCACAGAGTATCGAAGAGAGTACGAGAAATGAAGCAAAAACACCACAAGAAATTACTTTCTCTTGCGCGCGCGCAAAAACCGGCGAAAACAAGATGCTCCCCCAAACCCATCGAGAATTTTGTGATAAATCTCTCCACCACGCGATTCTCGCAAACAGAATTAAATCTACTGAATAAAGGTTTGAATTTTGCGATCTCCCCTCGGCACGCGCCGCTTGCCGACATAGTAAACAGTGTAGAAACTGCTGTACAGTATAAAGATCACTCATACAAGGCAGCTGTGCGCCACGATATGAAACATTGTATCCTACGCTCAGTAAGCAAACAGAACAGCAAAAAACGCACTGAGCCTGATGAGTTGTGTACTGTACGACAACTTAAAGAGAGAGATGTGATCTACTCTCGAGCAGATAAAGGTAATGCTGTAGTAATTATGGATAAAGGAGATTATGATACGCGTGTCTATGAGATGATTGCTTTAGGTCCGTATGAGGAATACCTGTATAAAAACGGAAAACCAAAAGATCCACTTAATGCGATGATCGAAGGTGCAAACATCACTCGCCAAAGAACTGCTCACCTAATGGGGGAAGAAAAGTTAGAAAGACGATTACTCGTATCCAACCCAAAGGTTGCTTCGTTATACTGCTTACCGAAAATACACAAAAACCCGTTAGCAATGAGACCAATTTCATCAAATGTCTCCACACCGATGGAAAAAATGGCAGCGTGGGTGGTAAACGAAATGAAACATTATCCCATTTCCCATGGCGCCAGCGTGAAAAACTCGGTCGACTTGGTTGAGCAACTAAAAGGTGTAGAGTTGCGAATGGGGGAGATACTAGTGTCGTTTGATGTCAAAGCACTGTTTCCAAGCGTACCGGTACCAGATGCCATACAAAGCTTTCGTGGACATTTAGAAAGAAGCCGAGCTTCATCCATTCAAATTGAAGCCTACACATCGATAGTGGAGCGATGCATGGACCAAAATTTCTTCACCTTCAGGGGGAAATTTTACCGGCAGGTATTTGGTCTTTGTATGGGCAGCAAATTGTCGCCACTCTTAGCGGAGTTATTTATGAGTGATTTTGAGGGAAAATTGAAAGAGGAAAAATTTTTTCCCCGCGTGTGGAAGCGGTACGTCGATGATGTTTTTGCCATCGTAGAAGAACGTCATTTAGAACAAACACTAGAGCTGCTAAATACTCGACATCCGACGATCAAATTCACCGTAGAACAGGAAGTGGATAAAAAACTTCCCTTCCTAGATTTGATCATATCTAGGAAACCTGACAACTCGCTAAAATTTGGCATCTACCGGAAACCAACATCCACGGACCGGTACATCACTTCGGACTCTAACCATTGTGGAGCCCAAAAACAAGCGGCTTTTCACTCCATGGCCCATCGCCTTGTTAGTGTACCGATGGAGAAAGATGAGTACACGATAGAGAAGGAAAAAATTAAAAAAGCGGCCAAGTTAAACGGATACGACGAAGATTTTGTGGAAAAAATTATCCGCACACACGAACGGAAACAACACAAACGCGAAGTCACCACTCTGCAACCAGAAAAAGAAAATTTAGAGAGGATCAGCATGCCATTCTACGCAAAAGTTACAAACCGGATCAAAAACGCCCTTAAAAGGCACGGCTACCACGTAACTCACAAAAGTGAAAACAGACTACGTGATCTTTTGTGTAACGCGAAAGATAAAATTCCGTCTAATGAGAAGTCTGGAATCTACAAAATTGAATGCCAGGATTGTGCAGCTGTGTACATTGGCCAAACACGGCGCAAGTTCAAAGTTCGTTTAAAAGAGCATAAGAAAGCTGTTGCCAACAAACGAGCCAACGAGTCAAGTGTGGCAAGTCATGCTATCTCCCTCCAACACAATGTCGATTGGGACAACGCGAAAATTTTGAAAAATATTAGGAAATCGTCGCAACTTAATGCATGGGAGTCGATGCATATCATGACATCGGAACAGCCGCTTATGAACGAGGATGATGCTCCCATACTATCGCCTCTCTTCCACCTCACCAAACTGAAATTGTAACTCTCTCCTACTAATTAGTTGGACATCGCCCCGTAGATGGGTAACAGCTTACCCGAAACCGGTCGGTAAAAAAGGTAAAATTTTTTTTACATTGTAAGAACCATAAGTGTTTGTGTCCCGTTTGATTTCTGGTGAGTTTTTGTAAATCACCTTTAAAATAATTTTTGTGCTCGCGTGTGCATAGGAATGGTAAATATGCTGCGGCAATAAATTAAATCCCAAGTTCAGTTTAAACTTCAATTCCCAAAGTTTCAATAACTTTCGTCTCAAGATGGGGAAGAGCACGATGTTTGATTCGGCGATGAACAACAATTGCAACTCCACCGCCGGAACCATGAATCCTATCATATCTATGAACCACGTAATTGGGATCATATTTTAATTTGATGTTAGGTTTCAAAAATGTTTCAGTAATAATTGCAATATGCACATTATTTACTTTTAAAAAATTAAAAATCTCATCCTTATTGGCCTTCAATGAGCGAGCATTCCAATTTAAAATTTTGATTGGTTTATTTGAAATCATTGCTAAATTTTAAATTAGAAACAATTTTTATTGTAAAATTTGTACCTATTTGGATGGCTTCAAACATTGATTTTGCCTGCAACATGGCGTTCATAAGATCGAACATTGCTTGTTGCAGAAAAGAAAGTTTACCTGCCGTAATAGGCCCCAGGAAGTTGATATAGAAAAAATATTTTCGGTAGCAATAATAGCTGGGGTAATAGGTGTACAATTAATAGGCCCCAGGCAGTTGACATTAGAAAAAATATTTTCGGTAGCAATATTAGCTGGGGTAATAGGTGTACAATTATTTTCTAGCGTGTTTTGCTTACCCATATTAGCGGTCATGTTCGAACTACCAACATTAGACGGTAGAATGTTCGAACTACCTGTAACCTGTGCATATGTTAAACGAGTATGCGAAGGGGTAGAAGAAGTGGGCGGTACTGGTACGCTTGGAAAATTTTGTCTTGAAGATTGTTTTGATTGTGACATTGAATTTTGTTTACCTTGCCTTGCCTTAACAACTGCTAAACGGACTGGGCATTGATAAAAATTTGACATATGGTTGCCGTTACAATTCGCATAGCGAAAATTTTTACTCTCTTTCACAGGACATGTGTCCTTTTTGTGAGAAGAGTCTCCACAAATGAGACATTTTTGGTCCATGTTACAGAATTTTGAACCATGGCCATAACGTTGGCAAGTACGGTATTGGATGATATGCTTTTCACCTCCGCCAAACTTTCGATACAATTTCCATTTCACTCGCACATTATAAATAGCATGTGCTTTGTCAAAAAATTTCAAATTTGTAACCTCACTGCGGTTAAAATGAATTAAATAATTAACAAGGGAAATTCCAGTTCTCTGACTGTTTTCGCCTCGTGATTTTTGTTTCATTAGAATTACTTGGGTAGGGGCTATGCCAAGTAATTCTGTTAAAGTAAGTTTGATCTCATCAACGGTTTGATCGTTGGTGAGACCTTTTAATACGACCTTGAACGGCTTGGCGCTCTTAGTGTCATATGTAAAAAAATTATACATCTTTTCAGTTAAATACTGAATAAGACGATTACGACCCTTTATAGAGTCGGCTAATAAGCGGCATTCGCCTCTACGACCAATTTAATAGGTAACTTTAACTTCAGAAACAAACGTTGAAAGTTCCTTTTTGAAAATATTGAATTCAGAAGAAATAGTTACCACAATAGGTGGAACTTTCTCCTTTTTAAAGGAATTCACATCTTGTATAGTTTCATTACTAATAACTTCCATTTCACCAGCTTCTTGCTCAGGCAAAATATCAAAAGGATTGTCACTACAGACACTCGAAGTGTCGGAAAGAGATGCCTCTCTTTTCCTCCTCGCAGCGATGCGAGGTTTCTTTTTCCGTCCTGCCATTTCAGGTAATACGAAAAAAGTTAAATCAAGCGTTTTTCAAGCGTTTCTATATTAATAAGCATGCAACGCGATTCATAACAAGGGAGAGGAAATTAATTCCAACCTAGTTTTCTTAGTGCATATAACAAAAACTGTTTTTGAACGGATTCGATTCTATTGGAATGGACGTCTTGATAAGGCGACCAAACAACACTACAGTATTCTAAAATATATCTAATATATGTAACAAAGAGAGTTTTTATAGTGTACGGGTCTACGAAATGAGAACTGAACTTTTTTATAAAACTTAGCATACTGTTGGCTCTATTGATGATCGTATTGTAGTGATCAATGAATGTTAACTTAGAATCCATAATTACTCCTAAATCTTTAATTTGATAACACCTTTCTACAACTTGATGTCCAAGAGTGCAACTGGCATGTTCAGGATTTCTTTTCCTCGTGTAGGATATAATATTACATTTTATTACGTTCAGATCAAGAAGACTTTTTTTACACTAAATGTAGAAAATGTCAACCTCTTGTTGGAATTGTTGGATGTCTGATTTGTGTTTTATTTCCATGTACAGTTTCATGTCATCGGCATATATCAATACTTTGAGACGATTTAACACAAGGGTAACGTCATTAACAAATAAAATGAAGAGCAAAGGGCCTAAATGGGAGCCTTGTGAAACTCCAGATGTCACTTTTACTGGTACAGAAAGGTGTCCCTTAAACCTAACCGTTTGTGTCCTATTCGTCAAATAAGATTCAATCCATCTAAGTAGGCCTGACTCGAATCCCAGTTTTTTTAATTTGAACATAAGCATGGAAATATCTACTCTGTCAAAAGGTTTGCTAAAATCCGTGTATAGAGTTTCCACGAAGTTGCCTCTGTCCATAGACGCAAGAGAGAAATCAACAAGTTCAAGTAAGTTGGTAGCCGTAAACCTCCCTTTGTAAAAACCATGTTGGTTACACGTTATGCGATTCTTTACCTGATTAAATATTTTTTGGTTTACGATAACTTCAAAAAGTTTAGGAATACATGATATTATTGCAATGCCACGATAATTTTTGATGTCAGATCTCTTACCAGATTTGAAAATCGGTATAAAAAAGGATTTTTTCCAGACTCATGGAAACTGTCCGGACGTAAGGGATAAGTTGAAAAGCCAAATCAAGGGTTTTACGAAGGCAGGAGCAAGATTTTTCATAAGTGAGGGGGGAATTCCATCTGGACCTGGACCTTTTGAAGCGTCCAGTCCAGGATTTCTTGAACAGTTATTTGCTTAATAGATAAGTTATTTATTTGTTCATGCAAGTGCGAGAAATACTCAAAGTCCCTGACTTCGTCGCTATTTTTATAAACGGTTTGAAAAAAACTCGCAAAATTGTTGCAGATTTGCTTTGAGTCAGTACTGGCAAAGTCTTCATGTTGCATGCGAGATGGGAAGTTATTAGACTTCATTTTATCGTTTGCAAATTTAAAAAACTGTTTTGGGTCTGATTTAATGTTATTTCCCACCCTTGTGTTGTAGTTCTCATACGCAATAGATATTTTAGTATTCAGTTCATCACAAATGTTCAAATATTTGTCCAAATTTCTTTGGTCTTTAAGTTTTAACACCAGTAGTAACACCAGCAAAAACGTAACAGTCCATGGGAACAAATTTGTGAGACTTGCAGCGTTGCCGTTGCGTTCGCCATGGACTTCAGTGATTATACTACTGTTATGCTTCATGCCTGTGCGCGATGCAAAGCATGCCTTTTTGTAGTGTTTCATTTGAACTCAGATACATGCATCGTAATACAGCGAATTTGCCAATGATTTTTCTTTACATCATAGCATGCCTGTCGTTATCATTAAGCGTTGTAAAAGCTTATGTTAGCGATGGGTAAGCTAAATCAATTGAAAGCGGCTGTGTGTTAATTCGCAAGAGCATATAGAAGAATTTAAGGTGCGCCACTTCTCCGGGTTTCCCCTGAAGTTTCCGGGTCTGGGAGGTAGTCTCCGGGGTTTCGGGGGGAAGCGAATTTTTTCCACACCAACGAAATTATTTTCAACCTGCAACCTGGAAACGGCATAAACCAAAACGTGGACGAAAAACAGCAACCTATTTGGACGATTCGTTTCCAATTCCTAAAAACCTAATATTCTAGATTCTCATAATTTAGAAATTTAGCGTAACAACTTAGTAAAAGTTTTTGGCGGTTATTTTTAATTTATTGTTTTGCCTAGGAAGATTTTAAGGCTTTTGGGTTGACAGCAGTTCTGTACAACTTACCAATTTTAAAAGCAATAATTCGTTGATATTGTCACAATAATCAGTGAACTCGATCGGATGCTGTGAATTGCAACAAACAAAATAAATAAATCATTGAAATGTTATGGAACAACTTGATGTTTTTTGTTGCTACGGTGAAGAAATATACTAGCTTTTTTGGGTAATTTCTATATTATGTTAGCTGAAGTGTAAGTGGTGTTTGATAAATATTTCAACTCATTAGTTTATTTTATATTTTGCAAGTCAATGCAAGCTTTCCCGCTGTCTACTCCTGACAACCTCTGGGCAAGATATCCTTGTAAAGTGGCCACCGTAGCTTCCAAATACAATTTGAAACGGCGAGAAAATGAAAATGAAATAACAATAATTACTGTAATTTCCTTATACCTTGGTTTAGAGGATGTGTCAGCTGGTTTTATGATCAAGAATCCACAATTTGCACCTATTCAATCGATATAAATTAAACACATGACAGTTCATAACAGCCGCTCATGACAATCGTCTATCGACAAATCGAAGGATGTTATCCATAGCAAAACGGCTGATACCGCTACATACTGATTATGGAAGAAGACATACAGAATTTAGAGCGTAACAGTAGCAAAGGGTTTACAACAATTGGTGTACGGAAACGTTTTCATTAAATATCGAATAAGGAGGCGTTGAACAGTGTCAGCATGTTTATCAACTTCTCCAATGCCAATATGCTTTGCACATTTCGTAACAGCTAACTTTGATGGATGTAGAGTTTAGTCACCAGCATTCAATACTCGTTTAAAACGACAGTAGGAAAAAAGTAGTACTTTTTCGTAGGCTGGGTAGGCTGACTTTAATAAACCTTAATGGAATGCCACCTAAACCGATTGCATTCGAAGATATCGAAAAAATAGTATTCGAGACATCCAGTTCGCTACAATGGGTGAACGAAAAACCATGAATATTTTCAGGTGGTACCCGATCAGAAGAGCATAACTAAAAAATTACAAAATTCTATCAACGCGAGATACAAATAACATATTTTGATACAAGTTTGTATTTTTCCATATAATTTTGATAACAAAATTTAATCTGAATGTGTTATAATAACAAAACCTGAAATGAAGTAGTTCTGAAACAAGTCTAACTAATTTTTCGTTTTCATCAAACCTGTTGTTTCTAACAATGTTCGTTATTATGTTGTTCTATATACTATCTTATTTTGTTAGAAAGCTGATACATTAGTAACAAATTTTGATATGTGTTTGATACTAGTATCATTATCATTTCTGTTATTTTAACACCTAACGGGATCAAATTTAAAACACAGCCCGTAAGGTTTTTCCCGTAAGAAACCAACAGCTTCTGTTACATTTTTGTATTTTTCTTTCTGGTCGGGTATTGATGGGGGTGTAGGGTCTTGTGTGAAGTGTTCGCCAAAAAAGGTATTTATATCGTCACCAGTATTATTATACTTAATACTGTCGGAGGCACCATTAATAACATTGAACTGTTTAAGTTTTGTCCATAGTTCTTTAGTTGAACTCACAGAATCTATACTCGAAGCCATATAGTTAGACTTAGCTTTTTTCACTAGCTCGGTTACTTTATTGCGGAGTCTTTTAAATTGAGCATGGTCTGACGCAGCTCTACTAAAAATCCATTGACGGTAAGCAATACTTCTTACAAAAATTGCATTTGAAATATTGGTGCTGAACCATGGAGAGCTTAATTTAAACTGAGAAGTTCGTAATGGCACAAAATTTTCATAGAGTTGAATAATGAGTCTATTGAAAAAATCCAGAGCCAAATCAGAATCCGAGATACTGTAGAGAAGAGACCAATCTAAACTATTCAATTCGTCTTGTAACGCGGGAAAATTGATTCGATTATAATCTCTGAATGTTTTAGAATGTTGTATACTACTACGAGATATGTTGAGAGAAGAAAATATCATATCATGGTGCGAGAAACCTGGAGCTGACACCTGGCTAAAGTTGAGAACAAAATTAATATCATTTGTAATGAGTAGGTCTATCAAGGAGCTTCCACCAGGAAAGAAGTGAGTAGGTTCATTGTTTACACAAAATAGCCCAAAACTGTCCAAGATATCACAAAACCGACTTGTTTTGGCACATTTTTTTTTCAAATTTGTATTAAAATCCCCAACCAAACTATTTTACCGTACTGGAGCGAAAGTTCGGAGAGTTTTTCATTGATGAGCATAGAGCAATCAGAATCGGGGGGAGAATAAATCACATAAAGAGCAACATTCATAACTGCTCGCGGGATATCAGCAATACTTCCTTGCGCACGCACAATATTATCTACTTGATTAACCGGCATCGTCGTAGAACAAGAACGAAGGCAACTGAGCAAGTATGGACTGACAAGGATGAAAAGCAAACAGGAGTGAAGGTCATGTTGAGTCAATGGATAGGGTAACATACATTTCAAAATTATTTGTATTCATCTTAAACTAAATTTTAACTACTGCGAATATGGTTCCGATATCGCATTTCCAGTTGAATTCTATCACAATACTACGGCAGCAACAGCAACAACAGCAGCAGCGATGGGTTCCTCCTGATTTAACGTGTAGTCTCGACCTCTCATACCGTACAGCATACACTTTTGACTTTTAGGAAGGAAGAAAACATGGAAAAAATGTAGGAAAGGAATCAAGGCACTATTGTTGGAAGGAAGATAAAAAACCATTGTGGGAGGGTGATCTGTCTGCTTTGACTTTCAGGAAGGATGATAAGATGGACAAAATCTAGGAAAGAAGTCATTGGAATATTGTTGGAAGGAATGTTAGATTAACTATGGGAAAAGGTTAAACACGAGCACCGAATTCCGCTAACTGGTTCAAATCGAAGATCGGCTGAACTGGAACGTCATCACGAACTTTCACATATATAGTACAGCCTTTGGAAAAAAACGTTCTGCAAATGACCGCTACGTTTTAGTTTTAGGGCAGCTCCTTTGATATTTCGGCTAGATTCAGTGAGATTTTTGTTCAAGTAGATGCGCCGATCAACATCGAAACCAAGATGTACCAAGGACAATTTATTAACCAAGAAATACCGTTGGAAAAATTCATCTTTAGACGCTCGAAACGCAAATGGAAACAGAATCGGCGGCGTCGCACCTGCAGTGATAGGCAAACGAGCCAGGCGTTTGGTGTAAACTAGTGGCAGTGTCGAATCGTCATAACCAAGAGCTGCAGCAACTTTATGCAATATATCAATAGTTTTTTCGTTAAGGCAGTCAGAATTAAATCATCCGATTTTAATTGTTTACCAGCCGCATCACGGTTCCTTATCACTTCTTCAGCAGTTTTTGCATGCGATTCACTCTAACAATTCAAGTCTCGAACATAATCAATCTTAAGTTGATTTACCTCGTCACGTAGGATAGAGATTTGTGCTATCAGAGCCTGGTTGCTGGATTCAATTTTGCTTTCAATTTTAGCATTTCCGGCCTCAATCATTTGCTTAATACGAACCAAAAGCTGATCAAAATTATACACAACATCGCCGGTCCGGTCCAAATCTTCTCGCGATCGTTTTTTGTTTTGATTATCGCTGCAGATGGAACTCACTGACAGAGCAAGCGCAGGTTTGTCTTTTCCCATTTTTGTGAGAGCCGAACGTGTAAGAGCTCGATTTGGGTTCATCCAAGTGAGTGGTCACGAAGGTTTAGTACACAGTAATGAGAGGATGAACGTAACACAAAGCAGCGTCAATATGGAAAGATCCGAAACTAGTAAACGAATATTTTCGAAGATTTTGTATTCACTGGCTGTCGGATGCACTAACTGGAATAATTTGCTGATAGATGTTCAGACTCGAAACCGTAAAATCGATGAAACTCGTAGCATAAGTTCACTTTTCACGTAAAAAGATCAACTGAAACTCGACCACGAACAACTCACTTGCTACCGTTTGCCATCACTCTCAACTATAACGTTTGCTTGTTGTTGCGTGTTACAACATGTTGCAACTGAGCAGCTGGGAGACGACGAAATTCTGTTCATGTTGAAAAATTGAATCTACTTAAATTATTTCTGTAACGTCGAATTATCCACCTTTGTAAAGGCGTAAGGCGTTCTAACAGGGCAGTTTGTTGTTCAAAATCTATTATGCTGATCGCAGCCTTTGAGCTGCCCCAACAGTGGGGGAAATAATTAAATAATAAAGGACGACTGCGACAGAATTTGATTGCTAGGATCTCGCACAAAATGTTTGCTTGTGTTGATGCCACAAATTATTAACCTTCAATTCCGTGTATATTTGCTTTGAGAAAGGTATTTTGCTTATCGAGATCGGTTATTGATCGCAACCTTTGTGCTGCTCTGATAAGGCACTCTGACAACACGCACTTTGAAAGCTGTTTTTACATTCAGTAAATTAGACGGCCGCAACAAAATTTGATCGTTAAGATTGATGTCAAAAAATATAAATCTTCAATTACTTGTTTATTTGCCTTGAAAAAGGCATTTTACTGAGTAAAATTGGATTTGCTGATGGCAATCTTTATGCTGCCCCAACAGTGGGGGAATGATAGCAGTCTGCCGACACACGCTGAGAAGAACCGCGCTGCTCCTGAGACATGGTGACCAATCTGCTGTTACTGCTAAGTGCTGATATCTGCGGCTGCCAACGTTGTGGATGTTCCAGCCAGCTCTCCTTTCGACTAATGAATGTAGTTGATTTTACCAGGGAAACTCTCTTCAATAGCCGAAAGTTGCTACGAAATAGGCCACGCCTTTCTGTTCAGTTTTCCTATCCTGTAATTTTCTTTAGACGAACTATTCCACAGTTCGCATTTGATTTTTGTATCCAGCGAATAAACACCTATGGTGCTCTCATGCACGCAACGATTTTAACCCGTATTCGTATTACGGCTTGTAATCAAGCAAGCGATTTCGCTTGCTCGCTGTTGCGTGTTGCATCATGTTGCAACTGAGCAGCTGGGAGACGACGAAATTCTGTTCATGCATATCTATGGAATCGATTTCAATTTATTCCTGTAAAGTCGAATTAATCACTTTTGTTGAGGCGTTCTAACAGGACAGGGCAGTTTGTTGCTCAAAATCGGTTATGCTGATCGCAGCCGAAGCTGCCCCAACAGTAAATAAATAAAGCAAATTTTTTGACCGCGACAGAATTTGATTGCTAGGATCCAGCACAGAATGATTGTGTTATTGCCAAAAATTATTAACCTTCAATTTTTTGATTAGTTGCCTTGAGAAAGGCATTTTGCTGTTCAAAATCTGTAAAAGCTGTTTTCGCATTCAGTAAATAAGACGGCCGCGACAGCTTGTGTTTTCTTGAATTCAGCACAGAATGTGCTGTTGCCAAGATGAAGCAAAACTTTATTGCGGGCAGAAGGCCGAAGCCGTTAACTGGCAAATCGAGACGTTTGGTGCTACCTCGCTGCTGCTCTGTTCTGTGATTTGTGTACTGGCGCAACCCGCTACTGCTACTTCCGCAATTCGCTACACACAGATAACTAGTTATACTATTCTGTCGATCTTTTTAGGGAAAGGCAGCGAGCAACCAATCAGAGGACGAAATTTTCGTTTCAACGAAGCTTGACAATTATCAATAGTACAATAGTTCGCATATCCAATCAACAATTGTCTACATTTGGGTGGATGCGCATATAATTTTCCAATCAATTGCTGCAAAAATGAAGGAAATCGGTTGAAAACAAACCGATTTATAACCATTTAAAAAAGGACAATTTTCGTCCCTTTTTCGTTTATAGTTTTCCTATTTACATACACTACCCGTCATAAGTTTGGAATCGCTTCACTGAGTATTGCAACACCCAGTTTGAAAATTGCAACACCCCGAAAAGTTTAGCATTACTTAAAATGGGCAGATTTATGTAACTCTATCTTTCGATTCTGGAAACCTAGTTAGTTGTGGTCTTCAGCAAAGTTGCTCAGGAGGTCAAGGTCTTGTAATTGGCAGGCAGTATAGTGCGGAATTCAGCCGCAACGCGGCGCTAGTGTGCATGTAGTTTCGAGTGTTTTGAACGATATTTAGCTCAATAATCCCGCCATTTAGAGAGTTGCGATTTTGAGCAAAGTTACTCAGGAGGTCAAGGGCTTGTAATTGGCGGACAGTATAGCGCGGAATTCAACCGCAACGCAGCGCTAGTGTGCATTTACTTTTAAGCGTTTCGAATCCAGTCTAACTTAATAATCCCATCATTTAGAGAGTTGCGATTTTCAGCAAAGTTACTCAAAAGATCAAGAGTTTCTGGTTGGCTAACAGTTTAGTTCGTAATTTTTCTTCAATGTGCTGCTAGTGTGCATAAAGTTTTTAGTGTTTTCAACTTACTCTATCTTAAACTCTGTTCAGATAGCTGCAATATCTAGTAACACAGTAACACTTTTTATTTTCGCGATTCTATAAGTACTGATTGTTTACACATGACGAAGTTTAACCAATTTGAGTGTTGACAGTTTGATCACTTCACATAATACTTAAGCTTCTGTGTGTTTATTATAAAAAAACGCTTTCATTTGAGGAGGTTACAACAGATAGCATGCGACTGTGTTGGTATGTTGACAGTTTGATCACCAACATTCACAACCCGTTTTACAATGAAGAAGATTGACGATATCGCGACTAGATTGATTACCACGGCTGCAAACAGTTGCAGTAGACATGCCTCTAATCCGATGTTGTAGGATTTGAGCAGCACAGCGAGAATTTCGAATTACACTGAACTGCCGGTAACCGCAAGTCAGTCCCATCTGTAAAAATGTTAAAACGAGAAAACAGCTTCGAAAGATATTTCATTCACGCTCAGTTATCACTTATTTTAAATGAATTATTTTGACAATATTCATGCTAAAATATAGTTTGCATACTAGCCCGCACTAATTACGTTGTAAAAACCATTGATATAATTGATTTTATGATAAAAACCTTGAGTGTGACTGACTTGCCGTTACATTGTACACCGACGAGAAAAGTAACCGCAAGTCAGTCACATTGCCATGTTGAAACTATAGTGCGTGTTGACGTGTTGTTATTCGTTGCCGTGGAAAACTGTCAATCCTTCGCTGTTAGGAAGTACCTTTTAAGAAATGTCGACGTTGGAAAATCTCATGATGTACGGAACCGATGAAAGCTTATCCGGTGAGGACTCGGATAAAGAAACTGAAGCCGGGACAGCAGTTGGTTCATCCGACAACAAATGTCAAGATGATCCAAATCCATTTGAGGTTCGAGCATCACCTTTGGAGATTTCTTGGAACGATTCCCTGGATTCTGATGGAAGTTTTTAGGATACTCAAGATTTTGCGAATAGATCCACGAAGAAGCGAACCAAGAAAAAAAAATGACTTGAATTCGTTTTAGCAGAAATTTGCTCCACATAAATTCATCACCAATTCAAAGTAAAAAATAATCCCAATAATTGATAATTATTACTAGATAACTTATTTTCATCTAAACGGTCGTATCGAACTCTCTTTTACTCCCCATTCATTTTACTGTTGTATTATGCATGTTTTTTTTGTAAATCGGGACTGACTTTCGGTTATTTTTCTTCTGGGACTGACTTGCGGTTACTTTGTCTAATGTGACAATTCGACTTGGTAATGATTTCCACTTTTGTTGAACAAACCACTATTTTTTATCGGTACATCTGAAAATATACTCAAAGCTAGGCCAAAATACGATGCTAACTCAAAATTGACAAAATTACAGATGAGACTGACTTGCGATTACCGGCAGTGAATTGTAATGAAAATAGAATCGATGGAATAGTTTGGAACACACATGCGGCGTTATACTGTATTTAGACATGCTTGACCAGAACTGATGACACAAGCCGAACACCGCAACTTTGTGGGTAGTAATAATCACGTGATAAGTTGAAGTCTAAATACGAAAAACTGCATGCATCCTAGCGTCGCATAGCGGGGTAATTCAGTATTTAGTTATCTACCATGTAGAAGCCTATAGCCTCCTGAACAAGTTGGCTGAATACCGCAATTTCGTGAAGAATCGTGAGATTGTTTAAATTCAAAATACGACACATTGTGTGTCCACTAGCGCCACATAGCGGTAAAATTTCACACTGAATTGGCTACCATACAGTAGTCTTTGACCTTCTGAGCAAGTTTGCTGAAAACCGCAACTTTTTAGGTTGTCAAATACACGAGATATCCGCCTATTCCAGGTGATGCTAAACTTTTCGGGAGGTGTTGCAATATTCAAATTGGGTGTTGCAATACTCAGTAAAGCGATTCCAAACTTATGACGGGTAGTGTACCTATGTGGCAGGCTAAAGAAAAACGTAGCTCTACGTTAAAAAAATTAATGAAAAAAGCCTTGTTTTTTTGAGCATTTGGTAGATATTGCCCCTTAAATAATATTTGGATACACGGAACTTCGAAATTTTCGCTTCAATGGCATTATGTAATACCTAACCTTTTTTTTTTTTTGAGGCGGATCTGTTGTTCAAGCAAAGTGCAATTGAAACTCCGCAACATTATAGTTTGCATTTCAACATTCAGCAATTAATTCTTATATCCAGAGATTTGTAAGAATGCAATAGTGCCTATTCAACGAAACATGAACAGAAATCAATATTTTTGAAGAGAAGCAAAAACTACTCGTTCATTTTACTGGCTAACAGAATCATTGCAGCATGAGAAAATATGATCTAAGTCAGTGTGCATTTTAAAGAAAATTGAACAGATTAATTAGATCTGAGCAATGAAAAATTAAATCATCGCATATGTAGTGCTATTCCGATAAATCAAAAATATCAGGATTATAACTAATCTTGATATTTTGTTATGAATTTTCTGTATCAACTTGTGTTCTAAATTTGGTCTCGGTAATAGTTAAAATATTAAAATTCCTATTAAAATTACTTACTGATTAGAACAAATTATAGCTAGGTTCTTGGCAGAAAAAGATAACAATTAGTTAAATTGTACAATATTTTGTTAATTGAATAACAAATTTTGTTATAAATATACTCTAAAAATACCTACACACTTTTGAACATTCAACTGTATGATAACAGTATTTGATATGATTCTGTACCTTTCATAACTTTGGCATATCAAGAATATTACAGGGTTTGTTATTTCTATCCAGTTCAGATATATTTGTGTTACCCGTTTGTTATAATCATTTGATCGGGATTCTTGTTCTATCTTTTCAAAACTGATGCATAAGACGATTATTTGCAACTTCGCTCAAATAAACCAGATATTTGATTTACATTAACAACCATATGCCCTTAAATAAAATCAAAGCCACGTTTGACTTTCAAGCTACACCAAAACTATACTTTTCTGTACCACTGTAAAATGTGTTGGAGGCAGCGAAAACGAAAATCATATTAAATGTGAATCATTGAGGTGAAACCTCTCGCAATCCATTGTGTCTAGTGCACCGATTTTATCGTGTTTACGGTGTTTATGTATACGTGCAGTATATGTATGCGATGTTGTATGTATGCGTGAGGTCTGTAATAATATCCTGCACGTGATTTTGTCTATCTATATATATAAATATTGCCGAAGATCAATCCACCTAGGAGGGCAATTAAACCATTTATGTGTGATGATGTAAATTGGCTTTCAAGGACGCTCAGGAATCATATCTGTTGAAATATCACTTCAAAATATAAGATTTGTTACTAAAGGTTCAAATACACACACGGCGTAATGACGCCTTCCCCAAACAAATTGAAAAGCACGATCGCAGCCTTTCGTTGAGACGCCTTCTAGCCAGAGCTTTTCGACTTCGCCTTCTAGCAAAGAAGGCGGTTGCCTACCACCAAGAAGGTGTGGATCGTTAGGATTTTTCATTTTTCAATTTTGGGTGCAGAAGGGGGCCGCAGGGCCAAGTTTCCAGTGCTTAAACACTTTCCATGCTATACCAGAAGAGAGATATAGATTTGTCATCGCAGCATAGTAACCCGAGAGGTCAAATAAATGCTGCGTTGGAATGCCGTATAGCAAGACAAGGTTTAATATAGGGAATAGTCGAAGGAAACAGTGATAGTAGTTGCAGAAAGGTGCATGAAAGGAAAAAAATAAAAATAGATGTATTTGTGGTTGATGTTAATAAATTTCGTCCATTTGTAATATATGTTAGCTATGTAATATTTGTCACGTATGCCGGTCTGCGTCCAGGGCCTCTCAAGGCAGCCCCTCCCAACCACACATATATTTAAATATTTTTATTCATTAAAACTCTTGTCAGATGAAACATTTTATAAATAGTAATAACAATAATAACATTATTTACTTTTTACATACTTGCTGTGCTTCAATCATTTACTTACCCTGTTTCATGTTTGTTACCTTCAATCATTTTTTCATTGACCTTTGTTTGATTGTATTCCTCAATTGCTTGATTCTTCGTTTGTTCTAATTCTTGATTTTTCTCGCATTTGAAAAAAACAGAAATTGGAATAATATTTTGATTTGAACAATGAAAATTAATCTAAACATGTCTGAATTCCAACCGCGCATATATCTAACTACTGGTTGAGCGTTGGCTTTGAGAAAGTTGGTAACGCAATCTTTTGATAACTATACCAATTTCCTTTACTGAGCCCTCTCGGCACCTCAGTAGAAAGCATGTCTTAGTTGTCACAATAGTCAATTAAAACTGCTCTATCCGTAAAAGACGATATCAATCAATCTGACCCTTCAGCAAAGTGTTAAATGACTCAAATATTCCACCCAATCATTGTCATTAACATTCAACTTCGTCTTATTACGGTCGTTGCAATGAGAGAATCTAATTTATAGACTTTTAAAATCATTTTACAATGGTCATGCAGTATGTCATAGTTTAAGTTTTTTTGCTTCCTTATTTTGATTACAACCGAAAACCCCATCAAAGTCGTTTCAAAGAACGTTTAAGGTGTTTTGCAACTTGCATCTGACCTTATTATACTGTATATATCTTGTATAATACATAAACGAAGAGAGTATGTTAGTTCGCGAATTTTAACTACATATTACTAATTGCAAAACCGTCAGCCCCTCAACCTATGTCAATAGTTTAAGTTATTTTGCTTCCTTATTTTGATTACAACCGAAAAGCCCATCAAAGTCTTTTCAAAGAACGTTTGACTTGTTTTGCAACTAGCATCTGACCTTATTAGACTGTTTATATCTTGTATAATACATAAACGAAATAAGTATGTTAGTTCGCGAATTTAAACTAGATATTACTAATTGCAAAACCGTCAGCCCCTCAACCTAGGAGAGGGGGTGTGGATTGTTAGGATTTTTCGAAATGAAAAGACCAATCAAAATATTCGAGTTTGAACAGTTTTTATCGTGTCTTTATTTATCGCGGAAAATTAAAGGATACTTTTAATTATATCCAGCCTTTTGACTTATCAACAGAAAATGCCAGGCATCTCTAGATAATAACTTGAATTGCATTGTCAAAAACTTTTTTACTCAAATACTGCTCGAAGAAATCGGACATTTGTTTAGTAATAGATTGATTTAGATTGAAGAAATCATAGACCAAAAGTTTTCTTGAAATGGGGCCAGTATTCCCAAACAGGTCTGCGAGTGTGTTGCCTGAGCCAGAGTAATCCATTTGACACAATCAACAATTCGACGACCATGAATACGTCCTTCATGTGGCATTGTCACCTTCGAATACGCATCAGCATCCGTAGCTTGGTACCTACAAAATAAGTTACGTTAGACTAAAAAATGTATGCAACATGTTGTCAAATACCATTTCACAGAAACTGGTCTTGTCTCGGTTGCCAAAACTTTTATCATTTTTGAAACTGTTGTTAAAGTAGATCCCCTAGATAGCGACGATTGCATTTCGAGCTTGGATATCGTTATCCCTAACGGCGGTTCAGGTGCTGATAATCGTGACGTGTCTTTTACAACTTGACTCAGTTTCGTTAATTGTCGGTTTTTCATGAATGCAGTATCGATTCGGAATACTGACTTTTGACAAGTTTTCATATAGTGTGATTTCGAAAATTTAAAAATTAAATCTGGCTTTAGCTATTGCATTTTTATAATAAAGGGTCGTTCAGAAACCACGTAAATTCGCTAGAGGATACATTTGGCTACGATGGTGCCTCATTGTTTATGAAAAGGGAGCGTGTTGGTGAGTCGATGTTTCTGGAACCGTTTAGTAGAATACTATTTACCATTTAAGACAGCTATAGGTGAACCTACTGCAGATCTAGATGGCATTAATAGAACTGGCATGTCCGCTCCGGAAACCGATTGTTCGGATTCTAGTAAAAAAATTCCTGGCAGCGTTGTAGCTGCTGGAACTAATTGTGTAAGCTGTTTACGACACGATTCGATTGGTCCGTTTCTTTGCTGATCTTCGGTTTCTCGAGTACGGAAGTCATATCGGTTCGAAACTGTAGCATTTGAATGAATGCAGCGGAATGCAATTCTGCAATTTAAACAAACACTAGGTACTACATATGTTTTTGTTTTGTTGTTTGTTTTGTTGTTTTGGTGTAAAATAACTTACCGTTTGGCAAGGTGATCTCCTCTAGCAACAACTCTGGCATTAACGGTAGCGGATCCAGTGAAATGGGCACAATAGCATTTCCGGTATTATCTGTTTGCGTACATGGGCACAATGCACAATGGTCCAGAAACCGAATTTAGGGGGAAATTTGGGTCTAGAGCTCTATGGCAACATTTTAGAGAAAAACTTTCTTCTACAAAATTGTTACACATGATAAAGCGCTCATTGAAAAATTATCGAAATTTAGGGTGACCAACATTTTCGATGCAATCAAGTATCTAACTTTTTTATCTTTGTAGATAGAAGAAAAGTTTGTTCTACAATGTAATAGCTCCATTAATTTCAAGTAACTTTGTAAAAAAAGATTTTCTCTATCTTTGAAAACAACCGATTTATATTGAAAAAACATATTTTACGCTCTAACTTTTTTATTTCAAGTTTCATCTCAAAACTGCTTTTGAACGACTTTTAGAGCTTTTTAAGAGAAACAATTTGCAATGCTGACATCGTAAATATCTCAATTTTACTCAAAGTTATTAATATTTTTCATCACAAAATATGCGTTTTTCATTTGTATGTCATTCATTTTAGGGCAAACATAAAAAATATCTCTTGGTCTCATTTTGAAGGACATACTTGACTCTAAAAATGGAGGAACTTTCAGAGATATGTTATTTTTTTAATTTGAGTAAATTCAATTTAAAAACAAGACGAAAATTTTAAATAATTTTATATATTATGCATATAAAAGCACCCAGATTTATTTTTTGGTATTTTTTCTTATGACTAGACGTTATCACCTTTAATTTTACCCAAAAAGATCGAAAATAGATCAACTAGCTCAAAAGTTATGAATTTTTTTAAATAAAATACATCGAATATAGCCGTTTTTTATGGTCACCCTATTTCGGAGCTAGTCCCCTTAACAACCCAACGAAACAATACGGGTTTGATTATTTTCAACATAGATGCATCCCTGCTTTTTTGAGCACAATTGAAGCACTTTGCGTGACCAACTTCGAAATAGGGTGACCATAGAAAACGACTGTGTTCGATGTATTTAATTTAAAAAAAAATCATAACTTTTGAACGAGTAGATCGATTTTCGATCTTTTTAGGTCAAATTAAAGGCAATTACGTGTAGTTATAAGAAAAAAATACCATAAAATAAATCTGGGTGATTTTATATGCATAATGTATAAAATTATTGAAATTTTCGTCTTGTTTTTAAATTGAATTTACTCAAATTAAAAAAATAACATATCTCTGAAAGTTCCTCCATTTATAGAGTCAAGTATGCCCTTCAAAATGAGACCAAGAGATATTTTTTATGTTTGCCCCAAAATGAATGACATACAAATGAAAAACACATTTTTTTGATGAAAAATATTAATAACTTTGAGTAAAATTGAGATGTTTACGTTATCAGCATTGCAAATTGTTTCTCTTCAAAAGCTCTAAAAGTCGTTCAAAGGCAGTTTTGAGATGAAACTTGGAATAAAAAAAGTTAGAGCGTAAAATATGTTTTTTTTCAAAATAAATCGGCTGTTTTCAAAGATAGAGAAAAATCTTTTTTAACAAAGTTACTTGAAATTAATGGAGCTATAACATTGTAGAACAAATTTTTCTCCTATCTACAAAGATAAAAAAGTTAGATACTTGATTGCATCGAAAATTTTGGTCACCCCAATTTTTGATAATTTTTCAATGAGCGCTTTATCATATGTAACAACTTTGTAGAAGAAAATTTTTCTCTGAAATGTTGCTATAGAGCTCTAGATGCAAATTGTCCCCTAAATTTGGTTTCTGGACCATTGTGCAATGGCATTTCCGATATCTCCGAAACGTCGAGGATTATGGTGGCGTCTTCAGCTTCCGAGAATAAATGTTCCGCTGTTTGTTATTCTGATGCAGAAATGTAGTTCAGGGCTACATTTTGTTCTTCACACTCACTTTTTAAAATACTTCTTTTTCCACCACGCATCTACCACAGCCCAAGCCAGGGGATCAGGAACGTCGCGTTTCACTTTTTTCTGGATTACACGATGCGAAGCAGCTCTGTGCCGCTATGTACATCGGCCTATTTTCTCTAGCGGCAATACTTTTCTGGTTATGTTTTCGTTTGCACTTTGACAATAATCATCGCGAATAACATTTAGCCAGTTTTGCGGTTGAATAGTTTTTATAAAAAATTAACTGAACAAAACTTTAACTGCAAGGTAGCAAATAGAACAACTTTTGGACGTTTTCAAAATGTTTCGGTGATTCCTTTGATTACCTTGATTTTAAAGGTTATTAGATGAAGGTTTTCATGTAGTTACCAGGCTTTTGCACTGGGTTGTATGTGACTTTTTCGTGGCTCCATTTCCATTTCGAACCCACCGTGGTTCCAATATTTTGCTTGTTATTTTTCGGTAATAAAAATGGCGCCTTTTCATAGGCCTGGTAGTTACTCAACATAAAACAAAGCATCATCAAATCGAAACTTCCAACACTGCACTTATGCTGATTCATAAATTTAAATTTTATTATCTTGTCCATACAAAATTGTTTTGTGGTTTGTCATCATTTTCAACAAATGGACATTAGGTTGGGACAAAAATAAATGTTAGCTTCCCTTCACTTTTCGTGTTCCTTTTGAGTCCCATAACAACTGTGTAACTTATCAGATCGATCGGAGAAAAGCCCGACTTGCGCCCGATTTTTAAAGTTTTCATACGATTTTATATGGGAAAATCCACTTTTTCAGTACTTATTCTCTAGAGATGGCCAGTTGGCTATTAAAAATATATCAATACATTATATTTGTAGGAAATTTTCCTGGGAAAAACTCTTCTGAAGACCGTCAGGCGCTACGATGCTTTTAGAAACAGCTTTTCACCCCAAACTGATTGAATGTCCTGCGGACAGCTCACCATTGAAATTTTCCAGCAACACTGCTACAGCATGCTGCTATTGCAAACTTGCTTGAGTATGAGAAATAATTTCGCGTGGAATTAATTTTCAAAGTGTGATTTTTGCTCATACTATCTTCGGGGAAGCCTCCAAGATAAATTTAAGCGATATCATTTCTCATCACATGGTTGAATTTGCAACAGTAGCATGCTAGTATTGCAGTATTGCTAGTGAAATTCAATGGTGAGCCGTTCGTCAGATATTCAATCAGTCTGGGGTAAATATCTATTTCCACAAGCAAGCTAGCGCCTTGCGGTCTTCAAAAGAGTTTTTCCCAGGAAAATTTTCTATAAATATCATGTATTCATATATTTTTTGGAGCCAACTGGACATCTCTATGGAAAAAGTTTTGAAAAAGTGGTTTTTCCCATATAAAATCGTATGGAAGCTTTAAAAATCGGGCGCAAATCGGGCGTTTCACCAATCGATCTGAAAAGTTACACAGTTGTTATAGCACCCATAAGGAACACGAAAAGTGCATGGGAGCGAAAAAATAACACCATCGCTATTTTCCCATATCATATAACCGTGTCCCACAGTCTAATGGACATGCAGCCTGTTTGAAAATAATATCGTTTCGTGTGAAATATATATGGGTCATTCCATGTCAAGTGATCAGGCAAATGCAACGACCCTCTCCGATTCGCTTCATAATGAATAAAACGACTTGTTTTAGGTCGAAACTGAAAAATCCAGAGTTTTGGATCAATAGGTCAATCCAACTCCAATTGCGGGGCCCTTCATTCCTTTATTTTTTGACAAAAAATCATTTTCCATGTTTTGGAAAAACATCATATCTCAGAGACCGTAAGAGCTACAGACAATATTAGACACTTTTTTTAAAGGGTATTAAATTTACAAAAGAATGGCGTCATCAGATTTTGTAAACAGTGTTGCCAATATTGATATTTTTACGTTTAAAAACTAAAACTTCGTTTATCTCAAAACACCCTCAATTTTTTTTTAAATCTGATATTACCAATGTGTTCAGCGGAAAATTTTACATAAGAATTACCTATCCACAAAATGCAATATGCGCCGTTGCGGAGATATTCAACTATTAAGATAACGGGTTAGTTAAATTCCAACAATAGGCCTACAAATGCGATAAGCCTTATTAAAACGATCCCCAAACCAAATCACCGCTTCAAATCTCAAAAACTGGTTTTTCACATTCTACTTGATGGTACCTGAATTAACAGCCATTAAAGTGTGTGTGCCATTAAAGTGCATCTCATAAATTATATTTATTTAACAAGTTTGTCAGAAATTAACGTTTGATTTTTGTTTAACTTTTCGAGTTAAATTGAAATAAAAAACCCGATCAGAGCTTGACAATGTCTTCATTATAATGGTAGCGTTCGTTCGAGGTGTCGCCGAATGCATTACACGGATTCCTGGAACAGATTTAACTGAATCGAACCTGGCAACACTGACAACTGGCGGATTTCAACGCTCGTTTTATTAAAAGATGAAATTTTTCTTTGAGTTGCCGAACCATTTCCTCTCCAGCACTTTCTAGACCTTCATTTTGCTGACTAGAAACAGCCTCAAAAGATTTTTTTAAAGCTTTTGATGCCTTGAGCAGTTTTTTTACTGTATATATTCGATCGTTTGACCTTCGACTCACTAACGGGCGATTGACCAAAAGATTGCAAGACCGTGTTACGGCAAACCAGCTGTGTCTTTACTATACAAGTAAACAATTAAAATAGGTTCAAAACAATTTCAAATAAAACAAAACAATAATGACATCGTAGAAGTGAGCTAATAATCCAATTCTAATATTTTCATGTTGTAAAGATTATTGTGTGAAAAATCCTTTTACTCAGCTCATGCGGAGTTTCCAATTTCTCAGCTTAATGATCCAACTCACCAGTATCTATAACAAGGAAATACTTAATGTTAACTATAATGCTTGTAACATTACTTGTGCTAAGGCATACTATTTTTACCGATTGCTACACCTGTTTCCTGATCCATCATTTTATCTCGCGAATTAATCCTTACAACCTCCGTTCTCAGTGCTGCATCACATTGAAAGCATGTCTTTCGAACTTCTACTATTTCCTGATTGTACTCATGAAACCTGTCATGAAAACATGACGAAATGATTTTTAAATTTTTCTTACGAGCACCGCCATGGCAATTCAGCGGATTGCAGCATTGTTCTTGTCTAGCTGCGAAATATTGGCCAAACTGTTTTTCATGGCTTCCGCATATAATTTGCAATCACCAGACCGAAGTTTGAACAAAATCTATTCTCACGATGTTAAGTGCGATCGATTATGATTTTCAGCTGTACACACCATTTTTTTTCACTGTCGTGAAAACTCAAATCAACCTGCGTATGTTTTGACAGAAACCACTTTATGAAAACAAAGGAATAAACCATCAAAATGGCCATGAGAAACCCACACTTAGAGTGAGTATCAACATTTGGTCACATTTGTTGTGTGAATTTACCGAACTCGTTATCTTAAAAGTTGAATATCTCCACAACGGCGCATATTGCATTTTGTGGATAGGTGATTCTTATGTAAAATTTTCCGCTGAACACATTGGTGACATCAGATTTAAAAAGAAATTGGAGGTGTTTTGAGATAAACGAAGTTTTAGTTTTTAAACGTAAAAATATCAATATTGGCAATACTGTTCACAAAATCTGATGACGTCATTCTATTGTAAATTTAATAACCTTTAAAAAGAGTGTCTAATATTGTCTGTAGCTCTTACGGGCTCTGAGATATAATGTTTTCTAAAACATGGAAAATGATTTTTTGTCAAAAAATACAAAAATGGAGGGCATCGCAATTGGAGGTGGGTTGTCCGATTGACCCAAAACTCTGAATATTTCAGTTTCGACCTAAAACAAGTCGTTTTATTCATTATGAAGCGAATCGGAGAGGGTCGTTGCATTTGCCTGATCAGGACGGCCATGAAAGTAGCCCCCGATCTATTTGGAGCAGTCATGCAGAAGTGCTTGGATAACTGCCTCTTTCCGGACAGGTAGAAGCGACAGAGGTTGGTGCTGTTGTCGAAGGCTGGGAAACCGCCAGGGGACCCATCGGCATACAGACCTATCTGTCTGCTCGACACTGCGGGCAAGGTGCTTGAGAGGATTATCCTCAACAGACTGGTGAAGTACACAGAGAGTGTAAACGGTCTGGCAAGTAACCAGTTCGGCTTCCGGAAAGGTAGGTCCACGATGGATGCTATTCTCTCTGTCACCAAGACGGCAGAGGTAGTACTTCAGCGTAAGAGTTGGGGTATTCGCTATTGCGCAATCGTCGCGCTTGACGTGAAGAATGCATTCAATAGCGCCAGTTGGGACTCCATAGCGCTCGCACTTAGGAGCATCCACGTACCGGTGTCGTTGTACAAGTATTTGACGGGGTATATATATATATATATATATATATATATATATATATATATATATATATATATATATATATATATATATATATATATATATATATATATATATATATATATATATATATATATATATATATATATATATATATATATATATATATATATATATATATATATATATATATATATATATATATATATATATATATATATATATATATATATATATATATAACCTGTCGCCTGTTTTGCTCCGCGCATGCGCAAAACGAGGGCACACGAAGAAGACATGCTTAGCAGTTTCTTCCGCATCCACGCACTCGGGACCTATGGGGGACTCCGCATGCCCGAACCTGTGTAGATACTGCATGAAGCAACCATGACCTGACAGAATCTGTGTCAAGTGAGAGTTAACTTCTTCATGGCGCCTCCCGACCCATCCGGATACGTCCTGAATAAATCGGTGCGTCCATCTACTCTTCACGAAATTGGACCATTCCTGCTGCCAACTGATCATCATGAATGACCTTCTGGTGCCTCGTATGCCCCTTGTGTCACGTTGATCGAAGCATTCTTCGTCCTCCTTAATGGCTATGCTGATAGGCATCATGCCGGACATGACGCAGATTGCGTCGTATGACACTGTACGGTACGCGCTCACAACCCTCAGGCACATGAGCCTGTAGGTACTTTCTAGTTTTCGACTATGACTGTTGGTACCTAACGCTTTGGATCACACTGGCCCACCATACCTAAGTATGGACGAAACCACGCTGGCAAGAAGTTTACGCTTGCTGTCATATACCGCTGAGCTATTCGACATCATTCGAGATAGTCCTGCCACGGCCGTTGAAGCCCTCTTACAGGTATTGTCGACGTGACTCTTAAATGTGAGCTTATCTACAACCATAACCCCTAAGAGCTTCAATGATCGCCTTGACATAATGGTGCAGTCACCGACTCTGACCACCGCATGTTGCTCTAATTTACGGTTATTCACAACCGTAACCTCCGTCTTATGGTGCGTTAACTCCAGTTTTCTAGAGTGCATCCAGTCTTCGACCTTGCGTATGCAGTGCGCGGCCGTCAACTCGACCTCTTCGACCGACTCACCATAGACCTCTAGCGTGATGTCGTCTACGAAACCGACGATCACAACCCCTACAGGGAACTTTAGTTTCAAAACCTCGTCATACATGACATTCCACAACACCGGGCCTAGGATGGAATCTTACAGTACCCCTGCGGTGATTGGAACGCACTTCTGGCCCTCCTCCGTGTTGTAAACTAGTACTCGATTCTGGAAGTTAATTTTCCAAAATCTTGTAAACGACTCCGGTACGTGGATGCTCCTAAGTGCGAGCGCTATGGAGTCCCAACTGGCGCTATTGAATGCATTCTTCACGGCAAGCGCGACGATTGCGCAATAGCGAATACCCCAGCTCTTACGCTGACTACCTCTGCCGTCTTGGTGACAGAGAGAATAGCATCCAGCGTGGACCCACCTTTCCGAAAGCCGAACTGGTTACTTGCCAGACCGTTTACACCCTCTGTGTACTTCACCAGTCTGTTGAGGATAATCCTCTCAAGCACCTTGCCCGCAGTGTCGAGCAGACAGATAGGTCTGTATGCCGATGGGTCCCCTGGCGGTTTCCCAGCCTTCGACAACAGCACCAACCTCTGTCACTTCCACCTGTCCGGTAAGAGGCAGTTATCTAGGCACTTCTGCATGACTGCTCGAAATAGATCGGGGGCTACTTTCATGGCCGTCCTGATGGCCAAGTTCGGGATTCCATCCGGTCCCGGAGCCTTGCTCACCTTTAGAGCGTTTATTTTTTTTTTGTTCACACAACATTTATTTGACACGGCACAATACAAATTAATGCTTTACGGAGCCAATTAAATCTAATGCCTTATGGTCTAAAATATCTTATAAGCTAAAGGCAAATTCTTTACCCTCGCTGCCGACTACGAGCTGAAACTATATCTAATACTAAAACTAACATGTTTTTTTTTGTTTCGCTGTTAAATTGGCACCTTGATGCTCTTCAAGTAGCTAGAAACATGTAGCATGTATGGCAAGTTTCGCTGAGCGAGAATATCACGAACTGGCACATAGGGCTGTATTCCTCGGGCCCTGAGGGTATCCAAAAGTAGAGATCTGGCGCACCTTTAGAGCGATCGCTAGGGACAGTGGTAAATCGCAATTTCTCGGAAGCCGCGAATTCCGCGAAATCCAGCATCGGCCGCGAAATTACCAAAAATCCGCGAAATGCCACGAAAAACAGCAAAACGGACACTTCCACCTGTCCGGTAAGAGGCAGTTATCCAGGCACTTCTGCATGACTGCTCGAAATAGATCGGGGGCTACTTTCATGGCCGTCCTGATGGCCAAGTTCGGGATTCCATCCGGTCCCGGAGCCTTGCTCACCTTTAGAGCGTTTATTTTTTTTTTGTTCACACAACATTTATTTGACACGGCACAGAACAAATTAATGTTTTACGGAGCCAATTAAATCTAATGCCTTATGGTCTAAAATATCTTATAAGCTAAAGGCAAATTCTTTACCCTCGCTGCCGACTACGAGCTGAAACTATATCTAATACTAAAACTAACATGTTTTTTTTTGTTTCGCTGTTAAATTGGCACCTTGATGCTCTTCAAGTAGCTATAAACATGTAGCATGTATGGCAAGTTTCGCTGAGCGAGAATATCACGAGCTGGCACATAGGGCTGTATTCCTCGGGCCCTGAGGGTATCCAAAAGTAGAGATCTGGCGCACCTTTAGAGCGATCGCTAGGGACAGTGGTAAATCGCGATTTCGCGGAAGCCGCGAATTCCGCGAAATCCAGCATCGGCCGCGAAATTACCAAAAATCCACGAAAAACAGCAAAACGGACAAATCTAAAGATTAATGGGCACCTCGATGGCAACGGGAGGCCTTTTCCTACGCAACCAATAAGATGGAATAGTACTACTGCTCTCTTACAACGAAATTTTGTCAGCCTGGGTTGAATTGTTTTCGAATGGTTTGGTTGCTAGATCCTCTTCGGGCAAAGATTTTGGTGATTGGAGACCAACATGATAGAGTTCCAGGGTGTGCAAAATCGAAGTTGAAAGATGTACCTATTTACTGCCGTGAGATGACATTGTGACGTAGATCCAAGTGATCAGTTTTTCAGTACGGCCCAAAAACGCTGGCATTTCTTTGCACTTTTGTATTGAAATGGTGCCTACGAATAATACGTGCCTGCCGACACCAAAATATGATTGAAGATAATTTGGCAGTAGTCCGTTGCCGTTCTGCGAAGAAATCATGAATCGTACGGTTAAATTACCCTATATTAAATTGACTAAAACAGTCTTTTTATTGTTTTTACCCAAAAAAATCACAAGAAGGTTGTATGCAAAGCCACGACCGCAAGGTTTAAGTAGAATACTTTTACAAGAAAGATAACCTGGCTGCTTGCGTGTCAGTCATTTTTTCTAGTAAATAAACGCTGACCGTTCATTGGCAGTATTGTAATTTCTTTTTGTCTGATATTTTGAATGAAGTTCATTGGATATTTTTAAATTGTGTGCAAATGAGAAGTGTAAGGGCTGCCGAATTGTAATATGCACATTTAATACGACATCATAACACGGGAACGGAACAAAGGCTACGGTTATGCAGAACGCGAATGCCGGCGCGATGCGATTCGCCTTACCGTGGTGAAATGTACAGCTCTTTTTAAGGCGAAGTAGAGCTATACATTTCAACAGATTTCGTCTTGCCGAATCGCATCGCGCCGTTATTTGCGTTCTGCATGACCGTAGCCAAACACTAAGCGACGCAAACACGTAATAATAATCAGAGTATGCATGTAGATGAAGATAATTAACTTTGGATTATAGCGCAAAACGAGAAAATATTAACTCTTCAAATAATCATTTGTGTTCTTCAAATTTCAGTTGTTCAATTTATTATCCGATGAAATGTTTGTTTATTATCTGATGAAGCTCTTATATAGGCCAAATGATGCATTCCCAATTTACTAGGTCCATAACTCTGCCGACCGTGCTTGGGAAAGCGCGGTATAACGACCAATCAGAGGTCGAATTTTGTGTTTTGACAAGGCTTAAGAGTACAATTCGTTGTTTTGCTTTCGTCTCGATTAGACGCAAATTGTTTATCTCCGTTTGAGTTCGCAAAATAACAATACACGAGTTATCGTACGGGTGTTTTTTTTGTCGATTAGTTCTTGTGTTGCGCGATAACAATAGCCTGTTGTATATCGGCAGAAACATCTGCACACTGGTAGGGGCAGGCTACCCCGCCAGTGATTCGATACGCAGCTGATATATCAGCAAGAATAATTCTCCCGCACCGCTGTTACCCCGCTAGCAGCACGGACCACCATACGATCGAGCGAGTGGAAGTCAACTACAAGTGGCATCTACAAGGTCGCGTGTAAGATACGGCCACTGTGTCACAACACGAAGCTGGATCGTCATTGTTTGTTCTGCGGAGACACTCGATTAATCCAACTATCAGCCGTGAGGTCGTGACTTAGACGTTCGGTGAAGTAATACATTTAGAATTTTTACTATAATTATCAATATTATTACTATGTTATAATATTATTATTAATATTATTATTGATATTATTATTATTGTTATTATTATTATTATTACTACAATTATTACTATTATCATTCTTATTACTATTGTTATTAGTATTAGTATTACTGTCTTTTTTTTTATTTGATCCATTGTAGATTGAAAAATTGTTTTTAAAATTTAATATCAACTACTTGAACCCCCCCCTCCCCCATATTCGAATATTTATCGTTTGTGTGCGGTAGAGCGTAACGCTCCCGCAAAATGGACGACATGCAGGTGCAACTTTTCCTGGAAGTGGAAACAAACGGGGAAGAAATTGAAATTTCTCCCATCAGCTCACCCCTACCCTGTGCCCTCCCCTTTGCCAAGTCCTGTACCAAGAGTACCGGAAGTACGGGTAAAAGCTTACCCAGATGCCGCTAGCGGTCCCTACGTTGTTTTTTTCCGGCCCATAAAGAAGCCATTGAATATTATTCAAATTGGCAAAGACCTGGCAAAACATTTTTCGGCCGTAACCGAGATTACGAAGGTGAGGCCGAACAAACTGCGAGTTGTCGTGAGTAGCTTGAAGCAAGCAAACGAAATTGCTGGCTACGAGCTCTTCACGAGAGAGTATCGCGTGTACATCCCTGCCAAGGATGTAGAAATCGACGGTGTGGTTACCGAGGGGAATCTCACTGTCGATGACATTTTGCGTCATGGAGTTGGCTGTTTTAAAAACCCCTTGATGCAAAGTGTAAAGATACTGGATTGCAAGCAATTGCATTCAGTATCCATCGAAGAAGGGAAGAAGAAATTCCTCCCTTCGGATTCCTTCCGAGTAACATTCGCCGGATCCGCGCTGCCGAACTACGTCCGCTTGGACAGGGTTCGTCTACCTGTACGCCTGTTCGTACCGCGGGTCATGCATTGCCAAAACTGTAAGCAGTTAGGTCACACAGCCACCTACTGCTGCAACAAGGCACGCTGTAGCAAGTGCGGAGGCAATCATGCTGAGAACGCTTGCAGTGGGGATACTGAAAAGTGTCTTTATTGCGAGGGAACTCGGCATGACCTTCCGGCATGTCCCGCGTACAAACAGCGCGAGGAAAAATTAAGCGTTCCCTTAAGGAACGATCAAAGCGCTCTTTTGCAGAAATGCTTAAGAGGGCTGAGCCACCCTTGACAGGAAACATCTTTTCCTTCTTGCCAACTGATGAGGGTACATCTGACGATCCCGTCGAAGGGTGTTCCTATGCCTTGCCAGAGGGATCTAGGAAGAGGAGAATGCTCAACTCTCCTAATCTTTCTCGCAAAGGTCGTAAGATAACCCCTAGCGGAATGACCAATAAGACAACACAAAAAGGAAGCGGTGAAGAAAAACCGAAGCAAGTACCCCCCGGTTTTAATTTCAAATCAAACCAGGAGTACCCACCGCTTCCTGGGGCACCAAAAACCCCTCGTGCACCCATTTCTCGATCAGAAGATAAAAAAGAAACAGGGTTCATAAAATTTTCTGATATTGTGGACTGGATATTTAAAACATTCAACATACCAGATCCCCTACAAAATATTCTTCTTGTCCTTCTTCCTACAGTGAAAACCTTTTTGAAGCAACTAGCAGCAACTTGGCCCCTCATTTCAGCTATTATATCTTTCGATGACTAATACGGCGAAAGAGGTTAGGAATTTTTTCACTGTATTACAGTGGAATTGTAGAAGTATCATCCCCAAATTCGATTTATTTTCTCTTTTGATGAATACATACAATTGTGACGCATTCGCGCTCTGTGAAACCTTTCTCAATTCGAACGATCAACTCAATTTCCACGATTTTAACATTATTCGTCGAGATCGAGACTCACACGGTGGAGGGGTACTTTTAGGGATCAAAAAGTGCTATTCTTTTTTCAGAATCGACCTCCCCTCGATCACGAATATTGAAGTTGTTGCCATTCAAACGAATTTGAATGGAAAAGACCTTTGCCTTGTTTCGTTATATATTCCCCCATCCGCGCGGATTGAACAGAAGCAACTCCTTGATATAGCAGAATTGCTTCCCGCACCTTTTATGATTTTGGGAGATTTTAACTTTCACTGTTCGCTATGGGGGTCGCTGTACGACGACAACCGATCTTCTTTAATTTGTAACTTGATCGACGACTTCAATATGACACTTTTGAATACTGGGGAAGCGACACGTGTACCTAATCCTCCAGCACGTGAAAGCGTGCTTGACCTATCCCTCTGCTCGACATCACTAGCGTTAGATTGCCAGTGGAAAGTAATCAACGATCCCCACGGTAGTGATCATCTTCCAATCGTTACATCAATTGCTAATGGTTCAACTCCCCCGAACCCAATCAATATTTCCTACGACCTTACACGTAATATTGATTGGAAGCGTTATGAGTCTATTATAGCGGAATCTATCGAGACTCACGAGGAACTTCCTCCGGAGGAAGAATACGCGTTCTTAGCTGGCTTGATAATCGACGCCGCGACTCAAGCTCAGACGAAACCGATACCCGGGGTAACGATTAGACAGCGCCCTCCCAACAAATGGTGGGACAAAGAGTGCTCTGAGCTGTACGTGCGAAGGTCCGCGGCGTATAAGGACTACCGGGAGTACGGCACTGTCAACCTGCTTCGAAAGTACGAGGCACTGGGCAGGCAGATGAAGAGCTTAGTAAAGGCAAAAAAACGCGGGTACTGGCGGCGGTTCGTAAACGCGTTGTCGAGGGAAACAGCGATGACCACTCTTTGGGATACCGCCAGGCGCATGCGGAACCGTGACGTTTCGAATGAGAGTGAGGAGTATTCAGATCGCTGGATACTCGATTTTGCCAAAAAGGTATGTCCGGACTCTGTACCGGAACAGAAAACCTTCCGCGACGCGTTTATAGTAACTACGGAAGAGCCTCCATTTTCGATGTTGGAATTTTCAATGGCTCTCCTGTCGTGCAACAATAAGGCTCCAGGGTTAGATAGAATAAAATTCAACCTGTTGAAGAATCTACCCGACTCTGCAAAAAGACGCTTGTTGAATTTGTTCAACAAGTTTCTTGAGCTAAATATTGTTCCGCATGACTGGAGGGAGGTAAAAGTCATTGCTATTGGGAAACCCGGGAAACCTGCCTCTGATCACAATTCATATAGGCCGATTGCGATATTCTCTTGCCTCCGGAAATTAATGGAGAAAATGATCCTCTTACGGTTAGACAAATGGGTCGAAACAAACGGTTTACTTTCAGATACTCAATTTGGCTTTCGCCGGGGCAAAGGGACGAACGATTGCCTAGCGTTGCTTTCTACTGAAATTCAAGTCGCATTTGCTCGGAAAGAGTAAATGGCTTCTGCGTTCTTGGATATTAAGGGGGCTTTTGACTCTGTCTCTGTAGAAGTTTTAAGCGCGAAACTTCATTCGCAGGGACTTTCACCAAATTTGAATAACTTTTTGCTCAACTTGTTGTCAGAAAAGCATATGTATTTCTCAAATGGCGATTCGACAACTTCCCGAATTAGTTACATGGGCCTTCCCCAGGGCTCATGTTTAAGTCCTCTCTTATATAATTTTTACGTCAATGACATCGATGAATGTCTTGCAAATTCATGCACGCTAAGGCAACTTGCAGACGATAGCGTTGTATCCATTACTGGTAGCGAGGCTAGCGATCTGCAAGGACCATTGCAAGATACCTTAGACAATTTGTCTGAATGGGCTCTTAAGCTGGGTATCGAATTCTCTCCGGAGAAAACTGAGTTGGTCGTTTTTTCTAGGAAGCATAACCCAGCTCAGCTGCAGCTTGTACTAACGGGTAAAACGATCTCTCAGGTTTTAGTCGCCAAATATCTCGGGGTCTGGTTCGACTCTTAATGCACCTGGGCTTGTCATATTAGGTATCTGACACGAAAATGCCAACAGAGGATTAATTTTCTTCGTACGATTACCGGAACCTGGTGGGGAGCCCACCCAGGAGACCTTCTGAGGTTATACCAAACAACAATACTGTCAGTTCTTGAGTACGGTTGTTTCTGCTTTCGCTCCGCTGCGAACACGCATATTTTGAAACTAGAAGGAATACAATATCGTTGTTTGCGTATTGCCTTGGGTTGCATGCAGTCGACCCATACGATGAGTCTTGAAGTGTTAGCGGGTATTCTTCCGTTGAAACATCGTTTTTGGAATCTCTCTTACCGATTGCTAATTCGATGCACAGTTATGAACCCATTAGTAATTGAAAATTTCGAGAGGTTGGTCGACCTTCAATCTCAATCCAGATTTATGACTTTATATTTTGACTATATGGCTCAAGATATTAATCCTTCTTCATACGATTCCTCCAATGTCGTACTTTTAGATACTTCTAATAATGCTATATTCTTCGACACCATCATGAAACAAGACATTTCTGGTATCCCGGATCAATTGCGACCCCAAGAGATCCCTAAGATTTTTTCCAATAAGTTTAAACATGTTAGTTATGATAAAAGGTTTTACACTGACGGATCTAATCTAGATGTGTTTTCGGTGTTTTCCACGAAAATTTTACCGCCTCCTACAAACTCGATGCTCTTGCTTCCGTGTACGTCGCAGAACTTGCTGCTATTCAGTACTCTATTGGAATCATCGAAACCCTACCCATAGACCACTACTTCATCTTCACAGATAGTTTCAGTGCCATTGAGGCTCTGCGATCGATGAAGCCTGTGAAGCACACCCCGTATTTCCTGGGGAAAATACGGCGGTTTTTAAGTGCTTTAACAGATAAAAATTACCGGGTTACCTTAGCGTGGGTCCCTTCTCATTGCTCGATTCCGGGTAATGAAAAGGCTGACTCTTTAGCTAAGGTGGGTGCTATTGATGGCGATATTTATGAAAGACCAATTGCTTATGATGAATTTTATAGCATTTTGCGTCAGAGAACACTCAACAGTTGGCAATCATCATGGAACTCAGATGAACTGGGACGGTGGCTACATTCCATTTTTCCTAAGGTATCGACGAAAGCATGGTTCAAGGGGTTGGATGTAGGTCGGGACTTGATTCGCGTGATGTCCAGACTTATGTCCTATCACTACACGTTAAACACGCATCTCTTTCGTATAGGGCTTGTAGACAGTAATCACTGCGTTTGTGGCGTTGGCTACCATGACATCGAGCATGTTGTTTGGTCGTGTGCCGAATTCTGTGATGTTAGGTCCGAGCTTATAGATTCCCTCCGGGCCCGAGGAAAACAACCGAACGTACCCGTTAGAGACATTCTGGGAAGCGGTGATCTCCAGTACATGACACAACTGTACTGTTATTTGAAAAAGACTGACATTAAAATTTAATATTCTTTTGTCTATTTGTCAGAATACCCGTATACGACGCTGGAGACACGAACACGAAGAGCCTAAATCTATGTTTAAAAAACAAAAAAGAACACCAGTCGAAACACAAATAGATCGTATATCTTAATTAGTTTTAAGCAAGAATTGTATTTCCCTCCTCTCACCTTAAATCCCCACTAGCTCGTAGTCGGCCGCGAGAATAAATAAAAGGCCTCCCTCTTTTCCCTGCTAACGTAGAATTAATACGAATTGTACTTGGCCCAGTAAAACAGAAAATGTATCGTGCCGTGTCAAATAAACTAATTTTAAACCAAGGCTTAAGAGTTTTCAATAGTACAATAGTTCGAATGATAAAATTGCAATTTCATGCATTTGGTAGGAATCTTAGAAGATTTTCTAATCGATTGCTGCGAAAACTAAGGAAATCCATCGAAAACTAACCGATTTATTAGCATTTGAAATTTTTCTCAATTTTTTTCAGTTTTAGATTTTCATTTTACATCCCTATGTAGCCGAACTTCCTGAGAGAAGTATTCTAATTCAAAATTAAATCTTCATTAATTCATTTGTTGCCCTTATAAGGACAATTATTCAATTTATCATTGATAGTGAGGACTAAGGCGCACGGTCAACACAATGAGAAAGGTGTTTTCACATTGAAAACTAGACACGGCTTTACTGGAGTAAGTGTTGGCAAATGCATCTACCGCTAATACCACCGCTATCATACGAAAGCGCGTCGTTCCATGTGGGGAATATCAACAACGAAAAATGACGCGCGTCTAAGCATAACCCGAACTGTTTCGCCGTGCTGCTCCCATTTACCTTTACATCGGCCTCAGGGAAGTACCGGCTGCATCTGCATCTACCGTTGAGGCTGTCACTATACTGCTATTGGTACCAAAAGCTATTAACTCTTCAAATAAGTGTGTTAATTGTTCTCAAAAGAACAATTGTTCAATTCAAAATCGGATTTACGCAATCGCATCTCTGTAATATTACCGACAATAATATTCTTCTGAACAAACTGATACAACTTTCCCATTAGGCCTCTGCCATAATAGACGCGAAAAGCGACGCGAACCGATTCGCTCAGCTGTAGGTTAATGTACAGCCATCAGTAGAGCTGTACATCAACCTACGGCCGAGCGAATCCGTTCGCGCCGCTTTTCGTGTCTACTATGGCAGAGGCCTTAGAGAAAGTTGCTGGCTGATGTATTCACTTCATGCAAGCCTGCTGCTGATGCTTCCCGCTACCACACTGAAACAGCATTTTAGTGAAGGGAGTGTCGTTGCATCAGCTGACCCTGCTACTATCGATGCTGATATATCCGCTGCAACAGCTACGCCAGGCATAGCCATGCCACAGTTGTGGCCGCTATACGCTGGCCCAACTGCTGAGCAACTGTAACGCTATCCGTAGCCATGCCACAGTTGTGGCCGCCATTGGTATCCGCTGTACCTGCATCTGCTGGCCCTGCTGCTATCGATGGTGAGATCCGCTGAAGCTGCTACGCTTATTCGCAGCCATGCCACAGTTGTGGCCGCTATCCGCTATCGATGGTACCCACTGCTCGCTCCCGCTGCTGCTAAGGGAGGACTGCTGTCGTCGCTGTTCAGAACTACTATGAGCGGCTTCGACTAAAACAGGCTATTATATAGGGATGAAAATAGGAATGAATTATTTTACGTACGTGGTGGAATGATATAACTTGAAAAATATGTGTGACTTCATTCTGGTTCAGAGCGATCATTTGATAAGCTCCACCTCTTTTTTCAGTTTCTAAAGTTTTTCCTCAGTTTCGTAGCACGGATGCACAAAAATGATTTCTTGTGAACATTCTGTCGAGCCGGACCGATAGCACTCTCATTGAAGTAACAAAATAACATGTTTTGTGTCGTGTTGTGCAGCTTGGTTGAAGAAAATGTTCCCGTCCCCATGTCGCATGTAAGCTGATTATTGCGTTCAGTAGACAGTAGATAGAGTATCCAGCGAATAAACACCGATGGTGCTCTCACACACGCAACGGTTTTAACCCGTATCTTATTGCGGTTTGTAATATCAAGCGATTTCGTTTGCTCGCTGTTGCGTGTTGCATCATGTTGCAACTTGGCAGCTGGGAGACGACGAAATTCTGTTTACGCACAGAATGTCTGCTTGTGTTGATGCCAGGAAATTATTAACCTTCAATTATTTTTTTATTTGCCTTGAAAAAAGCATGTTGCGGTTCAAAATCGGTTGCTAATTACATCCTTTGAGCTGCCCTAACATTGGGGGAATTAAGATACACGGACAACATGCACTGTGGAAGCTATTTCACATTCAGTAAATTAGACGGGTGCGACAAATTTAAATTGTTAGGATGCAACACAGAATGCTTGCTTGCGTTGACAAAAATGATTAACTTTCAATGACTTGTTTATTTGCCTTCAAAAAGGCATTTTGATTTCCAAAATTGGATTTCCTGATGGCAATCTTCATGCTGCTCCAACACGGGGGGAATAATGGCTGTCTGGCGACACACGCTAAGAAAAACCGCGCTGCTCCTGAGACGTGGTGACCAACCACAGGGCTAGTGCTGCTGCAAAGGCAGGACGACTGCTGTTGTCGCTGTACACACGCTGAGAAAAACCGTGCTGCTCCTGAGACGTGGTGACCAACCACAGGGCTAGTGCTGCTGCTAAGGAAGGACGACTTGTCGCTATTATGAGCGGCTCCGGCTGAAACAGGCTCTTATATAGGGATGAAAATAGGAATAAATTATTTTTCGTAGGTGGTGGAATGACATAACTTGAAAAATATGTGTGACTTCATTCCGGCTCAGACCAATCATTTGATAAGCTCCACCTCTTTTTTCAGTTTCCAAAGTTTTTCCTCAGTTTCGTAGCACGGATGCACAAAAATGATTTCTTGTCGAACCGGACCGATAGCACTCTCATTGAAGCAACAAAATAACATGTTTTGTGTCGTGTTGCGCAGTTTCGTTGAAGAAAATGTTCCCGTCCCCGTGTCGCATGTAAGCAGATTATTGCGTTCAGTAGACAGTAGATAGTGTATCCAGCGAATAAACACCGATGGTGCTCTCACACACGCAACGGTTTTAACCCGTATCTTATTGCGGTTTGTAACATCAAGCGATTTCGTTTGCTCGCTGTTGCGTGTTGCATCATGTTGCAACTTGGCAGCTGGGAGACGACGAAATTCTGTTTACGCTGATTGATTGAATCGTCTTCATATTAGCTTTGCATAGTCGAACTGACTGCTTTTGTGAATGCGTTCTAACAGGGCAGTTTATTATTCAATGTCGGTTATGCTGATCGCAGCGTTTGCGCTGCCCCTACAGTGGGGAGTTTACTAAATAAAGTAAAAATTAGACAACTACAACATAATTTGATTGCATCCCGCACAGAATGTCTGCTTGTGTTGATGCCAGAAAACTATTAACCTTCAATTATTTTTTTATTTGCCTTCAAAAAAGCATTTTGCTGTTCAAAATCGGTTGCTAATTAAAACCTTTGAGCTGCCCTAACATTGAGGGAATTAAGATACACGGACAACATGCACTGTGGAAGCTATTTCACATTCAGTAAATTAGACGGGTGCGACAAATTTAAATTGCTAGGATGCAACACAGAATGCTTGCTGGCGTTGACAAAAATTATTAACTTTCAATGACTTGTTTATTTGCCTTCAAAAAGGCGTTTTGATTTCCAAAATTGGATTTCCTGATGGCAATCTTCATGCTGCCCCAACACGGGGGGAATAATGGCTGTCTGGCGACACACGCTGGGAAAAACCGCGCTGCTCCTGAGACGTGGTGACCAACCACAGGGCTAGTGCTGCTGCTAAAGAAGGACGACTGCAGTTGTCGCTGTACACACGCTGAGAAAAACCGCGCTGCTCCTGAGACGTGGTGACCAACCACAGAGCTAGTGCTGCTGCTAAGGAAGGACGACTGCTGTTGTCGCTGTCTAGAACTATTATGAGCGGCTTCGGCTGAAACAGGTTCTTATATAGGCCAAATAGCATGTTTTCAATTGCAAGGTATATGATCCTGTCGACCGTGCTTGGGAAGCAAGTATATAACGACCAATCAGAGGTCGAATTTTTCGTTTTGACAAGGCTTGACTATTTTCAATAGAACAATAGTGTGAATAATAAAATTATAATTATCTTATTTTGGGAAGAATCTTAGAAGATTTTTGAATCTTTTGCTGCAAGAACGAAGGAAATCCATCGAATACTAACCGATTTATTAACATTTGAAATTGGACATATTTTTCACTTTTTTCGGTTTTAGATTTTCATTTTACATCCCTATGTAGCCGAACTTCCTGAGAGAAGTATTCTACTTCAAAAAGCACTTCATTTGGCGCTCTCTAAAGAAAAGGTTCCGCGAAATTACCGCGAATTCTATATATTTACTTTTTTACCACCCGCGAACTTTCAACTTTTTTGCCGCGAATTACCACTGTCTCTAGCGATCACGTTCCTCATTCGTAACCCTCACCTCCTCCACAACTTCGGCACGGCTGCCGTCTCTCACGGATTGGATGCCCGGCAGGTTGGCCGATATATATATTTCACACGAAACGATATTATTTTCAAACAGGCTGCATGTCCATTTGTTGAAAATGATGACAAACCACAAAACAATTTTGTATGGACAAGATAATAAAATGGCAGGGGAGGTCCACTTTTAATCAATTTACCCTAGTTACAACGCAAACACGAAACCGTCTTCCAACACATCTTTATGAATCAGCATAAGTGCAGTGTTGGAAGTTTCGATTTGATGATGCTTTGTTTTATGTTGAGTAACTACCAGGCCTATGGAAAGACGCCATTTTTTATGACCGAAAAATAACAAGCAAAATACTGGAACCACGGTGGGTTCGAAATGGAAATGGAGCCACGAAAAAGTCACATACAACCCAGTGCAAAAGCATGAAAACCTTCATCTAATAACCTTTAAAATCAAGGTAATCGAAGGAATCACTGAAACCATCTGAAAACGTCCAACAGTTGTTCTATTTGCTACCTTGCAATTAAAGTTTTGTTCAGTTAATTTTTTATAAAAACTATTCAACCGCAAAGCTGGCCACAATGTTATTCGCGATGATTATTGTCAAAGTGCAAACAAAAACATAACCTGAAAAGTATAACCGCTAGAGAAAATAGGGCGATGTACATAGAGGCGTAGAGCTGCTTTGCATCGTGTAGTACAGAAAAAAGTAAACGCGACGTTCCTGATCCCCTGGCTTGGGCTGTGACAGATGCGTGGTGTAATAAGAAGTATTTTAAAAAGTGAGTGTGAATAACAAAATGTAGCCCTGAACGACATTTCTGCATCAGAATAACAAACAGCGGAACATTTATTCTCGGAAGCTGAAGACGCCACCATAATCCCTGACGTTCCGGAGATATCGGAAATGCCATTGTGCCCATGTACGCAAACAGATGATACCGCAAATGCTATTGTGCCCATGTCGCTGGATCCGCTACCGTTAATGCCAGAGTTGTTGCTAGAGGAAATCGCCTTGCAAAACGGTAAGTTATTTTACACCAAAACAAAACAAAAACATATGCTACAACGCTGCCAGGAATTTCGATACTAGAATCCGAACAATCGGTTTCCGGAGCGGACATGCCAGTTCTATTAATGCCATCTAGATCTGCAGTAGGTTCACCTATAGCTGTCTTAAATGGTAAGTAATTTTCTACTAAACGATTCCAGAAACATCTACTCACCAACACGCTCCCTTTTCATAAAAAATGAGGCACCATCGTAGCCAAATGTATCCTCTAGCGAATTCACGTGGTTTCTGAACGACCCTTTATTATAAAAATGCAATAGCTAAAGCCAGATTTAATTTTTAAATTTTCGAAATCACACTATATGACAACTTCTCGAACGTCAGTATTCTGAATCGATACTGCATTCATGAAAAACCGACAATTATCGAAACTGAGTCAAGTTGTAAAAGACACGTCACGATTATCAGAACCTGAACCGCCGTTAGGAAAAACGATATCCAAGCTCGAAATGCAATCGTCGCTATCTAGGGGATCTACTTTAACAACAGTTTCAAAAATGATAAAAGTTTCGGCAACCGAGACAAGACCAGTTTCTGTGAAATAGTATTTGACAACATGTTGCATACGTTTTTTAGTCTAACGTAACTTATTTTGTAGGTACCAAGCTACGATTGCTGATGCGTATTCGAAGGTGACAATGCCACATGAAGGACGTATTCATGGTCGTCGAATTGTTGATTACGAGTCCTGTATCAAATAGATTACTCTGGCTCAGGCAACACACTCGCAGACCTATTTGGGAATACTGGCCCCATTTCAAGAAAACTTTTGGTCTATGATTTCTTCAATCTAAATCAATCTATTACTAAACAAATGTCCGATTTCTTCGAGTAGTATTTGAGTAAAAAAGTTTTTGACAATGCAATCCAAGTTAATAGCCTGGCATTTTCTGTTGATAAGTCAAAAGGCTGGATATAATTAAAAGTATCCTTTAATTTTCGCGATAAATAAAGACACGATAAAAACTGTTCAAACTCGAATATTTTGGTTGGTCTTTTTATTTTAAAAAAATCCTTACAATCCACACCCTCTCTCCTAGGTTGAGGGGCTGACGGTTTTGCAATTAGTAATATCTAGTTTAAATTCGCGAACTAACATACTCTTTTCGTTTATGTATTATACAAGATATAAACAGTCTAATAAGGTCAGATGCTAGTTGCAAAACACTTTGATGGGCTTTTCGGTTGTAATCAAAATAAGGAAGCAAAAAAACTTAAACTAATGACATACTGCATGACCATTGTAAAATGATTTTAAAAGTCTATAAAGCTCATTAGATCCTTTCATTGCAACGGCCGTAATAAGACGAAGTTGAATGTTAATGACAATGATTGGGTGAAATGTTTGACTTTGCTTTAACACCTTGCTGAAGGGTCAGATTGATTGATATCATCTTTTACGGATAGGGCAGTTTCAATTGACTATTGTGACAACTAAGACATGCTTTCTACTGAGGTGCCGAGAGGGCTCAGTAAAGGAAGTTGGTATAGTAATCAAAAGATTGCGTTACCAACTTTCTCAAAGGCAACGCTCAACCAGTAGTTAGATATATGCGCGGTTGGAATTCAGACATGTTTAGATTAATTTTCATTGTTCAAATCAAGTTATTATTACAATTTCTGTTTTTTTAAAATGCGAGAAAAATCAAGAATATGAACAAACGAAGAATCAAGCAATTACCCTGAGGAATACAATCAGACAAAGTTCAATGAAAAAATGATTGAAGGTAACAAACATAAAACAGGGTAAGTAAATGATTGAAGCACAGCAGGTATGTTAAAAAGTAAATAAGTTTATTATTGTTATTACTATTTACAAAATGTTTCATCTGACAAGAGTTTTAATGAATAAAAATATTTAAATATATGTGTGGTTGGGAGGGGCTGCCTTGAGAGGCCCTGGACGCAGACCGGCATACGTGACAAATATTACGTAGCTAACATATATTACAAATGGATGAAATTTATTAACATCAACCACAAATACATCTATTTTTCTTTTTTTCTTTTAATGCTCCTTTCTGCAACTACTATCACTGTTTCCTTCGACTATTCCCTATATTTAACCTTGTATTGCTATACGGCATTCCAATGCAGGATTTATTTGACCTCTCGGGTTACTATGCTGCGATGCCAAATCTATATCTCTCCTCTGGTATAGCATGGAAAGTGTTTAAGCACTGGAAACCTGGCCCTGCGGCCCCCTTCTGCACCCAAAAATGAAAAATGGAAATGTAAAATAGGCAACCGCCTTCTTTGCTAGAAGGCGAAGTCGAAAAGCTCTGGCTAGAAGGCGTCTCAACGAAAGGCTGCGATCGTGCTTTTCAATTTGTTTGGGGAAGGCGTCATTACGCCGTGTGTGTATTTGAACCTTTAGTAACAAATCTTATATTTTGAAGTGATATTTCAACAGATATGATTCCTGAGCGTCCTTGAAAGCCAATTTACATCATCACACATAAATGGTTTAATTGCCCTCCTAGGTGGATTGATCTTCGGCAATATTTATATATATAGATAGACAAAATCACGTGCAGGATATTATTACAGACCTCACGCATACATACAACATCGCATACATAAACTGCACGTATACATAAACACCGTGAACACGGTAAAATCGGTACACTAGATACACTGGGTTGCGAGAGGTTTCACCTCAATGATTCACATATAATATAATATTCGTTTTCGCTGCCTCCAACACATTTTACAGTGGTACAGAAAAGGCAGTGTAGCTTGAAAGTCAAACGTGGCTTTGATTTTATTTAAGGGCACATGGTTGTTAATGTAAATAAATTCCTGGCTTATTTGAGCGAAGTTGCAAATAATCGTCTTAGGGGCCGTTCAATAATTACGTAAGCAAGTAGGGGGGTAGGGGGGTGTGCAATTTTCTTATGCTATCTTACAGGGGATGGGAAGGTGAATTGATTATCTTACGTAAGAAAAACATTGTTGATGGAAATATTCAAAAAACCATGTTCATGAAAGTGTGGACGGTAAAAATCATAAAAAGAAAATTACGGAAGGCCGATTAACTCAAACAGAAAAAGAAACGAGGTATTGTGCTTGCTTCAGGATGATAAAACTATAATAAAAATCTATATTTAGTATATACTAGTTGAACGTTCCCGGCGATGCTTGGGATCAAAAGTTTCAAAATTAGGAATTATTTTTTATAATTCATTGCATTATTAGCACAACTCACTTCAAAATATTTCACATCTTATACGTCCATCATCAGTTTAAGTACTTTAACATTCTGAGAACGCACAGAACGGAAATACCCATATTGGATTGCATTTTGTGATTTGGAGATGTTTTACAGAAACTGGAAGTCGCCATTTCGGATTTCAAAAAAAATATTAAACCAATGAAATGCAGCCTATCCGCCAGCCAAATGTCCCAAGATCTAGTTTTGGTAAAAGTAAAAAGTAAATCGAATCCCGTAATGTGTTACTATTCAAGAAACTACGAAAACATCCGAAATGTAATTTTTTTCTGCTCGGCTCGCACCAAATTACAACATAAATTCTTCTGCAAGAAAATATTTGCAGCTGTTGAAGAAACTACGAACATTTCATTAAAACAAAAGTTTAATTTACTGGCGAATTCAGCTCATGCTCAAAAAGTCAAAAATTTGCATGTATTATATGTATAATATATATAAATTTCAAAAAGAATATATTAATGTGTTTTTCTGTATGCAGAAAATCATCTTCAAACATACGTAGTTTTTTAAGTAACATCTCCACTTTTAGCAATAAGATACCTATTATTTTTTCTCCAATGTCTTTCCCGAACATAAACAAACATTTCAATGAAGTACAATTACACATCATAGCCTTGAATTTCGATTTAGAAGCAAATTGAGTTCAAATATTCATGATATTGCTTGTTTAACGTAATGTTGTGAATAATATCTCAATTTTCAGATTTAAAGCGACGACACGTGATTTTTTCAATAAAATGTTCGTTGATATTCAGGAATGACATTCGAGAAAAAATAATAGTTATCTGATAACTGAAAATAGAGATATTATTCACAAAACTAAGTAAAACATGCAATATCATGAATATTTTGGCTCAATTTGCTCTAAATCTTAATTCAAAGCTATGATATATGATTTTTTCCATTCCAGAATCCGCGTGAAAAAAAAACCGCGTAAATTTCGGAATCCGCGTAAAAAAAACCGCGTAAAAAACCGCCTAAAAAGCGACCTTGATGTATTCAGATACCTATTATTTTTCCCTCAATTATCTTTCCTAAACACAACGAACATTTTATTATAGTAAAAATCACAGATAACTGCTTCGAGTTTTGATTTAGAGGCAAATTCAACATAAAAGTCATGATTTTGCATGTTTCACGTAGTTTTGTGAATAATATCTCGAGACTCTCCCAGCTGGTCTCGAGGTACGATGCTGGCCTAACAAGCCAGTCGTTCGTAGGTTCGAGTCTCGGCTCGGGAGAGACTGTTAGTGTCAGTAGGATCGTAGCCCTAGCCCCGCAATTGTCCTGTACACTTAACAGTTGGCTGCGAAGTCTGTGTATAATAAACAGAAGGTCGAGTTCCGATACGGAATGTAGCACCAAGGCTTTGCCTTTTATCTCGAGTTTTAATAATCAGATACCTGTTATTTTTTCTTATTGTCTTCTTCAAACATCAACAAACATTTTAATGCAAAAAGAATCATGTCATCACTTTGAATTAAATATAAAATGTCATAATTTGGCATGTTTCACGTAGTTTTGTGAATAATATCTCAAATTTTAATGATCAGATACTAATTATTTTTCCTCAAATGTCTTTCCTGAACATTAACAAACATTTTAGTTAAAAAAGAATCATATGTCATCGCTTTGAATTTTGATTTAGAGGCAAATTAAGCACAAAAAAGTCATAATTTTGCATGTTTTACGTAGTTTTGTGAATAATATCTCAAGTTTTAGTAATTAGATACCTATTATTTTTTTTTCAAATGTCTTTGCTGAACATCAGCGAACATTTTCATGTCAAAAAACCTACATGTCACCGCTTACTATTTTTGATTTAGAACGATTCAAAATGATGATGATTACTGTACACGTCAGAGACTGAGGGAATAATATCAATAAGATCAAGCGTTACGGAATTCCATTTTTATACAGTAGATAGTAAGATCTCACTAGGGGGGAGGGGGGGGATATCAAAAAATCTTACGATGGCTTAAAAGGGGGGGGGGGGGACTGAAAAAGTGGAAAAATATGCTTACGTAATTATAGAAAGGCCCCTTATGCATCAGTTTAATGAAAAGATAGAACAAGAATCCCGATCAAATGATTATAAAAAACGGGTAACACAAATATATCTGAACTGGATAGAAATAACAAAGCCTGTAATATTCTTGATATGCCAGAATGATGAAAGGTACAGAATTATATCAAATTCTGTTATCATACAGTTGAATGTTCAAAAGTGTGTAGGTATTTTTAGAGTATATTTATAACAAAATTTGTTATTCAATTAACAAAATATTGTACAATTTAACTAATTGTTATCTTTTTCTGCCAAGAACCTAGCTATAATTTGTTCTAATCAGTAAGTAATTTTAATAGGAATTTTAATATTTTAACTATTACCGAGACCAAATTTAGAACACAAGTTGATACAGAAAATTCATAACAAAATATCAAGAATAGTTATAATCCTGATATTTTTGATTTATCGGAATAGCACTACATATGCGATGATTTAATTTTTCATTGCTCGGATCTATTCAATCTGTTCAATTTTCTTAAAAATGCACACTGACTTAGATCATATTTTCTCATGCTGCAATGATTCTATAAGCCAGTAAAATGAACGTGTTCTGTTAGCCAGTAAACGAACGTGGTCATAAAAAATGAGACTAGAAGTCTAGACTAGAACTAGGAGTCACGGTCGCGATCTTCTTCGGAGAATGTAGTGTAAACTTCCTGAAAGAAATTTGCAAAAAGATTACAAATTTCGGATAAGTTCTCGCCTACATTTCCATCAAAATGCATTCGTGACGGGAAATAACTACTTCTCAGTTTCGTGGTTAGATAGCTGAAAATTTTTTTTGAGCATGATTTGACTTCATTTTCGATTTTACGATTATATTCTTCTTGAGCGTCATAATAAGCAAGGTTGAGTTGGCTACATATGTCTAGGTAGTGTGTTTTTCTTCTTCTACTAATTGGTACAATTTCTAATATTATATTCTGCAGAATTGTGTGAAATTTAGCTGCCACATTGTCGACATTTCCTTCAGTATTAATAGGATTCTGCAATCTCATTGAAAGAAGTCTACTTTTCGCTTGCACATAGTTGGCTTTATGGAATTCTGGCACTTTTTCATACTCCCAGTAAGCACGGAAGATCAATTTTATGGATGAAAATTGAACATTCTATTGCTGTATGAAATACTTCATTTTTCCATAAAGGTGATAATGATGTGTACACACAAAAGACTTCCGTACAGTTTGTAAATAAGAGGTCCAGATATGAATTTTATTGATTTTTTAAATGGTTTATTTGGTGTAGAATGGTGTAGAATAGGTGTAGGATGAAGTCAGCATATCTTTGATTAAAGTCGTCATATATGTGTAGCTTTACTTCTGGTTTCATACTTGATGTGATAGTTTCGACGATTTGAAAAAATAATTTAAAAGATTGTTTGGGAGCATGTTCCGGTGGGAAGTACACAAAAGAAAAATAATGTGTTTCTCCCGCAATAAGTGCTTTAGCGCACACATGCTCGAAATCTTTGTGCTTGGTTGTTTTAATTTCTTCCGAAGTAAATTCTGCATTAATGGCAATGAGGACTCCACCTCCAGACTTTTTTTGAATTGTATGTAAGTTACGGTCGTGCCGGACTACAATTAATTAATTCCAAAAATTTCTTCGTTTCTGACGCTTTCGTCCCAGCTAGTTTCAGTTCCTAGAATCACTTAGAAGGTGAATGATAACAGATTTTGATGAATTTCCTTCATTTTGGCTGGAATTTTCATGCGGTTGAAATTCTGGCAGTATACCAGTATTTCAGTCACAATCTGTTGCCCGTTCGAAGAAATTTTTGGAAAATTATTTTGACTTAAAATAGTATTTTTTTAAGGGGGGGATTTGTTAGTAGCTTAAGTATTTATGTATGATAAATTAAGCGTGCTTTTATAAGAATTTGGTTTTTCCCTTAAAAAAACCTAAATTTATCCACCTAGCGGTCCGACCCAGCCTTTCTCATTCAAACTTTTATTTGTAAAAATAGATTCACATGAGCGCTTCAATCCAACTAATGTATATTCACTCTTCAAGATCTAAAATATTGATGTTACAATCCATACACATAAAAATGCAGTCCGGTCTGTCTGTCTGATCCATATAGGCTCGAAAACTACCGAACCGATCGACGTGAAAATTTGTATGTAGGAGTTTTTGGTGCCGATAAAAGTTCCTATGATAGACCCTCTTCTGGAAGGGAGGGGTCCCATACAAATGAAACATAAATTTCTGCACAACTCAAGAACAAACTAAGCAAATTAAACTGAATTTGGCATGTGGATGTTTTAAGAGGTAACAAATATGTCCATAATAGTTTAACGCCCCTTCCTTTTCTGGAAAGGAGGAGTTCCATACAAATGAAACACAAATTTCTGCACATCTCGAGAACTAATCAACTAAATGGAACCAAATTTGGCAGGTAAATGTTTTTAGTGCTAAAAAATATGTCCATAATGTTTTGACACCCCTCCTCCTTTTGGAAGGTGCCATACAAATGAAACACAAATTTCTGCACATTTCGAGAACTAACTGAGTAAAGGGAATCAAATTTAGCATGTGAATGTTTTTAGGGGTTACAAATATGTTCCTAAATCGACCTCAGGCAACATTTTGGATTGTGAGATGGCAAATTCCGGTTTATGAAAAATTGCCTAAAATAACCAAATACCATCCAATATGAGTATCTCTGGAACCAAAATGATGCAATGAACAAACAATTGACCTCAGGCACCATTTTGAATTGCTAAATGGTAACTTCTAGGAAACTGTCGAAAATGACCGAATAATACTCATTATGGATATTTCCGCAATCGCGATGACGCATAGAAACCAAACATTGACCCTGGACACCATTTTGAATTTAAAGACTTTCAGTTTGTGGAAAATAACCAAAATAACTAAATACCTCCCAATATGGGTATTTCCGGAGTCAGATTGATGCCAGAACGTCTGCTGAAAATGACCGTATACCACTCAATATGAATAAATTCAGAATTAAGGCGATGTACAGAAGCCAAAAGTCGAGGATGTTGTCATTTCGATAAAACCAATCATTTCAAACGATTTGTTATTTGACTTTGATCATATCCTATGGCCGATTCGTCGTGCATTTGCAGACTTTAAACACATCGCAAAGAATCAATGAATTTGGAACGAATTGAGCTCATGCTCAAAAAGTCAAAAGTTTGCATGTTTTATATGTATAATATATATAAATTTCAAAAAGAATATTTTAATGTGTTTTTCTGTATGCAGAAAATCATCTTCAAACATACGTAGTTTTTTAAGTAATATCTCAACTTTTAGCAATAAGATACCTATTATTTTTTCTCCAATGTCTTTCCCGAACATTAACAAACATTTCAATGAAGTACAATTATACATCATAGCCTTGAATTTCGATTTAGAGGCAAATTGAGTTCAAATATTCATGATTTTGCTTGTTTAACGTAATGTTGTGAATAATATCTCAATTTTCAGATTAAAAGCGACGATACGTGATTTTTTCAATAAAATGTTCGTTGATATTCAGGAATGACATTCGAGAAAAAATAATAGTTATCTGATAACTGAAAATAGAGATATTGTTCACAAAACTAAGTAAAACATGCAATATCATGAATATTTTGGCTCAATTTGCTCTAAATCTTAATTCAAAGCTATGATATATGATTTTTTCTATTCCGGAATCCGCGTGAAAAACCGCGTAAATTCCGGAATCCGCGTAAAAAACCCGCCTAAAAAGCGACCTTAGTGCATTCAGATACCTATTATTTTTCCCTCAATTATCTTTCCTAAACACAACGAACATTTTATTATAGTAAAAATCACAGATAACTGCTTCGAGTTTTGATTTAGAGGCAAATTCAACATAAAAGTCATGATTTTGCATGTTTCACGTAGTTTTGTGAATAATATCTCGAGACTCTCCCAGCTGGTCTCGAGGTACGATGCTGGCCTAACAAGCCAGTCGTCGTAGGTTCGAGTCTCGGCTCGGGAGAGACTGTTAGTGTCAGTAGGATCGTAGCGCTAGCCTCGCAATTGTCCTGTACACTTGACAGTTGGCTGCGAAGTCTGTGTATAATAAACAGAAGGTCGAGTTTAATAATCAGATACCTGTTATTTTTTCTCAAATGTCTTCTTAAAACATCAACGAACATTTTAAAGAAAAAAGAATCATGTCATCACTTTGGATTTTGATTTGGATACGAATTAAATATAAAAAGTCATAATTTAGCATGTTTTACGTAGTTTTGTGAATAATATCTCAAGTTTTAGTAATTAGATACCTATTATTTTTCTCAAATGTCTTTCCTAAACATCAGCGAACATTTTCATGTATAAAACCTACATGTCCTACCTTATTATTTTTGATTTAGAACGATTAAAAATGATGATGATTACTGCACACCTCAGAGACTGAGGCAACAATATCAATAAGATCAAACGTTACGGAATTCCATTTTTATATAGTAGATAGTAAGTTCTTACCAAGGGGGGGGGGGGGGGGAAGAGATGGCTACATATGTCTAGGTAGTGTGTTCTTCTTCTTCTACTAATTGGTACAATTTCTAATATTATATTCTGCAGAATTGTGTGAAATTTAGCTGCCACATTGTCGACATTTCCTTCAGTATTAATAGGATTCTGCAAATTCATTGAAAGAAGTCTACTTTTTGCTTGCACATAGTTGGCTCTATGGAATTCTGGCACTTCTTCATACTCCCAGTCGCAGTGCTGTATGAAATACTTCATTTTTCCATAAAGGTGATAATGATGTGTACACACAAAAGACTTCCGTACAGTTTGTAAATAAGAGGTCCAGATATGAATTTTATTGATTTTTTACATGGTTTATTTGGTGTAGAACAGATAGTGCAATTTTGTCGAAGAAATATAGTAATATTTCGTCTTCTCCCACGACTGGGAGTAATAATGATTCGTTCTCAATGTCTGGGATGAAGTCAGCATATCTTTGATTAAAGTCGCCATATATGTGTAGCTTTACTTCTGGTTTCATACTTGATGTGATAGTTTCGACGACTTGAAAAAATAATTCACAAGATTGTTTAGGAGCATGTTCCGGTGGGAAGTACACAAAAGAAAAATAATGTGTTTCTCCCGCAATAAGTGCTTTAGCGCACACATGCTCGAAATCTTTGTGCTTGGTTGTTTTAATTTCTTCCGAAATAAATTCTGCATTAATGGCAATGAGGACTCCACCTCCAGACTTTAAACACATCGCAAAGAATCAATGAATTTGGAACGTTCTAATAGTACAATGCCACATTTAAATTATGTTGAGGCCACATATATTATAAAGTTTGTTATTTGTAAGTTTGAGAGATGACTCATTCGTATGACAAGAGTTATGTTCAAATAAGTCATGTTATCTTTGAGATAATAGATAATTCGTTGTTTTATTAACATTTTAATACATAACGGTTGCTTAAGTTCGATTATAATCAAATGGAAAGGGAACGTATAGGGCAGCCAAACTTTGAAATCACGTGTTCAATCATAATTCATCAGTTTAACACTGATTTTATGAGCAAATTCATTTCAAATCGCCTGGATATACGCGAAAATTTAATCGACCATTTTTGATTTGAATGAAACTTTGCACACGTATTTGGCTTAGCAAACTGAGCATTTTTCACAGGTGGAGAGATTTTTTACACCCATGAGTTACATTCTAAAAGGGCGTATGCCTTTCGGCATAGGTTTTATTCGAAGCATTGTAGCCCAGAAACCGTTGGTTGTATAGAAAAACTGTCTGAGAATGAGTTGCAGCGAATCAAAAATGCATCATAAAAAAATATCTACTGTACAAAAAAACATTTTTTTGACCAAAAAAATTAAAAATAAACATTGAATTTCAATTAAAAAAAAAGAGTTGAATTTTTTTTTTTTTTTTTAAAGAAACTTGACGTTAATACGCAACTTTATAAAAAAAGTCCAGGTTGGAGAAATGGAAAACATTTTTTTTATGGTAGATTAATTTTTTTATGAAAATTCTTATTCAAACATTTTTCAAAATATTTTTATTCTGATAATTTTAAAATATGCAAAGAGGTCATTTTGAATCAAAAAGCTCTTGGTAGCAAACATTCTAAAGGCATTGGTTTTCGAGTTATTTCTAATTTAAGCTCGAAAAATTATAATTATTTAGGAAAATACACGTTTTTCTTAATTTGTCCATGCTTATCGGAAATTGAACAGGAGCTTGTACAAGTCGTATGTGTTGAAAGTTCAAACAATTTTAAAGCGTAATCCCAAGTCTTTCTGGAATTTTGTTAACTCAAACAGGAAATATTCTGCCATTCCACCGACAACATTTCTTGACGACGAAAAATCGAATTCTGATGCTGATACATGTGAACAGTTTGCTAAATTCTTCGCCTCTGTGTTTGCACCGAACATCGCTGATCACGAGGTTGAACAAGCTGTAGTTGATGTTCCTGCTGATATTATTAATTTAGACACGTTCGAGATCACGAAGTCGATGATTACTGCTGCGACCAATAAGCTCAAAATTTTTTTCTCCTGGACCTGATGGGATTCCAGCCGTTGTGTTCCGTCGATGTATTGCCGCATTAGTTGCTCTGTAATGACATTTCATCGGAACTCGCAGCCTAAAATGTTTAACTACCATATCGATGGAGTCGTGCTCAACAGGGTTGAAGAGATGAATGACTTGGGTGTGACAATGGATAAGAAACTCTCCTTTGCTTTGCTCTCCATTGCTAAGGCTAATCGTCAGCTGGGGTTTATAACCAAAATAGCCAAAGATTTTAATGATCCGTATTGCTTAAAAGCTCTGTATTGCTCTTTAGTGCGACCTATCTTAGAGAATGCTTCATTAGTTTGGCTTCCACATCAACTGACCTGGAGTTTACGAATTGAAAGAATGCAAAAGAGATTTGTCCAAATTGCTTTGAGAAATCTGCCTTGGCGTGACCCACAGAATTTGCCTCCATACGGTGATCGGTGCAAGCTAATCAATCTTGACACCCCAGCTCGACGACGGAAGATTCAGCAGGCAACATTTGTCGCTAAGCTCCTGAACAATGCAGTAGATTGTCCAAACTACTATCTTTACTTGATTTTCGTGTTCCATCGCGTGCTTTAAGGACTTTTTCTCTTCTCCAAACATGGTTTCATCGCACAGCGTTTGGATTTAATGCCCCTATGTCTTCGATGATACGTGCATTTACTTCTGCTGAAGATTTATTTGACTTTGGTGAGCGTTCCAGTTGTTTCTGCAGTCGAGTAGCAAGATCTGCTTATGTTACATTATGACGTTGACGATAGTGATATATTCATATTCATTAAGACTTCATGTAAGATGCATAAATAGACTAATAAATAAGTAATGAATTAAATAAATAAATAAATAAATAAATGAATGAATTTTTAAAAATTTCAAAAACATGGAAGCACCTGGTGACGATGGAATCTTTTATATATTAATCAAACATCTCCCTGAGAGCTCAATGGAATTTTTAGTGAAAATTTTCAATTGCTACTTCAAAATTGCATATTTTCCCAAATTATGAAAAAATGCAAAAATTACTCCAATTTTTAAACCGGATAAGAATCCAGCTGAAGTTTCAAGTTTCAAGAATCCAGCTGAAGTTTCAAGTTGCTTTCTTCAATAAGTAAACTGTTTGAGAGAATTATCCTTAACAGAGTGATGTCACACAACAACGAAAATTCATTTTTTGCAGATGAACAGTTTGGATTTCGCCATGGGCATTCCACTACTCATCAATTACTCAGAGTTACTAATATATGATACGAGCTAACAAATCTGAAGGTTATTCCACTGAAGCTGATCTTTTAGACATAGAAAAAGTATTCGACCTTGTTTGGCATAAAGGTTTGATTGCGAAATTGCAAACATTTAATTTTCCTAATCAAAATTTTGAAAAATTATCTTACTGATCGAACTCTGCAGGTTGTCTATCAGAATTCAAAATCTGATAGATTTCCTGTCAGAGCAGGTGTACGTCGAGGTTCTGTCTTGGGCCCAGTCCTGTACAACCTATTCACTTCAGATCTTACTGATTTGCCTCCAGGATGCACAAAGTCATTGTTCTGCGATGACACAAGCATTTCCGTAAAAGGAAAAAGTCTTCGTGTCATTAGCAGTCGATTGCAGAAAAGTGTAGATATATTTTCTTCTTACTTGCAAAAGTGGAAAATCTCTCCCAATGCTTCTAAAACTCAAATGATAATTTTTCCCCATAAGACTAGGGCTTCTTTCCTCAAGCCAAACAATAATCACGTTGTCAAGATGAATGGGGTTATTTTAAGTTAGTCTGACAAGGTTAAGTACTTGGGACTAATTTACGATAAAAAAAATTATTTTCAAAGAGCACATTGAGAGTATACAAGCCAAGTGCATCAAATATACGAGATGTATATATCCTCTCATTAACAGGAATTCTGAACTTTGTTTAACCCGTAAAGACCCGGGACGTAACTTGTTTTTTGAAAATGCTTGTTCTCAGCACTGGAACTGGTGTGTTTTTTTTTGTAATTTTTCAAACAGATTGAGCAAACACTGGGAATTTTCATACGTATCAATTGCTCCATGTATCAAATCATGTCAGGTAGATGAAATATGGTATGTAATAGTGAATTTTGGAGTTTCCAAATTACTTCAGTACAAAATCACAAAACTACGTATTTTCATAGGAAATCAAATAAGAAAACCGTTCTTCAAATTTCAAGCTATACATTCTACATGCAGTCCTAATTGCGAAAGCAAACAAATCCTAACAATTAAAATTAAAAATTTCCAACAGTGTTGAGAAGTCGCCATTTGTGACTGGACACACATACTCATTATTTACTGATATTTATCATAAATACTTAAGCAACTAATAAATCCCTCCCCCCCCCTTAAAAAAACCAGTTTTGACACATACGTGTGAAAGTGTTGGTAATACCCCACAGTAAACTCTGCCTTTTTCGGGTTTATTCCGGGACAGAAAAAGAGGAGTCAGAGACAGAAAAAGTGTAGTCCGGAAAGTGACAAGACGGCACACAACAACATGACAAACATTTACGAGGTGAAAAGTGCAGTCCGAGTGCAGCTACACCGCGAAAACGAATTTGACATAAGGATGTGTATGCTGGATATTTTGCGTGATGTATTTGAAACATATTTATTTCATAGTATTTGCATGTGTATGAGTCAATGTATGCTCATATGTGTGTGAATGTTAGGTTTTAAAAGTTTGGTTTAGATATGCTATTGGTAACCACAGGTGAATTTGTTTTCAAAAAATAAAGTGTTCATGTAAATCTATTTTGAAAAATAATAAGTTCGGATGAGAAAGACTGGGTCTCACCGCTAGGTGGATTAATTCGGGTTTTTCAAATAATGAGAAACAAAGACAACACGTATTTGAATATTTTTGCCTTTCTCCAAGAAAGGTATAGCAATCACTAAAAAAACCAAAGGTATAAAAGTGCTCCAAAGGGTCGAATCTTGTATATCAATCGACTTAGTTCGACGAGCTGAGCATTTTCTGTATGTGTGTGTGTATGTGTGTGTGACGTCACACCCCGTCACACCCTTATGTTCCGTCACGCAGAATTTTGTCATACGGTACATTTTAGCTTAGTCCGAAAGACAGTAAGCCTTCCGTTGAAAGAAATGAAAAACAGGTAGAGTATAGAATCGGGACACGGCCGTCCGCCGTTGTCCCCCAAAAACAAGACCATTTGTAAAGAAAGCAGGAAAGATCTTGAAGAAAGACCGCGAACGGTTCTGCTATGCAAGCGTTGACGATAGCACTTTGCCTTCCGCGATGAATAGTCACTAAAGCCACCGAGGCATTGAATAAACAAAAAAGAACTCGACAAACGGTAGCGTCGCCCATGCTCACGCGCGGGTTCTTAGCGCTTACGCTGGCGCACGTGTTTGGAAACACATGTTATGGCGCTCTCAATCAGAATGCCCAAAATGTACTAAAAGTTAAGCACGAGAAAGAGACAGGCCAAGAAATGCCATAAGCCAGTACAGAACAGCTAGGTATGTGGTGACCGGATCGAAGGGGAAAAGCCTTTCGCTCTGAGTTACCTGTAGGGTACTATTTAGGCTTTTAGGATATAGTTATACCTACACATGTGGTGACAGCTAAAGAAAAACAAACGCCAGTTCTGACTGAGTGGATATAAAGACCGAGTGGACTTAAAATTCAATTAGAAAATCGTGAGGGTAGCAGTAAATTAGGTGAAAGCGCAACTATTTTGTCGCTGAAGTGCTGCGCATTGCGCGTTTTGTATTTTCATCATCCAGAACTGAATAGAAAATCGTGAGGATAGGAGTACACACATTTGGTGACAGGCGGTTCAGGAAAAGAACCCTGCAAGGACATTCGTTAACGCATTTGGTGACAAGCGGTCGTCCCACGCCGGGAACTGATTTTAATAAGTATCAAGTGAGCATTTTCTGTGTTTTGAACGGTTTCTTGAATGTGCATACGGTTTTCGGTTCTGTCGGTTTGATAAAACGGTGAACAATTATAGTGTTTTTGCAAGTAATTATTTCTAACTCCATCTTTCAATAAGTGTTAAAAGAACGGAAAAAACTAAAAGTGCCCTATTGTGTTTTTTTATGTCTTAAGTGAAGAAGACCAAAGAAAAAAACCGGAACCAAATCTCGCAATTAGCCAGTTAATGATAACGGCCGGGAAAAAAAGGTACATATGCAGTAAGTGACTTATTAACACCTCTACAGCCAGACATATTGGAATAGCCAGACAACTGTGAATTATCGTATTAAGAAGGTGCCGAAGTTACGGAGCTATTGACGATAGAAGAGAACGACGGAGAGATACATGATTTTATTTCACAAACGGCTAGCAATAAAACTCTCGGCACGACAAGTGCACGCAAGCGATTTTCGTTCATTTGCCCAACAAAATAGTTAAAGTGGCAGAGCGGGAAGCAAACGGGCGGCAACACCGCTAGCAAATCGAATTTAAGAACGCAAACAGATACTCGCAGAGTTGCGCACATGGAACTCACCTTAATTATTCTAAGAGAGAGTGTTAGCACACGGGTGGCTACGTCATCGTTAGCAAATATAGAGGGGCAAAGTCGCATTTCATTAATGTCCAATAAAGAGCGTGAGAGCGGTAACTACGAATTGCGCGCTCACACGTTGCATACAAAAGTTAGTCAGTTGTACTAATTGTCGGGTACGCTGTCTCTGTTTATGAATTTTGCAGTGTTATTGCGATCAGCTGTGCCAGCCACGGCCAAGGTCGTATTTTGTAAGCATCAATTTTAATGGCCAATGGTAAGAACGTTTTGCTACCATAAGCAAAGAGAACCCGGTGGCTTACCAGTAGCGGTGAATTGCTAAGAGGGTAAAAAAATGGATACATCTATAAGCGCAACGCGCGCAGCGATGGTGACATATCCACCGGTAAAGTAAATAGTAACCGACGGCAGGGATATATAATGTTGGAAGTTTACGTTAAAATATTATTTCATGAATAAGGGATGGCACCTTACGCCATCTAATGTAAACATTTACAATCTTTGATTAATTTAATTACACTAAATAGAAATGATTTTTTTTTAAATAATCACTTAGTTATTATGAAAACCTAAAGTTATTTATTTAATTAATAAAGATAAACGTTGAACCGTTGACACTAAATGGTTCGAAACTTGGTGTTCAGATTTTTTGATGGCGCGACGAAGAAATGAGAGTCGGTCACGCTACGTTATCACATCTGGTCAACAGAATCGTTAGTGATACCTAGGAAAAAGAGGAAGAAGGCTACATAAGCCTTTTATAGTCATATAGTATTTATTCCGCAGTACCTTTTATTGTTTTTTGAGAAATATATATATAAAATTTTATATTAATGATGGAGTACACGTTTCCAAAAGCAGATGCCATGCGGTGCATCCCAGAATTTGATGGATCGCTAGACGAACTAGAAGCGTTCGTTTATCATATCGAGCATTTTGCTCGGGAGATACCAGAAGGAGTATCACACGCTCCACTGGTTTATATTATTCTATTAAAACTAAAAGGCAGACCTGCTGCCGCAATACATAGAATTAACGCAAATGCTTGGCCACAGGTTAAGCAGAATTTATTAAAGGAATTTGGGGATAATATACGCATCGAGGCAGTTATAAGTCAAGTAGAAACATTGAAACAGGATGCGAATGAGACCTTTCCTGATTATACAAAGAGGATATTGAAAATTAAGGAACAAATCGACTCCTACGAAATTAACTGTACGAAGTCATGCATGATAGTTAGTCTTCGATTACATTTTATGACGGGTTTGTGTGACACCGCATTGAAAGAAGCTGCTCAAGGTAAACGAGCATTGAAGTTAGAAGAGTTGCTAAATGACTTAGAGGATTACTACCATGAGCGTAATCATATCTCGGAAATAGAAAATAGAATACAGGGCCTAGAATGGGTCGAAAAGCAGCGCGATGCGCTTAGACAATATGACAGAAACAGAAATATTTTCACAATAAGTTACACAGACGCTGATTATAGCAACAGTCTTCTTGGAAGAAATGAATATTATAATTACAAAAATAGGGATAGAATAATGTACAAGCAAAACAATTATAACAATATATGTGGATCTAGCGACGGTAATTGATTCAAATACAATTATCGCACGGCGCGTTCATATCGGCGGAGCCAAGGGGTCTACGCCCATGGTTGGAAATATAATTATTATGGTCCAAATCGACCAACTGATAGGAGATACAGGAATTCGTATACCCGGATGCCTCAGAAAATGCTTATGGTAGCCAACATTAATGAAAGAAGTAGTAATTTTCAAAAAGAAGGTATTTCGGATGCTGTTGCACAGGAACATTTTAACGAGGATTTAGCAGAAATTCGCGAAGATGTTGACTGGCGGAGATGTACCGATGAGCCCAGCAACATAGAAATAGCCGATTGGAAGACCGCATGCAATCACATAAGAGACAACAGTGCTTGTGTGGCTAAGCGAGTATATTACGATGTCAGAGGGTACTTAATGTTAACCCTACTGGCTAGGCAGAATGTCAAATTTACGTTGAACCTGATCTTAGATACAGGTGCATGTGCGAATATAATTAATGCACGCATTGTGAACCTTTTGAAGGTACCGGTAAATACACAGGATGTTACCACTTTTGGAGGTATCGGCCAAGACATTGTGCGAACCTCAGGTACAATTACGTTGGATTTAATAATCGGAGACTTTTTGATCCCGACGCAATTTCATATATTAGAAAATTTGCCAAGCGACGGATTAATCGGACTAGAATTCTTAAAGAAGCATACGCTTCAAATAGAAAATAATTTTGATTATATAGTGTTCAAAAAACACGGAAACAGAAGTCCGGACGACTTGAGTCCGTGAAGTATGCCCAAAGAGGAAGTCCTTAGTCGACATGTTTATGTGGCAGCCAGAAATAGAGTTATGGTGCAGAACGAGTTGCGAGATACTAGCAACACAGCCCGCATTGAGGCTGACGTAGACAAAAGGGAAATAAATAGAGAGCACCAAACACATCGAAATTAAGAGCCGAAGAACAATTTACTTGACTCGAAGAATACTATAATGCCCGAGTTAGACCTAGACTCGAGGCTTGACTATGACCTGTTGGAGCACAAGCTGACACCAGAGTCAAAAGGTATTGCAAGAATTGAAAAACTACGGCAAGTGTTAAATTTGGCGCACTTGCCTGAGAGGGAATTCAAGACAGTCAAGAATATGGTTGAAAGCTATGCAGATATTTTCTTGTTCGAAGGCGACAGGTTAACCACTACTGACGCCGCCGTACACACGATAGAAACTTCATCGGAGGTGCCTATCAATAAGCGGCAATATAGATTTCCGGAGGCCACGAAACGGCACATTAATAAGGAAATCGATGAAATGTGGGCGCAGGGTATTATTAGACCAAGCACTAGTCCCTGGAATGCACCAGTGTTATGTGTACCAAAGAAACCGGATGCTGGCGGTAATAAAAGATACATAATTGCGGTGGACTTCAGGTCGCTGAACGAAGTTACCAAGCCGTTTGTATACCCAATACCTCTTATAAATGAGATATTGGATAATGTTGGAGGAGCAAAATATTTCTCCTCAATTGATTTAAAATCGGGTTTCTATCAAGTCCCGATCGACCGCCGAGATGCGGCTAAAACGGCGTTTTCCACTCCCAAAGGCCACTTCGAATTAACACGAATGCCGATGGGGTTAAAGAACAGTCCCTCAACATTCTAAAAACTTATGAATACTGTTCTTTTTGAGATAGGGGACGTGAAAGCATTTGTCTACCTCGATGATATTATAATTTTCGGTGACACTATCACCGACCATAATGATAGCTTGCGAAAAGTATTACAAGCTTTGCGTAAACATAACTTAAAAATAGAACCGTCTAATTGCCAGTTTTTGAAAAAGGAACTGGAGTATTTGGGTCATGTCGTTTATGAAGAAGGCATAAAACCCACCAATGCAAATATTAAGGCCATTCAGAACCTTAAACCGGCCACAAGCGTGAAAGGTATAAGATCATTTTTGGGAACAGTGAATTTTTACGGGAAGTTTATCCCCAACATCGCGGAGAAGCGCAAGCCGCTGAATGACTTGTTGAAGAAAGACGCTAAATTTGTGTGGGGAAAAGAATGTCAGGAGGCGTTCGAATTCCTTAGAAACGCGCTGATTACAGAGCCAGTTTTAGTCCGGCCAGATTATCTAGACACTTTTGTTATTACAACAGACGCTAGCAATTATGCTATTGGAGCCGTCCTGTCGAATGAAAAATCCATGCACCGGCCGATCGCATTCGCGAGTCGTGCACTTGTAGGTGCAGAGACCAGGTATCATATCATAGAAAAAGAACTACTGGCAATTGTATGGGCCATAGAATATTTCAAACATTACATTTTTGGTCAAAAGTTTGTCGTTTACACGGACCACAGACCACTTATAGCAATTTGGAGGCTCAAAGAGACATCTCCAACGCTGAGAAGATTGAGACTGAAGTTGCAAGGTTTGGAATGCAGCATCAGGTATAAACAAGGAAGCGAAAACATAGTCGCCGATTTTCTGTCACGTTTGTTAGATGGGACGTGTCAGGGGAGAAAAAGTTCACTCCACAGGCAGATAGCAATGGTTACGCGCCGGCAGAAACGCCTGCTAGAGCAGCAGAAGAACGCTTCAGATAATTTGAACGGCACAATTCAAGATTTGAGTGCCATAGACATTGCGGACATCGCTGAGAACGAGGATGAGCAACAACTCGTCAACATTTCATATGTTGACTTTTTACAGGCATTATCAAATGACCTGATACCAAGTGGGACGGTGGAAGTCTCAAAGAGAATATTGGACGAGAGGAATATCGAAGCTCGTTTTGTCATTTCAAACAGTCGGACGGCGTACAGAGAACTTCAGACACTGTATCAGCTGCCACAAGGACTGAAAGATTACGTAGAGGATGGTGTACTCAAATTTAAAGACAAGAAGGTAGACGGTTTCATAGTAGACGGCAGCGAAAGTTCGTTAATCGATTGCCGGAAATTTTTTTCGCAATTTTTAGATAGCTTCAATAAAAGCCCCGCGACGGTAAAGGTAGCCGGGGTCATTCACCTAATATCATTCAGAAAAATCAAGCAACAGGGAGTTCTGCAAATGATTCAGTTCCTAGCGGGTAAGCTAGAAAAACAAATAGTATTATACAATGCTGATAGCGAGCGTACAGTAATTGCGCCAGATCAAGTGGAAACAATTTTAAGGGAATTTCACGAGGGCACGTAGGAGCGCGACGAATGCGCCAGAGAATTGGCTCACTTTTCACGTGGACTACGATTAAACGGGATATCGAGAACTACGTTCGGCAGTGTGATTCCTGCCAAAAGAACAAAATTGGAAGATCAAACAAGATACCGATGCAGATCACCACGACCGCATCGGAGCCATTTGAAAAATTATACATGGATATCGTGGTGTTACCCGAGTCCGATATGGGAAACCGTTATGGTCTAGTCATGCAGGATGACTTGACGAGATACCTAATTGTCGCTCCAATGGAGAATCAAGAAAGCCAGACGGTAGCTAAGACCTTCGTAGAGAATTATATTTGTAAATTCGGTGCCCCGTTGGAACTAGTCACAGACAACGGCGCAAATTTTGTGAGCTCACTAATGAAAAAGGTGTGCAAAATTTTAAAGATCAAGAAAATTACTACTAGCCCGTATCATCCACAGGCTAACTTGGTAGAGAGATCGAACCGCGAGTTAAAAACATATTTGACATATTAACATATTTGAGAATTTATTGGCGGAAAGCCGCACACGTGGGACGAATTGTTACCATTTTTCACGTTTGAATACAACACATTAGTAAACTCGTGTACAGGATACACGCCGTTCGAATTATTGTACGGGCGGATAGCTCGCATCCCGACTTCAATCTATAAGCGGAACGGAGTGGAAAAGATGACATATGACGCATACACACATGAAATGAAGAAAATATTTTACGATTTACATGCAAACGCACAAGCCAACCTGAAAAGGAGTAAAGAGAACCGCAAACAAATTTACGACAGATCATCAAATGATTACAAACCCATGTGGGGTGAACAAGTATTAATGAAGGCCGTAGCGACTGGTGCGGGCCAAAAGCTTCAGAACATATGGAGGGGACCATATGAAGTAGTGGACATTCCAAGCGAAATGACCACAGTAATTAGAAACGGCAATCGTTTAGAAAAAGTTCATAATAACCGGCTTAAGCGTTATTATGACTGATTATTTGAACTTAAACTATGCTTTCAAGGTTAACGGACAGAATATATTTAATGGAATACGATATTGGATGGCATAAGTTATAATAGCAAGTACCTAAAGCTGTATGAAAAAGTTAAGAGGAAGTAAAATATAGGCGTGAAGAAATACGAAAAGTCGCCGAAAAAGATGAATGATTTTATTGACGGGAATCAATAGGCAGAACCAAACGGAAGAGAGTATACTGAAGTAAAGGCGTGAAGAAATGGAATGAGTCGCCGAAAAAGATATACAGCCTTTGAGGATATTAGTCAAATGGCATGACACATTTGGAAAAATTCAAATACGAATGAAGGCGTGAGGGACGAGGAACCCCGCCGATAAAGGTTAAATAAACAAAAAACTTGGGGAATTCAAAATACTAGAATGATTTGGATGGTTGTATTGGATAAAAAGAGTTGAAAGAATTTAGAACAGCATTTGTTTTCTTTTGTAAAATGCAAATGTTAACATGCGAAAGAAATTATAGTGAACAAAAGACCTCATGAAAACGAGGTTGGAAAGCTATTGGCTTAGAAGGAAAACGAAGAAGAAAATCGATGGATGCTGTATTGGGAAATTTTTTTGCGATGGAGATGACTTAAATGACGGACAACAATAGAACTAGGAAAGACATTTGAAAAGAGGGCTGAACTTCCCAGACGAAGAGACTACTGACTCTAAGGGATTCCAACTATACTTTCATTAGTTAAGGTTGTGTGAGTGTATACATCGGGAGTAAATAACCCGGAATGGTTGAGGTGAATGCTGACTGAAAGAGTAAACAAGGGAGTAAATAACCCAGAATGAGTGAGTGTGCGAGATTTTTCTTTTATTTCCTAACCTTCTTATCTTTCAGGAATCACTAGAGCGGGCGGTCGCACTTTCGGATGGAAGGGGGAGAGGAAATATGCAGACTACTGCATACCAGGAGAAGTGTAAGTAATGTGAGTATGACAGTAGCAAGAGACGATTCGAAAATTAAATCATTACAGATTTAAAAAGAGATTCAAAAGATTAAATAATGAAACAGACGAGAAAGTTACGAGACATTTCTAGTACAAATAATAAAATGATATGAGGTGTTAAGAAGACACCAGTTATTAGACGAACATTGTATATGAAGACAGAGGAAAACGATGAATACTTTATCAACGCGGTTTGTACAATGAAAGGATTTATTTATGAATCAGACAGGAAATATCTGACAAAGGAAAAGAAAATATTGAACCAATGCGGTTTGTTCGATGAAAACATGATGAAACAAAGATAGAAAGATGAAAAAATAATATATTGTGCGGAAACAGATTCATTCTAGTGAAAAATGTTATTAGAAGAAGGAGTAACATATTTGAAAAGAACGCAAGATGAAGAAAATATGTAACCAAAGCAAAGAATTGATGCTATTTTATAAAATGGAAGAAAGTTATTTGAACTGTTTTTGATGAAAAAAAAGCGTTAATAATGGACCACAAGACAAGTTAAACTGATATTTTAAAGCGGAAAGTAAAAGCCCAATACAGAAAAATGGATTAATATGTGTCGAAATGATTTTAAATGTAAAAAAAACATCTAATATCAAAGTTAGAGAGTGCATAATGGAAAAAAAGTAAACAATGCACAATTGAATGTTATATTTGTAAAATCAGATGAATCAAATACTAAAATACTAAATCAAATCTAATACAAATGATGTACAACTTAGTAGGGGGAAACACCGAATTATGTCATCCGAACAAGAAGAGAAATACGGGCCTAGATTGTAAGTAGAAGCCTAGGGTAGATAATAGAATGTAGAATGTGTAGAATGAACCCCGTACGCGAGTGAACAGTAATTTTAAACAGCAAGTGGAAAAAGTAACAAAACGAAAAAAAGAATTGATGAAATAATGGCAAAAAAATTATGCACCACTTGCTAAGTAGGGCAGCTAGCATCTAAGAATTGATAACTAGACGAGTTCCCGATCCTCGAAGACGACCGACAACGGATGCTGAGATGGGGCTTACCATAATGCCCAGTATGACGCGAAAAGGGAAGCAGACGGTTGCGAGGGGAGTTGAACGGCGGGTGTCTATGGTCGAGATGGAGGTAAAGCCAAACGATATTACCAAGAGGAGACGAGCAGTATCCAGTTTTTGAAGAGGCCAGATGTGCAACAGAATTCAATCAATGCGGCTCATAGTCGAGCCAGAATCGAGACTTCAGCGCGAAGACGAATACATCAAACTACGCAGCGAAGGGCGTAATAATTTGTTCCAAATATATATTACTCATTGAAAGTTATTGACTTCTACGAATAAGGATTCGAGGTCAAAGCCAAACAAGCAAAATCACGCTATAAAATTTTGCTCGTGTTCAATCAACTATGTTCTTTCTGCACTACGATTTGAAAGTGTGCGCACATATGTTAGCGGGTAATTGGACACCCCGCGAAGACAGTTAAAGATGATAAACCAAGTGACTGCATTAAGCAACAGAGCCGGTGGTAATCGCAAATCTTTTCGCCACACGGCGCGTACACAATATTATAAGTCAAACAAAATACAGCTGATCTATGTCAAAGGGACACGACTAACCCAACATTGAAGTTCAACAACACACTCTGTACAATCGTAAAACAACCAGCTGATTTGCAGCCTTAATTAAAGTTGAAATTTTGTAAATAACCCGATGAAGCCTTAAGGATGAGTTCGCGAGGATGACACCACAACCTACAGATGAGAACCTCTACTGCTAGACGCACCCTCCCGTTTCAAACCTCCTGTAACCCGGCGCTTGAATATGACAGCCAAGCAGTGGATATCTACAAGGCGCAGCGCACCAGGCGAGCGAACATTTGTCAATTTGTTATGAAGAAAATCTATGCCTGAAAACGTTAATTTATGTAGAAATGATATGTAGCACCATTGTAATTAATTGAATTTTACGTGCAAAGGAAAGAAGGAATATCATAAAAACGAATATGTTTATAGTAGCATAAATACGCGAAAAATAAATAATTGACAGTAAGCCTTCCGTTGAAAGAAATGAAAAACAGGTAGAGTATAGAATCGGGACACGGCCGTCCGCCGTTGTCCCCCAAAAACACGACCATTTGTAAAGAAAGCAGGAAAGATCTTGAAGAAAGACCGCGAACGGTTCTGCTATGCAAGCGTTGACGATAGCACTTTGCCTTCCGCGATGAATAGTCACTAAAGCCACCGAGGCATTGAATAAACAAAAAAGAACTCGACAAACGGTAGCGTCGCCCATGCTCACGCGCGGGTTCTTAGCGCTTACGCTGGCGCACGTGTTTGGAAACACATGTTATGGCGCTCTCAATCAGAATGCCCAAAATGTACTAAAAGTTAAGCACGAGAAAGAGACAGGCCAAGAAATGCCATAAGCCAGTATAGAACAGCTAGGTATGTGGTGACCGGATCGAAGGGGAAAAGCCTTTCGCTCTGAGTTACCTGTAGGGTACTATTTAAGCTTTTGTGTAAATACAGTAAGTTTAATCTACCGCTCAAGTCTCGAGTGGTAATTCCGTGCCGACGGCACGTACAGGGTTTTCTGGAGAAAGTCCTGGTAGGTTATACCCAGGATATAGGTATACCTACACATGTGTGTATGTATGTAATGCTCTCCCAATCTCACTCGATTTTCTCAGAGATGGCTGGACCGATTTTCATGGAATCAATTGCAAATGAAAGGTCTAGTTGTCCCAAAAGACCCCATTGAATTTCATTGTAACCGGATTTTTAGTTTCGAGGTTATGTATCGAAATGTGAAAATCACAAAATTTCATTATCTCAGAAACTACACAACCGATTTGAAAAAAGTTGGTATCAAATAACGGGCTTATTATTTGAACCATTTGTAAAACAATTTTATAATGATTGTACATGTAGTTCAAAAGTTATACAAAAAAACGTGTTTCAAATACTGTTTAAACTCACTCACTTTTCTTAGAGGTGGCTGGACCGATTTTCACAAAATTAGTGTCAAATGGAAGGTCTTGTTGCCCCATAAGACCCTATCGAATTTAATTGTTATTGGACTTTAACTTTGTCGTTATGTATAATAATGTGAAATCAGGCTATGAAAAGAAACATGTTTCAAGGACTGATAGAACTCACCCACTTTTCTCAGAGATGGATTGACCGATTTTCACAAAATAAGTTGCAGTTGCGGTCTAGTTGCCTGATAAGACCCTATTGAATTTTTATTATAATTGCACTGTAACTTTGTCTGTTATCTATCAAAATGTGATAGTTATGAAACTTCATTATCTCAGAAACTACACAACCGATTTGAACAAAATAGGTATCAAATGAACGAACTGTCTTCAAAACCCTCTAAACAACGGATTTTATTATGGTTGAACATGTAGTTCGAAGGTTATGAAAAGAAACGTCTTCAGAAAACTTTTTAAAATTGACTTGTTTTGCCAAAATGGCATGACTGATTTCAACAATCGTAGTTTTAAATTGAAGCACTTCGCTCAGAGATCTGGAGAGTGATAGACGTGTTTTCAGAGCTGTGCTGGATTAACAATTCTATTGTGAGCTTAAGTTTTGTTTCAAGTGTATTGTGCTGTGCACAATAATGTACTGTATCGTCTAATAAAGAAACTGATGGAAAAGGACAATGGCTAACAACGGTTTTCGTGCAAGCACCATGCGAATGTACTTTGGTCAGGAGCGGGTTGCTCCAAGGGACAAGGAAGTTTTCAACTTTTTCCGTAAACATGGAATTACAAGTGACATGCTCTTGTCGATGTACAAGGAGGGAAAGGAATTCTCGGTTTTCGCCAAATTCCGAGATGAGAAAGTGCTTATGGAGACGGTAAGGAGGAGATTACCGGATACTGTAGACTTTGCGTACGAGAACGGAAACAAGGCGACCATTGCTAATTCGGTAGCAGGGAAGCAGTTTAAGTATGTTAGAATCTTTGGTCTAACGCCAGAGGTAGAAGATAAGGACATTGCGGAGGAGTTGCAGAAATTCGGAATCATCCATCACATGGTTCGGGAGAAGTACGGCACTGAGACTGGATACCCCATTTGGTCTGGTGTTCGGGGGATACACATGGAGATTCTACGCGACATTCCTGCTAGTATGCATATTGGCCATATGCAAGCTAGAATTTACTATCAGGGTCTACCGGTGAAGTGTTTCATTTGTGAATCAACGGGGCATCTCAAAGCAAATTGCCCCAATCGTTTATCAGTGAACAATCGACTGAAAATTGCTGTTGGTAGTGGTGCTCACAACGGCCTCACTGATGGCACTGCTGTTGATACTGTTGGTAAAAACGCGGTTGGTGGAGAAGCTGGTAACGACAATGCTGGTGATCATGATACTGATCGTGTTGAGGTTGCAGGTGGTATTGATGGCTTTCCTGTTGCCGTTACCACTAACAATGAGGGTAATGGTGGACAAGCGGGGGGTATGAGTTACAAAGACACTCTCCTGGGAGTGGCCGCAAAATTCAGTGGCGCGAAAGAGTTATTGCCGGCTTCCAGTGGAATGGTGGTACTCACCAAGAAGAGTTCTTCGGCACCGTTAACAAATGATGTCGATACTATGGACAAAGGAAATCATGAACAAGGAGGAAGTGATATGGAGAGTGAATTTAAGGTTATAAATCAGAAACGTGGTCGTAAATTGATTTCTGAAGGACAAAAAGAGACGGACTCTGAACTCTCAAGTTCAGAACCGGATCACAATAACAGTGATGAAGCTACTACAGTACCTGTCACTCTCAATATCAGCGAACTACAGATTATAAGGACAAGATCAAAGAGTAAACAACTGAAACCTAGCTCAGGTGAGACTTAACATGCATTGATTTCGTCAATTCTGATTAAAATGGACTTCGTGTTATCGATTGGTACAGTTAACTTGAACAGTTCAAATTCAGATTTGAACAAAAGTTTATTGAAATGTTTTGTTAGAGATCACTCTTTAGATGTAGTTCTCCTGCAGGAGGTTATTTTTGATAATTTTCAGTTCATCAATACACATGTGGCAATTCTTAATAGGAATCGTAATGAACTAGGCACGGCCATGCTGGTCCGAAAAGGACTAGAATATAAAGATGTTCTTTTCCAACCTAACGGAAGAATACTGTCTGCAACCATTGCTAATGTTAACTTTAATAATATTTATGCATTCTCTGGAACAAATAGAAAAAAAGAACGAGATGAAATGTTTAAAACAGATCTTGCTGTGCATTTAAACAAGGGATCTACCACAACAACTATACTGGGTGGTGATTTTAATTGTATTTTGGTGGCTGGTGACTCTAAAAATTCAAACAAAAATTATTCGTCTGGCTTGAGAGGTGTTATTGATTCTCTAAAATTTAAAGACATAATGCTTTACAAGAAATGTAACAAGTACACTTTTATTCGCGCAGACTCAGCATCACGGATAGATCGCTTCTATGTACCATCAGCCATGGTTGATTATGTAACTCAGTCACAAACAGTAACTGTAGCTTTTTCTGATCATAGATCAGTTATAATTAAAATCAAGGTTAAAAAAACTGATTCAGCCATTCATGGTAGGGGATACTGGAAAATCAATTCTTCAATCATTGGTGACGATGATGTGCATAGTAAATTTGTATCTGAATATCAGATTCTTAAGAATAGGCATATTTACTCTACGGATCGTAATTCTTGGTGGAATTTCGTTTTTAAACGGAAATGCAGAAGCTTTTATAAACATGAGAGTTGGAATTTAAAAAAAAAACTGTTCCAAGGTAAACAAGCGTTGCATACAAAAATGGCAAATTTGACAGGTAGGCTTTTGTTAGGAGACGACGTGTATAATGAGTTACAGATTACAAAATCACGAATTATGGAAATGGAAATGGAACGACTATCTCAAAGTGATCCTAGGCTTGGGCCGCAAACAATGGCATATAATGAAACAATCAGTGTTTTTCAAATTGCTGCGCAGTTGAAAAGATCAAGCGCATTCATCCGCTGAGCCTCAAAGATTAGGAGAAATAATTTTCACTCACTTTTCGAACCAATTCAAAGAACCTTATCTCAATGAAATAAGAAATATCGACACTTTAGACGCTGTGAATACAATGTTAGATGCAAACGATCAAGCTCTGCTAATGGAACCCATATCAATAGACGAAATATATAAATCTTTAAAATCATGTTTAGCTAAAAAATCTCCTGGCCCCGATGGATTAACGTACGAATTTTACCTTAAAAACTTTGATGTGGTTAAGTTTGACCTGGCTTACATTTATAATTCTTACTTGATAGATGGAAATTTACCACCGAAAGAGTTTACTTCAGGTATAATAACACTTGTGCCAAAGAAAGGTGATCACCTAGACTTGAATAATTATAGACCGATAAGTTTACTCAACACTGATTATAAAATTTTCACTAAGATAATTGCAAATAGAGTTATGACGATGTTAGATAAAATCATTGGTCTTGGTCAGGTGGAATGCATGAAAAATAAGTCATGTACTGAAAATTATAAGAACATACGCCGTCTAGTAACCAGATCCCAAGAGAACAAAAGAGTTAAAGGATTTCTAGTAAGTCTTGACCTCATGAAAGCTTTTGACAGTGTCAATCACGGTTTCCTTTGGAAAATTCTTTTGAAATACGGTTTCCCCGAAAAATTTGTGACATGTTTGAAAAATTTGTATTCTTCTGCCACTTCTAGCGTACTTTATAATGGTTTCCTGACTAAAGAATTTCAAATTAAACAGGGCTGCAAGTTGGTCACTTTTTAGTGACTTGGTCACTTTTTTTAAGCTGGTCACTCAAAAGTCACTTTTTTCATCAAAAAGTCACTGAAGTTACTTTTTTCCGAAAAATAGTCACTAAAGTCCCTTTTTTCCAACTTGACCAGCCCTCATCAGCCCTGCTTTTTTCAGGAATAACCGACTTTCTGGCACTAAGAGAAAATTTTCGAAACTGGAAAGATTTGAATGCAATTCCTTAAACAGCCAAATACCGATCGCCAATAGTGTTGCTTTGCAAAAACTTAAAGTTTGATAAGTCGCAAGCAAGGTTTCGCTACCATTTTTATTCTAGCCTGTGTCTCTGGAAGGGTACTTACCCCACGGTTCCCCTCGATAAATCCGGAACAACGGAAAATTCCGAATTGTCTTCTACTGTCCTAAAAACTACGATAAATTTGTGATCTTTTGAAAAAGGTTCGATCAAAATCGGTTCAAATCTCGTGGAATGGCAGGTAAAAGAATTTTCATGTTTTCGGATGCGGAGGGGTCGGGTACGCAAGTGTTAAAGAGCCTGGTCCTCGTGGTTCTGTGGTTAGCGATGTCGGTCGGCTAGCTCTCGCACACGGTTGTGATGTCGGGTTCGATCCCGATCAGGTTGAGGATCTTTTCGAGCTGCAAATTTTCTCAACTCAGCACTGGGGCACGGTGTATCGTTGTACTTATCCTACAACATGCAAAATGTGCCAAAAAACAATATTAATAACGAATTCTCTCAACTAATAATCTAGTTGATCGAGACCGCTAGCGTGCGATATTGTTTGTTGTTCTGTTGCGGTCCGTTTAGGGTGCAGTTCGTTTGGTTTCGTTCCGGTTCGGCTCCAAGTCCGGTACGGTCTGTAATTTGGGAACGAATGTTGCCAATAATTTCAATAAAACGTTATTTTAGTGAAAGAATCAATCATAAATTCATATATGCATGTTAGAAACTGTTTGATTCAAAAAGAACAATTCAAAACAAGTTTTACTATTTATTTTACTATTTATAACTATTTTTAATTTGATGTATTTTTTGATTAAACAAATTGAGGACTAAATAGTGACACACAAGGCTGACTTTACAGTTTTCCTAACGAATAAATTATTTGTCGAATTCTAGCTCTGCTTCAAGGGTTGCGATGTTTAGTGTTGAGAAATCACCATTTGTGATTGGACACACTTACTGATTATACTAATATTTATCATAAAACTACTAAAACTACTAACAATCCCCTTATTAAAAAATAAAATAAAAGCTTGACGAAATTTGGACTTGATAAGCGACTGGAACTGATCTTGCGTTCAACTATGCAATCCAGGACTTTTTTGTACAGTTCTTGTCGTGTCAACTAAATTTGTTCTCTGTTCGAGTATGGAGCGTGTTGCTGTGACATTGACTTTGCTGCATTCCAGAGGCGTGGTTAAGGAAAGCGGTCGCAAACTTTATTTGTTTTCAAACTGCTGAATCAATCACCACTGAGTCTTGTACATTAGAGCTCTATAGTAGCTTGTGCTGAATGATTTCAATTTTCATCCATCTCATTAGAGTGCGCAATGATCATTGACTTTGTTCTTTTTAAATATCCAGTTGGGATCACCGTGCCGATTCGTATACAAGGATACTCATACAAGAGGTATATTTCTGTGATATTGATATTGCTGTTGAGCAATTACTAGCAACATAGGAAAATTCTAATATATTTTCAATTCTCATTTTTGATCTGCCTGGAACTTTGCACAAGTGTTCCTATGAGTCACGACTAACTTTTAAAAATTTTTTTGTAAAATTGTTAACTGGTAATGGATGATAAAAATATTTTAAAAGCCAGAACGGTTTTGGCTAAGTTGTAGATAAGATTTATTTCTTCAAAAAACAAAAAAAATGACTGCAAATACGCCTCAGTTGAAGTCGTGTCGCATTCCAAACGTAATGTTCAAGCTGTACGGAAAATGTTGACTGTTTAAACTTGCTAAAAACATATTTTTGTAATTTTCAACCTAAAGGACCACCTCGGAGAAAAATGAGAGAATCGTTTCAAAGAAATATCACACATTAATAACGTCCTACGACGATATAGGCAATGATTTTATGCTATTGACTTCAATATCTCGATCGAATTTAATAATGGTTCATTATGTACAATAAGTTAGCCATCATGATAAAATTTTAAATGTCTACAATTTTTGAATTTTTTATTCTTTTTCGACTAAAATTTGCCTTGCCCAATTCTCAATTTTTGAAAAAAGAAGGTCAATTGCGTGAAATCAATGAGAATATTTTTCATGAGTGTCATCTTCATGGGTGCCATCAGAGAGAATAATTAAACTGGTAAACACAGGTTTTGTTCAAAACTGGAAAAAATGAATGATTCTAGCTTTTCAACCATTCCTTTGAATTTTGATGCTCCTAGCAAAGATAACTTTTTCAGAGATTTAAATAAGTTAAGCAACAAACGTAGAAGCGACGAACCCAGCTCGCAATTATTCTGCGGCGTTTTGACGCACATTTACTAGGGGTCTCAAAACTTTTAAGAACGACCTGAGGAGTGCCTAGAACAAAAAGCTTGCCAAAATAAGAAAAAAAGTTTTTCTAGGCTTTTTGGTGCCGCTATATTTTTTCTGCAGCTTGAATAAATGCTTTGCGAAATGGAATCACTCGATTAAGTTTTAACTGCATTTACATATGCTGAGAGTGCTGTAAACATTGACAAATTTTCAAGCTTCTTTTTTGGGAATCGAATCATTTGTACTAACAACTTGTGCCAGGCGTCAAAAAATGACATTTGATCAATGTTTTGCAGTAAATGAGTTCTCTATGTTCAATTCCAGTAAAGTGATTGATAGAAATTCCGGCACTAAAAAATTATAACTACTCTAAGAAACTTTTCGAAATAAGTGATTTTTCTGTATTTTCAAGCTTTTTCAATATCAAAAAAAGGTTTAAATTCCGTGGAATCCTATCATAAAATCTTCGGGGGAATGAAAGTTCATATCATCACGAGCATTTTCTTGTTAATATCTCATCCGGAAACGTCCGGATTGACATTTGCGACCCGTTTAAAAAAGGCTATTTTTAACAAATTTTGACGTTAAGACCTTACGCGTACATGGGAAATAGAAAAAAATAAAACACCTGATGGGTCTCTGCCTCATGCTCCAAACAGAATTTCAGCTCAACAGTGATCAAATAAAATCAAATTACCAATTGCTATCAATTACCAATTGTCAATTGAAAACGAGCGTGCTTTCTCTACTGTTTTTGATGATGTTAACGGACAATCTGCTGTTGCTATACCAAGACGTGTTTAAATCGGCTAACACATGAATTTGTATTAAACTGCTAAATGCTGTTATTCCCTTCCATCTGTTTTTGAGATACGATGGTGGCCTAACAAGCCAGTCGTCGCAGGTTCGAATCCCGGTTCGGGTGAGAATATTAGTGTCAGTAGGATCGTAGCGCTAGACCCGCTATCGTCCTGTACACTAAACCAGTTGGCTGCGATGTCTATGTAAAATAAACAGCAGGTCGAGTTCCGATACGGAATGTAGCACCAAGGCTTTGCTTTGCTTATAATTCTGTTATTATTTCATTTGAGAATATATAATAAATTACAATTACTGATTACAAGATGATTTTACTGCAACCAGGAGGGAGGGTGTTGACTTGCAAATTTTCCGCCCGGGTGTTACCCAGCGTTTTGCCACTGATTGTCATGAATATCTCAGCAATTTTAGATGAAGTCAATTTATATCAGAACCAAACATTAGAGAAGAAAATCGACTTTCCGAAGTAAAAAATTTGCATGAATGTGTCGATATATTTTTTATGCTAAATGTCTTGCAATAAAATAATAAAATTATTAAAATGTCTATGAGTTTTTTTTTTGAAAAAAAAAAAGATTTTCTGGAAACTTTTTAGCTGAGGCCAATGGAATGTCTGAAAAAAATATAGTCCTTCGAGTTTCGTTTAGCGGAAGAGCTAAAAGTTTTGTGTTCTCACCTTTGGATGCAAAATTTCAGCTCAATTGGATTTTTTCACGCTCGTAGTGAAGGTTTATTTTTTTGACCGATGAAAAAATTCGAAGCTCAATTTGTTCCTATACATTCCATTAGCACCGTAATCGATCGGCTGCATCATGAAGAGTTAGTTGTATGTGCAAGTTCATGCAAGTGTTAGCTTTGCAAATTCCCTATTCAATGTTTTACAGGGTTAGGGTCCTTAGAAACATTATAAAATCTGGAAGGTGTTCATTAGTTAAGGAAAAAATATTTTTTGACGTTGACTAACGTCTATATCGAAGTTAGGCCCCTGAATTTAAAAATCTAGTAATTCAACCAGGGAAAACCAGAGAAAAGTGGTCAGGTTTTGAGCGCTTATTTTGCAGTCATCTATAATCAGGTTTTCGAGGTTTTGGCATCAATCGATCAGAAATTCTTTTACGGTTAAATTTATGTAACAAAAACAAACTATTGTTTGAGATACACTATTGAAAAATTGGTAATTAATATCGATTGTCTAAATCATACCGCGCAGCCAATCACTACCTCTCTTCCCAAGCACAGTCGACACTAACGGATACAATCGATCTGACTTTGTTGTTATTGTTGTTGTCACTTTCTGTTTCCGATGTTTATGCTGCTGCTAGCGGAAAAAACCTTGCAAATATGCATCTTTTTGTTGGTGTTAATTTTACGACAGCGGCCGGCGCCCCATCATTCTGATTCCAAAACCGCACCAGTGACATGCGGACGCTAGGTGATAGCAGCTGAAAGGAGGAAATACAATATAGTACCGGTCATCTCGTGCCGGTTTCACCCGTAATGCTGGTGGCTTTAGTAGTAAATGGCTACTGCAAAACACTTAAATGGCTGGAATTCTGGACGGACTAACCAGGAAACTATAATCGGCAACTGGCACCTTTTGGTGCCTCTAAATTTTGTTACAGAAGCGGCAAATTGAATTTTCTGTTTTACCAAATGATGCTGCTAGCGGAAAAAACCTTGCAAAAATGCATGTTTGTGTTGGTGTTAATATTATGACAGCGGCCGGCGCAGCTTTCAAGAAACATTTGTCTCTTCCATTCCATAATTTGCGTAGCCCATCCCTCTTTTAATTTATCTGACGAAGCCTTGGTATAAAACGTACCGTTCGAACATTTCACCCCATCAGTTTCATTACTAAACCGTACCGGCTACATACGGACGCTATCTTGAAAGAATTCTAAACGGACTGACCAAAAACATGGATATATTCGGCACCTGGCCCCTTTTGGTGTCTCGAAATTTTGTTACAGAAGCGGCTAATTGAATTTTCTGTTTTATTACAAAATGCTGCTGCTAGCGGAAAAAACCTTGCAAATATGCATCTTTTTGTTGGTGTTAATTTTACGACAGCGGCCGGCGCCCCATCATTCTGATTCCAAAACCGCACCAGTGACATGCGGACGCTAGGTGATAGCAGCTGAAAGGAGGAAATACAATATAGTACCGGTCATCTCGTGCCGGTTTCACCCGTAATGCTGGTGGCTTTAGTAGTAAATGGCTACTGCAAAACACTTAAATGGCTGGAATTCTGGACGGACTAACCAGGAAACTATAATCGGCAACTGGCACCTTTTGGTGCCTCTAAATTTTGTTACAGAAGCGGCAAATTGAATTTTCTGTTTTACCAAATGATGCTGCTAGCGGAAAAAACCTTGCAAAAATGCATGTTTGTGTTGGTGTTAATATTATGACAGCGGCCGGCGCAGCTTTCAAGAAACATTTGTCTCTTCCATTCCATAATTTGCGTAGCCCATCCCTCTTTTAATTTATCTGACGAAGCCTTGGTATAAAACGTACCGTTCGAACATTTCACCCCATCAGTTTCATTACTAAACCGTACCGGCTACATACGGACGCTATCTTGAAAGAATTCTAAACGGACTGACCAAAAACATGGATATATTCGGCACCTGGCCCCTTTTGGTGCCTCGAAATTTTGTTACAGAAGCGGCTAATTGAATTTTCTGTTTTATTACAAAATGCTGCTGCTAGCGGAAAAAACCTTGCAAATATGCATCTTTTTGTTGGTGTTAATTTTACGACAGCGGCCGGCGCCCCATCATTCTGATTCCAAAACCGCACCAGTGACATGCGGACGCTAGGTGATAGCAGCTGAAAGGAGGAAATACAATATAGTACCGGTCATCTCGTGCCGGTTTCACCCGTAATGCTGGTGGCTTTAGTAGTAAATGGCTACTGCAAAACACTTAAATGGCTGGAATTCTGGACGGACTAACCAGGAAACTATAATCGGCAACTGGCACCTTTTGGTGCCTCTAAATTTTGTTACAGAAGCGGCAAATTGAATTTTCTGTTTTACCAAATGATGCTGCTAGCGGAAAAAACCTTGCAAAAATGCATGTTTGTGTTGGTGTTAATATTATGACAGCGGCCGGCGCAGCTTTCAAGAAACATTTGTCTCTTCCATTCCATAATTTGCGTAGCCCATCCCTCTTTTAATTTATCTGACGAAGCCTTGGTATAAAACGTACCGTTCGAACATTTCACCCCATCAGTTTCATTACTAAACCGTACCGGCTACATACGGACGCTATCTTGAAAGAATTCTAAACGGACTGACCAAAAACATGGATATATTCGGCACCTGGCCCCTTTTGGTGCCTCGAAATTTTGTTACAGAAGCGGCTAATTGAATTTTCTGTTTTATTACAAAATGCTGCTGCTAGCGGAAAAAACCTTGCAAATATGCATCTTTTTGTTGGTGTTAATTTTACGACAGCGGCCGGCGCCCCATCATTCTGATTCCAAAACCGCACCAGTGACATGCGGACGCTAGGTGATAGCAGCTGAAAGGAGGAAATACAATATAGTACCGGTCATCTCGTGCCGGTTTCACCCGTAATGCTGGTGGCTTTAGTAGTAAATGGCTACTGCAAAACACTTAAATGGCTGGAATTCTGGACGGACTAACCAGGAAACTATAATCGGCAACTGGCACCTTTTGGTGCCTCTAAATTTTGTTACAGAAGCGGCAAATTGAATTTTCTGTTTTACCAAATGATGCTGCTAGCGGAAAAAACCTTGCAAAAATGCATGTTTGTGTTGGTGTTAATATTATGACAGCGGCCGGCGCAGCTTTCAAGAAACATTTGTCTCTTCCATTCCATAATTTGCGTAGCCCATCCCTCTTTTAATTTATCTGACGAAGCCTTGGTATAAAACGTACCGTTCGAACATTTCACCCCATCAGTTTCATTACTAAACCGTACCGGCTACATACGGACGCTATCTTGAAAGAATTCTAAACGGACTGACCAAAAACATGGATATATTCGGCACCTGGCCCCTTTTGGTGCCTCGAAATTTTGTTACAGAAGCGGCTAATTGAATTTTCTGTTTTATTACAAAATGCTGCTGCTAGCGGAAAAAACCTTGCAAATATGCATCTTTTTGTTGGTGTTAATTTTACGACAGCGGCCGGCGCCCCATCATTCTGATTCCAAAACCGCACCAGTGACATGCGGACGCTAGGTGATAGCAGCTGAAAGGAGGAAATACAATATAGTACCGGTCATCTCGTGCCGGTTTCACCCGTAATGCTGGTGGCTTTAGTAGTAAATGGCTACTGCAAAACACTTAAATGGCTGGAATTCTGGACGGACTAACCAGGAAACTATAATCGGCAACTGGCACCTTTTGGTGCCTCTAAACTTTGTTACAGAAGCGGCAAATTGAATTTTCTGTTTTACCAAATGATGCTGCTAGCGGAAAAAACCTTGCAAAAATGCATGTTTGTGTTGGTGTTAATATTATGACAGCGGCCGGCGCAGCTTTCAAGAAACATTTGTCTCTTCCATTCCATAATTTGCGTAGCCCATCCCTCTTTTAATTTATCTGACGAAGCCTTGGTATAAAACGTACCGTTCGAACATTTCACCCCATCAGTTTCATTACTAAACCGTACCGGCTACATACGGACGCTATCTTGAAAGAATTCTAAACGGACTGACCAAAAACATGGATATATTCGGCACCTGGCCCCTTTTGGTGCCTCGAAATTTTGTTACAGAAGCGGCTAATTGAATTTTCTGTTTTATTACAAAATGCTGCTGCTAGCGGAAAAAACCTTGCAAATATGCATCTTTTTGTTGGTGTTAATTTTACGACAGCGGCCGGCGCCCCATCATTCTGATTCCAAAACCGCACCAGTGACATGCGGACGCTAGGTGATAGCAGCTGAAAGGAGGAAATACAATATAGTACCGGTCATCTCGTGCCGGTTTCACCCGTAATGCTGGTGGCTTTAGTAGTAAATGGCTACTGCAAAACACTTAAATGGCTGGAATTCTGGACGGACTAACCAGGAAACTATAATCGGCAACTGGCACCTTTTGGTGCCTCTAAATTTTGTTACAGAAGCGGCAAATTGAATTTTCTGTTTTACCAAATGATGCTGCTAGCGGAAAAAACCTTGCAAAAATGCATGTTTGTGTTGGTGTTAATATTATGACAGCGGCCGGCGCAGCTTTCAAGAAACATTTGTCTCTTCCATTCCATAATTTGCGTAGCCCATCCCTCTTTTAATTTATCTGACGAAGCCTTGGTATAAAACGTACCGTTCGAACATTTCACCCCATCAGTTTCATTACTAAACCGTACCGGCTACATACGGACGCTATCTTGAAAGAATTCTAAACGGACTGACCAAAAACATGGATATATTCGGCACCTGGCCCCTTTTGGTGCCTCGAAATTTTGTTACAGAAGCGGCTAATTGAATTTTCTGTTTTATTACAAAATGCTGCTGCTAGCGGAAAAAACCTTGCAAATATGCATCTTTTTGTTGGTGTTAATTTTACGACAGCGGCCGGCGCCCCATCATTCTGATTCCAAAACCGCACCAGTGACATGCGGACGCTAGGTGATAGCAGCTGAAAGGAGGAAATACAATATAGTACCGGTCATCTCGTGCCGGTTTCACCCGTAATGCTGGTGGCTTTAGTAGTAAATGGCTACTGCAAAACACTTAAATGGCTGGAATTCTGGACGGACTAACCAGGAAACTATAATCGGCAACTGGCACCTTTTGGTGCCTCGAAATTTTGGTACAGAAGCGGCTAATTGAATTTTCTGTTTTACCAAATGATGCTGCTAGGGGAAAAAACCTTGCAAAAATGCATGTTTGTGTTGGTGTTAATATTATGACAGCGGCCGGCGCAGCTTTCAAGAAACATTTGTCTCTTCCATTCCATAATTTGCGTAGCCCATCCCTCTTTTAATTTATCTGACGAAGCCTTGGTATAAAACGTACCGTTCGAACATTTCACCCCATCATTTTGATTCCAAAACCGCACCAGTGACATACGGACGATACGGATTTTTGTTATAAAGGTTTACAGCTATAGTAATTTGCTAGCAGTTTCGTCTAGTGCTAAAACGAACATATTGAGAATCTTCGCAATGTCTCGACACATGAACATGATCTATAAGCGCAATTCTCGGAAGCGTGCGAAGGATCGGCAGAAGACGATTTCTCCGAAGGTCGAAGAACGATTGCTGGGCAAGAACGAGATCAAGACGACATGCTAGGGGTTAGAGGTAATACGCTTTTAACTGATTGGGACGCTGGAGAAGGACCTTCGACTCGAGGTAGGAAATTCAATTCAGTTTATAATGAGGTCAGCAAGTTTTCACAACTGCATATACTTGTCGCTGTTATAACATGTTTTCAAGCATATAAATTTGATAATATCTATATTATACTCGGTTTTTGTACCTCTTATTCACAGTAAGGCAGTAATGTAGAGCTCTACTTACGGCTGTACATTGGCCTACCCGATCAAACGATTATAACAAACGGATAACACAAACATATCTGAACTTGATAGAAATAACAAAGCCTGTAATATTTTTGATATGCCAGAATGGTAAAAAGTACAAAATTATATCAAATTCTGTTACCATACACTTGAATGTTCAAAAGTGTGTTTTTCTAAAGCATATTTAAAACAAAACTTGTTATTCAATCAAGAAAATATTGTACATTCTAACTAATTCTGATCTTTTTCTGCCGAAAATCTACAAAACTTGCTATAATTTGTTATAATCAGTAAATGATTTTGATAGAAATTTTGATATTTTAACTATTAACGAGACCAAGCTTAGAACACAAGTTGATGCGAAAAGTGCGTTACAATATATCAAGATTTGTTATAATCCTGATATTTTTGACTGATCGGGTACGGCCGGGCGAATCGGTTCGCGCCGCTTTTCGCGTCTACTATGACAGAGGCCTAACTAAATTATAGAGTTACTATAAAGTGTATTATGCCATCCATTGTTCATAAACTTTACTGATAATAACCCACAACTCAAAAATTATAATTTTGAGGAAAACGCGTTGGAAAGTTATCTTTGAAAGTTTCGTTCAAACTTAAAAGAAAACTCGATTTCAAAATTATCAATCGTCATTCAACTTTCTGTGTCTATTGTGTACATATTATGAGCACGTTGCAGTAGTTTCAACCGTGTTTTAATTTTAACTACCTTAATCACGAAATTTTGGTTCTAGCAGCAAAAGCATTTCTACTCACAATTCTGATTTTTTTTGACGTTGACTAACGTCTATATCGAAGTTAGGCCCCTGAATTTGAAAATCTAGTAATTCAACCAGGGAAAACCAGAGAAAAGTGGTCAGGTTTTGAACGCTTATTTTGCAGTCATCTATAATCAGGTTTTCGAGGTTTTGGCATCAATCGATCAGAAATTCTTTTACGGTTAAATTTATGTAACAAAAACAAACTATTATTTGAGATACACTATTGAAAAATTGGTAATTAACATCGATTGTCTAAATCATACCGCGCAGCCAATCACTACCTCTCTTCCCAAGCACAGTCGACACTAACGGATACAATCGATCTGACTTTGTTGTTATTGTTGTTGTCACTTTCTGTTTCCGATGTTTATGCTGCTGCTAGCGGAAAAAACCTTGCAAATATGCATTTTTTTGTTGGTGTTAATTTTACGACAGCGGCCGGCGCCTCATCATTCTGATTCCAAAACCGCACCAGTGACATTCGAACGCTAGGTGATAGCAGCTGAAAGGAGGAAATACAATATAGTACCGGTCATCTCGTGCCGGTTTCACCCGTAATGCTGGTGGCTTTAGTAGTAAATGGCTACTGCAAAACACTTAAATGGCTGGAATTCTGGACGGACTAACCAGGAAACTATAATCGGCAACTGGCACCTTTTGATGCCTCGAAATTTTGGTACAGAAGCGGCTAATTGAATTTTCTGTTTTACCAAATGCTGCTGCTAGCGGAAAAAACCTTGCAAAAATGCATGTTTGTGTTGGTGTTAATATTATGACAGCGGTCGGCACAGCTTTCAAGAAACATTTGTCTCTACCATTCCATCATCTATGTAGCCCCTCCCTCTTTCTATTTATCTGACGAAGCCTTGGTATAAAACGTATCGTTCGAACATTTCACCCCATCAGTTTCATTATTAAACCGTACCGGATACATACGGACGCTCGGTGTTAGCAGCTTAAAGGAGGAAAAACAAAATAGTACCGGTCATCTTGTGCCGGTTTGACCCGTGATGCTGGTGGCTACTGCAAAATACTAAAATGGCTGGAATTCTGGACGGAAACCAGTAAACAAGAAATCGGCAACTGGCACCTTTTGGTGCCTCGCAGTTTTATAATAGAAGCGGTTAGTTGAATTTTATGTTTTACAATTTCTGTTGCTAGCGGAAAAAAAACCTTGCAAAAATGCATGTTCATGTTGATGTTAATTTCACGACAGCGCTAGGATGTTAGCAGCTGAAAGGAGGAAAGACAAAATAGTACCGGTCATCTCGTGCCGGTTTCACCCGTTATGCTGGTGGCTGTTAGTAATAAATGGCTACTGCAAAATACTAAAATGGCTGGAATTCTGGACGAGAATAATCGGAAACTGGTACCTTTTGGAGCCTCGAAATTTTGTTATAGAAGTTTTGTAAAAGAAGCGTTGCAATTCCCTCTACTATTTGCTTCAATGGAATATTTTTTTTTTTAAGAATACGGTAGTCAACGTCATGCGGTCGTGTCTTGAATACCACCCTCCTACTTTTTCTAATGAAACAATAAGTAACTCATCGGAAAACAGTATAAAACTACGGATATTTTTTAAATTTTTAATTGGCAGAGCAAAAACAGCTTTTCCCTTTGTGTTGGATTCGATTCTCTTTGCTTTAAATTGGAAATGCTCTATAGTGTCTTTTATCTCTGCTTTTTTATACTGAGAGGCCTCCTGAATTGTTGAATTGTCATCACCGCTCTTAGCTTAATCGGTTATCAACGTTTTTCATATTTTAGCGTAATGTTCTGTTATGCAAATATTTATTTTAATTTCTTGAAAAAATCCACATGATTTTTGGAAAAAACTGTTCCCTTTTGAACGATTTATGCAGACAATCAGAAAAAACTTTTTCACTTTTTTTCAAGTTCTTAAGTCACTTTTTTCAAGCTTTGAAGTCACTTTTTGGTCGCTTTTTGCGAAATTTTTGTCTCTAAAGTCACTTTTTCTTACCAGTTTAACCACTTTCAGCCCTGGTTAAAACATCGGTCCGGCAGGGATGTCCGCTGAGCATGGTGCTGTTTGTCATTTACATCGAGCCATTGATAAGTAAATTACAAAGTAGTATCACGGGCATTCTTGTTTATGATAGGTTCCTCGCTGTTACTGCATATGCTGATGATCTAACCATCTTCGTCAGAGATGAAAAAGAGTTTGATCTGATGCTTCAAATAATTCACTCGTACAGCTTATGTTCATTGATTAGATTAAACTTGGACAAATCATCATTCCTAAGAATTAACTCATGCAGAGGAGGACCGTTCTTAGTGAAGGAAGTATTAGAGCAAAAGATTTTAGGACTACACGTTGCAAACAAGTGGACAGATATGGCTAAAATTACATATAGTAATATAATTGGTAATATACAATTTCAGTTGTCGAACAACAGAATACGGAATATGAATATTCATGCAAAAGCCCTGTACAGAGCCGGATTTACGATTGTGGGGGCCCGGGGCCCAGTTTACAGTGGGGGCCCCAGAATAAAACAAACCCGTTTTTTTATCGTACGAGTTAAAAACACTTAATTCTCATTGAAAAGTTACCAAAAATTTGCTAGATTTTTTACTTACGAGTTTTTTTTTTTGCAGAGAACTTATTGATTGAATAATCAACATTCAGCTCCTTCAGAATATTGTACTCTCAACTTAACAATGCTAAGTTTGACAGCCTTTCACTCTTCAAAGTCGTACGCAACCTATTTTCAATCAGTTTCATCTTCGATAAAGACCTTTCTCCAGTTGCGTTTGAGATCATTAGGCTCAAATAAATAAATGTATGCAACTGCTCGAAATCCGGAATTTTTTTCTTGATATCTGAAAAATAAAAACCTACCGCAATTCGAAAAAAATGCGATCCGCAAGCAAAAATTTGCACACAATTTGAGAAAGACTGCGCAAATATAAGGCTACGCTGGCAATAATCTACAGAACCTAGGAAAAAACTACACACTTCTGCAGGTCAATAAAATCTGCACATGGACTCTAAAAATCTGCATTTTGCAATGCAAATCTAGTATCCCTGATTCGGACAGGTAAACTTATTTTCGGAATCAACAGCAATGTATTAAAAAAACTTGTGGATTATCTTCTTTCCTGCTTGATCTCCCATGCGCGCTGGTTCGATTCAAATGGTGTGTTAATGTGTGTCATTCCAAGAGAATCGAAGGTGAAATCTTATGGATGTGGTTGTGATATTGGCGCTCGCGAAAAAATAACACTGAAGGAAAGTTTCAGATTGAAATGGTCTGTTCAAATTTTCTTACTGTAAATTGAACTTTTGATTGAATCTCATTTTTGAAAGAGAAAAGAACTTTTTCTCGTTTTGTGGGGGCCCCAAAAATGTGGGGGCCCGGGGCCCGGGCCCCCTGGGACCCCCTTAAATCCGGCTCTGGCCCTGTATTTAAATACATTCATTCTTTCGAAGCTCTGGTATGTAGCGCAAGTAATTCCACCAAGTTTCTTTGGGGTAATAGTGTTTTCAAAGTTGATCGAAATCAGTTGCATTTGAGATGTGAAGATGGTGGCATTGGACTGGTTGATGTAGAAAGCAAATGCAAAGCTCTGTTCATGAAAAATATCCTTTATGACCAGTCAGGAAACAACAATGCAAATGAAAAATACGTGTTAAAGTTAAATCATTTGAGCCATCTATCCCGAAATGGTAAAGAATGGATCATAGAAGCTAAATTTTTGAAGCAGAATTTCGATTTGAAGTCTGTTATGTTGATGTATTGGTATTTTATTGACAGCAAGTGTGTGGTTCCTAAGGTTGAAATCAATTTTCCCCTTGTGCAGTGGGAAAACATTTGGGAGAATATCAAATCCTGCTTTTTGTCGATGGAGGACAAATCACGATTGTATGTTTTCGTGAACGATTTGATACCAAATAAAGAAAAGTTATTAAGCTACGGCATTGGTCGTCTTCAAAGTTCCAATTGTGACATATGTTCATTACCAGATGACAACAAGCATCGCATTATAGCATGTAAAAATGCACATCAAGTCTGGGCATGGGTCAATGAAGTGCTACGTAAGCATTGAAAACTAAAGTTTTCGAATGCATAGAGTATTCTTGCGTGGGAAGTGAACCCAAAAAACCAACGACAGAAAGCTGCCTTATGGATAGTGTGTAGGGCCATTAGTTACAATTTGTTTAGAGAAGGTGATCTATTTAATTTTAAAAAACAGGTGAGAGAAATGCGATGGAACAAAAGACATGTATTTAGAAGACATTTTGGTAAATATTGTAATTTTAACTAGATTTGTAATAAAATGTAACCAAGAAATGTAGAAATAAATACTATTTATATTAAAAAAAAAAAAAGGTTTAGTCGCATTATTGGTACCCATCTCCTTTGATTAAAACACTGGTTCACAAATCAAAAAATATGCTGCTCTAAATCTCACAATAGTTGCTCTAGAAAGAAAAAAAAATCACAGGAAAATCTATAATTTTTCATTTTTCTTAGTTTGACCTTCGGGGCAACACTTGTGTTGACCATTGTAATCGGACTTTTATTTTAACCATTATGTTTTAAATTGTAAAAATATTCAAAGTCTATCTCTCAAACCTACAACGAATAAATACCCTAAGGCTGTTCAAAACTAGCTGGTTCGATCAAAGTTCGAAATTAGGAGTCATTATGATAGAAGAACCTAAATAAATTCACCTAGCGGTGATACCCAGCCTTTCTCATTAGAACTTATTATTTGTTAGAATACATTTACACCAACACTTAAAAAATACACTTTGATAATTTCTGCAGGATTTGTTATTCATTCTAAACAACAAATTTTTGGTACATTCCGCGTCGTATACTCGACAGAAACGTACGTGCAAAGTGGTCGTTCCATTACAATCCGGTCCGTGTGTACGAATAACCTGCTGCTGTATTGGTGCTGCTGGCTGTAACGGCTACAGCTTCGAACGATCGGACAGCCACTGTTGGAAGGAAGAAGTAAAGAGGTACGTGTTCTTGTCGGCGCTAGTGCGCTAGATTTGGAATTGGAAAGTGCTAAAGGGTGCTTTAAGAATAACACATGTCCCGATGTAAAGGTGCTCGACTGCAAGCAACTGCGGTCAGCATCGATCGTCGGTGGCAAAAAAGTATACACTCCGTCAGACTCGTTTCGAGTTACGTTCGCCGGATCAGCACTACCAAGCCACGTCTCGATCCACCGGGTTCGTCTCCCTGTGCGATTATATGTGCCTCGCGTCATGAACTGCTTGCATTGTAAGCAGTTAGGCCACACCGCCGCCTACTGCTGCAAGAAGGAACGTTGTGGCAAGTGTGAGGAGAATCATGCGGATGATTCCTGCAGTAAAAAGGCTGAAAAATGCATTCACTGTGGGGAAAATCAGCATGAACTCTCGATATGTGCGGTATACATGCAGCGCAGGGATAAAATAAAGAGGTCTCTCAAAGAGCGTTCGAAGCGTTCTCACGCTGAGATGCTGAAGAAGATCGTTACCACTTCTCCCACCACATCAAACCCTTTTGATCTGCTGTCCACTGATGAAACCGATTCTGACGATTCACCAGCGGGAACATCTTACGCCAATCCTGGGAAGTCTAGAAAGTGAAAAAATATTTCCTCTTCTAAACTTCTCGGAAAAGGTCCTAAGATTTCTCAAAGTGAAATGAATGGTACAAACAAACCTAAAAATGCTGCGGAAAAACTGAAGCAAACTCCTCCTGGGCTTGCAAATTTAAAGTCCCAGAAGGAGTTCCCAGCACTGCCAGGAACTTCTGAAACCCCAGTTGTTCCTTTTGCACACCCAGTTGATGAAACAAACACTGGTTTAATGAAATTTTCTGACATTGTGGACTGGATTTTTTAAACATTCAGTGTACCCGATCCAATTTAAATTTTTCTTACAGCATTTCTCCCAACAGTTAGATCATTTTTGAAGCAGTTGGCTGCCCAATGGCCCCTCCTTGCAGCGATTGTATCCTTCGATGCCTAATTCATCTGCGTATATGAAGGATTCTATCTCTGTCTTACAGTGGAATTGCAGAAGTATTTTACCAAAAATGGATTCATTTAAAGTTTCAATAAATAAAAACAAATGCGATGCATTTTCCCTTTGTGAAACTTGGCTTACTTCAAATATTTATCTTAACTTCCATGATTTTAATATTATTCGCCTTGATCGAGACACCCCATATGGAGGAGTACTTCTAGGGATTAAAAAGTGCTATTCTTTCTATCGTATTACCCTCCCGTCGATTCCAGGCATCGAAGTTGTCGCATGTCAAATGACAATACATGGTAAAGAGCTTTGTATTGCCTCAATATATATTCCCCCCAGTGCACAGGTTGGGCAACGGCTGCTCTTTGATTTGATAGAACTTCTTCCCTCGCCGCGTTTGATTTTGGGAGACTTCAACTCTCATGGTGTGGCTTGGGGTTCCCCTTACAATGATAACCGCTCCTCTTTAAACCTTTGCGATGACTTCGACATGACTATTTTGAACAACGGTGAAATGACACGTATCCCGAAACCTCCAGCGCGCCCAAGCGCTTTGGATCTATTCTTATGTTCGACGTCGCTACGGTTGGATTGCACATGGAAGGTAATTTTCGATCCTCACGGTATTATATATATTATATTCTTACTTCAATTGTCGATTGGAAGTTATACGAGGAAATGATTTCAAAAGCGGTCGAGTCGATTCAACATCATCCACCACTTGAAGAATACAACCTCCTCGCGGGCTTGATTCTCGACGCCGCGTTGCAAGCCCAAACGAAGAAATATCCCGGCGTAACGAGTAAAGAACGGCCTCCCACTCCGTGGTGGGACCAAGGGTGCTCCGATGTCTACACGCAAAGATCCGACGCGCTTTTGGCCTTCCAGAAGGGAGGTATACCTGGCGACTATATACGGTATTCGGAGCTCAATACCAAGCTTAAAAGCTTGGCGAAAGCAAAGAAACGCGGATATTGGCGTCGGTTCGTAAATGAGACGTCGAGGGAGATATCGATGAGCACTCTTTGGAACACAGCCCGAAGAATGCGAAATCGTATAACGGTCAACGAAAGCGAGGAGTCTTCAAGTCGGTGGATATTTGATTTTGCCAGAAAAGTATGTCCGGACTCTGTTCCTGAGCAAAACATTGTTCGCGATGCGATTCCGGGCCACGACGCGATAGAATCACCTTTTACGATGGCAGAATTTTCAGTTGCCCTTCTGTCCTGTAACAATAACGCGCCTGGGTTAGATAGAATCAAATTCAACTTGATGAAGAATCAACCCGGCAATGCCAAGAGGCGCTTGTTGAACTTGTTCAATAAGTTCCTGGAGCAAAATATTGCACCGCAGGATTGGAGGCAAGTGAGGGTGATCGCCATCCAAAAACCAGGGAAACCAGCTTCTGATCACAACTCTTATAGGCCGATTTCAATGCTATCCTGTATCCGGAAATTGATGAAAAAAATGGTACTCCGTCGTTTAGACCACTGGGTCGAATCAAATGGTCTGCTATCAGATACTCAGTTTGGCTTCCGCCGTGCCAAAGGGACGAATGATTGTCTTGCGTTGCTTTCAACAGATATTGAGCTGACGTATGCTCGCAAAGAACAAATAGCGTCTGCGTTCTTGGACATGTGACGTCACACCCGGCGCAGCATTACCTAATGCTCCGTCACGAGTCGTATAATAAAAGTTTAATTTTGTTCCCAGGAGGGCATAGCCTTCTGCTGTGCTTTAGTTAGGCGGAACATTTGGTTCCCTTGACAGAGGACTGCGAACGGCTCTGCCAACACACTATGTATTAACAGATTATGCCATAGGTGGCGAAGAACTTCGCACAGCCTTTTGCTCTGCCACAGTCATGTAAACTTAAATAGAATAAATATTTTGTTATAAGCAAAACAGAAGTCGCCGGTTCAACGGTGTTGATGCTCTCGCATGCGTTCTACCGTACATGCGGTACTAGATTATAAGTTAAGAGCTTAAGGTAAATGGTAAACAGAAAGTGGAGAAAGCCTCTCACTCTGAGTTTCCTGCTGGGTATATTTAAGCAGTGATGTACAGAATAAAAGTTAATTATTATCATCAGCTCTAATCTGGTGTATTAATTCCGCGCCAATTGCGCGTACAGGGATACCTAGAAGAAGAAGTCCCTGGTAGGATATACCCTACATGAATGGTGACAGCGTAAAAAAAAAAACTTATGCCATTAGGTTTGATAAACCAGTAGCAAGAACGAGTGAAAGTTTGTGCAGTGAAAAGTTAAGAAGAAAAAAAAGAGTAGAACCCAAAGTTAGGAGAATTTACAGAACTTATAAACCGTCGTAGTGTCACGTGACCCCTTCGAAAAGGATCACAGAGGTGTGAAAAAAATAATAAGAAGAGAGAACCCGCAATTCGCGTTTTAGTATTAGCGAAACAGCTGTGAAGTGAATGAGATCGTACGTTAGAAGATACTGTTAAAGTTGTGCAATTCAAATAAGAACACAAGAAAAAAATATAAACACAGGCAATAGGTGTCTTATTAATAATCAAATTGAAACAATCGGCCAGACAACTGTTAATTACCGAAGTTACATAGTGAGAATTAAAGGTGATATGTCAACGACGATGACCGGCTCTGTTCCAAGGATACTCGGGTGAGTGAGTCTTTTCCTCTTTTTTTACTGTGCGGCATATTGCAAGAGCTGAATAGAGTTGTTTTTTGAAAAAGCGGGTGTAATTTCCCCCAGAAGCACATAGTAAGAAAACATTAAAGTTTAAATAATATTGCACATAATTTTCAAACAGGATCAGGGTACGTTCGAAGCACCTGAAACTTAAACAGGTTCCAATGAACAAAAGGCTCAAAGACTTGCTCAGCAGTTTGAGAGTGTTCATAACTCAAATTTGAATTTTGTGAGTCCAATTGAAAATGAAGTCACACGTCAATTTGATTTAATTTCTTCCCAGAATTTTTCACCTGCAGAAATAATTGAAACTCACTTGAATGAGATTAAATCAATCATTAAAAATTTCAAAAATATGAAAGCACCTGGTGACGATGGAATCTTTAATATACTAATCGAACATCTCCCTGAGAGCACAATGGAATTTTTAGTGAAAATTTTCAATTGCTGCTTCAAAATTGCATATTTTCCCAAATTATGGAAAAATGCAAAAATTACTCCCATTTTAAAACCGGATAAGAACCCAGCTGAAGTTTCAAGTTATCGACCAATCAGTTTGCTTTCATCAATAAGTAAACTGTTTGAGAGAATTATTCTTAACAGAATGATGTCACACATCAACGAAAATTCAATTTTTGCAAATGAACAGTTTGGATTTCGCCATGGGCATTCCACAACTCATCAATTGCTCAGAGTTACTAATATGATACGAGCTAACAAATCTGAAGGTTATTCCACTGGAGCTGCTCTTTTAGACATAGAAAAAGCATTCGACAGTGTTTGGCATAAAGGTTTGATTGCGAAATTGCAAACTTTTAATTTTCCAATTTTCCTAATCAAAATTTTAAAAAATTATCTTACTGATCGAACTCTGCAGGTTGTCTATCAGAATTCCAAATCTGATAGATTTCCTGTCAGAGCAGGTGTACCTCAAGGTTCAGTCTTGGGTCCAGTCCTGTACAACATATTCACTTCAGATCTTCCTGATTTGCCTCCAGGATGCACAAAGTCATTGTTCTGCGATGACACAAGCATTTCCGTAAAAGGAAAAAGTCTTCGTGTCATATGCAGTCGATTGCAGAAAAGTTTAGATATTTTTTCTTCCTACTTGCAAAAGTGGAAAATCTCTCCCAATGCTTCTAAAACTCAAATGATAATTTTTCCGCATAAGCCTGGGGCTTCTTTCCTCAAGCCAAATAATAATCACGTTGTCAAGATGAATGGGGTTATTTTAAGTTGGTCCGACAAGGTTAAGTACTTGGGACTAATTTATGATAAAAAACTTATTTTCAAAGAGCACATTGAGAGTATACAAGCCAAGTGCATCAAATATACTAGATGTTTATATCCTCTCATTAACAGGAATTCTAAACTTTGTTTAAAGAACAAACTTTCGATTTACAAACAAATTTTTAGACCAGCAATGCTTTATGCTGTACCGATCTGGTCAAGTTGCTGTTCAACAAGGAAGAAAACGCTCCAAAGGATTCAGAATAAAATTCTGAAAATGATTTTGAAGCGTCCTCCTTGGTTTGGTACACTCGAATTACATAGACTTACTGGTGTTGAACCATTAGAAGCTATGTCAAACAAAAATTATTAACAATTTTCGACAAAAATCGTTGCAATCCTTAATTGCTACGATAAGCTCTCTTTATAGCCAATAAGTTAGCAATTAAGTTAGTTGTAAGTTTACTTCCCCTTTTCTGACAAGTAGGTTTAAGTCCCTACGAATGATAAGTCCTAATTGCGAAAGCAAACAAATCCTAACAATTAAAATTACAAATTTCTAACAGTGTTGAGAAGTCACCATTTGTGATTGGACACACATACTCATTATTTACTAATATTTATCATAAATACTTAAGCTACTAACAAATCCCCCTTAAAAAAAAAAAAAAAAAAAAAAAAAACTTAAACAGGAGAATGTTTTTTAAGAGACATGCAATATTCAAAATGAATGGCTGTCCAATGAACACGTAATATATCGTTCAACGCAGGAAAATTTATGAATTAACAAAGGGAGCAATAAAACTCAGTCAAGTATAAGCCATTCAGGAGCTAGTGACGATAGAAGAGAACGACGGAAGACACACGTTAAGAAGCACAAGTGACCTCGGACACTACATTAGGTGAAATACATCGTGTCAGATTATTCCTATAATTACAACGAGGTTCCTCATTGGTTCATAATTATTTTGATTAACTGGTTCTATCAAGTCAACTTGGGTGAAAGGCCAGTTTGTATAACAATCAATTCGCGCCGCCGCTGCGCGGGTGATTTTATTTTTTCCAAACGACAAGCAATGAAGCTCTCGGCACGATTCTCGTTCACTTGCCCAACGTAATAATTGAAGCGGCAAACCGGGGGGCAAATTAACTGAGTGAGAGAGACACGCGCTAGTAGCAGTGTTCAACTACGCGAGGGTCTCGTTTTGTTTTCCCCTCTTTAGCACATAAAGTTGCAGCGCTCACCAAGTCGGGGGGAACTTACGGGTATCAACAGTACTCAACGACGACGAAAAATCCGATATCTAATGTTGAAAGTTTACGTTAGAATATCATTTCATTAATGAGGAATGGCACTTTATGCCATCTAATGCAAACAATTACAATCTTTGATTAGTTTAATTACACTAAATAGAAATGATTTTTTTTACAATCATTCAATTATTATGAAAACCTAAAATTATTCATTTAATTGATGAAGATAAACGTTGAAGCTTTGACACCAAATGGTTCGAACCTTGGTGTCCAGATTTTTTGATGGCGTGACGAAGAAATTAGAGTCGGTCACGCTACGTTATCACATCTGGTCAACAGAATCGTTAGTGATACCTAGGAAAAAGAGGAACAAGGCTACATTAGCCTTTTATAGTCATACAGTATTTATTACGCAGTACCTTTTATTGTTTTTCAAGAAATATATATAAAATTTTATATTCATAATGGAGTACACGTTTCCAAAAGCAGATGCCATGCAGTGCATCCCAGAATTTGATGGATCGCTAGACGAACTAGAAGCGTTCGTTTGTCATATCGAGCATTTTGCTCGGGAGATACCAGAAGGAGTATCCACGCTCCATTGGTTTATATTATTCTATTAAAACTAGAAGGCAGAGCTGCTGCCGCAATGCATAGAATTAACGCAAACGCTTGGCCACAGGTTAAGCAGAATTTATTAAAGGAATGTGGGGATATTATACGCATCGAGGCAGTTATAAGTCAAGTAGAAACATTGAAACAGGAAGCGAATGAGACCTTGCCTGATTATAAAAAGAGAATATTGAAAATTAAGGAGCAAATCGACTCCTACGAAACAAATTGTACGAAGTCATGCATGATAGTTAGTCTTCGATTACATTTTATGGCGGGTTTGCATTGAAAGAAGCTGCTCAAGGTGAACGAGCATTGAAGTTAGAAGAACTGCTAGACGACTTAGAGGATTACTACCATGAGCGTAATCACATCTCGGAAATAGAAAATAGAATACAGGGCCTAGAATTGGTCGAAAGACAGCGCGATGCGCTTAGCAGGGTTGATATTTGTTGACACTCTTGAGTGAAGGTGAAAAAAAGTATCCATAAACGTTATTTTTTAACAATCCATTCAGAGTTCTCCTTTCCCGTTTTTGCATGGCAGTGAACTGTCAAAACACCTCATTATATTTCATGCAATGGAAGCAAGACAACAAAATCAGTTTATCAGTTAACGAAGATCGTCAAGGCATCGGTCAGTGTCAGTGAAAAAGTGTTCCGGTGAGGTTTATTTTGGTTGAGTGGTCTGTTTGTTTTTCTTTTTCGCTTTGAAGTGAAGATCATTTGGTTGGATTTGTCGTCAAATTTTATTCCGTAACCGTGAACGCTGCGCGCGATCTATTTCATCTGAGTATAACAGCACGTTACTAGGACAAAAATCTAGTGTATCTGAAAGAGTGCTGCGATCATTGGAAGTGAAAATTGAAACTGATTGGCTGTAATTTTCGAAGAATTTTGCTGGGGACAATGACTTTTATCACCACTGGCGCTTAGACAATTTAATAGTAGCAGAAATATTTTTACAATTGATCACAAGGACGCTGATTATAGCAACAGCTGTCTTGGAAGAAATGAATATTATAATTATAAAAATAGGGATAGAATAATTTACAAGCAAAACAATTATAACAATATATGTGGATCTAGCGACGGTAATTGATCCAAATACAATTATCGCACAGCGCGTTCATACCGGCGGAGCCGAGGGGACTACGCCCATGGTTGGAAATATAGTTATTATGGTCAAAATCGACCAACTGATAGGAGGTACAGGAATTCGTATACCCGGATGCCTCAGAAAATGCTCATGGTAGCCAACATTAATGAAAGAAGTAGTAATTTTCAAAAAGAAGGTATTTAGCAGAAATTTGCGAAGATGTTGACTGGCGGAGGTGTACCGATGAGCCCAGCAACATAGAAATAGCCGATTGGAGGACCGCATGCAATCACATAAGAGACAACAGTGCTTGTGTGGCTAAGCGAGTATATTACGATGTCAGAGGGTACTTAATGTTAACCCTACTGGCTAAGCAGAATGTCGAATTTACGTTGAACCTGATCTTAGATACAGGTGCATGTGCGAATATAATTAATGCACGCATTGTGAACCTTTTGAATGTACCGGTAAATACACAGGATGTTACCACTTTTGGAGGAATCGGCCGAAACATTGTGCGAACCTCAGGCACAATTACGTTGGATTTAATAGTCGGAGACTTTCTGATCCCGACGCAATTTCATATATTAGAAAATTTTCCAAGCGACGGATTAATCGGAGCAGAATTCCTAAAGAAGCATACGCTTCAAATAGAAATAGTTTTGATTATATAGTGTTCAAAAAACACGGAAACAGAAAGTCCGGACGACTTGAGTCCGTGGAGTATGCCCAAATAAGAAGTCTTTAGTCGACATGGTTATGTGGCAGCCAGAAATAGAGTTGTGGTGCAGAATGAGTTGGAGATACTAGCAACACAGTCCGCAATGAGGCTGACGTAGACAAAAACGAAATAAATAGAGAGCACCAAACATATCGGGATGAAGAGCCGAAGAACAATTTTCTTGACTCGAAGAATACTATAATGCCCGAGTTAGACCTAGACTCGAGGCTTGACTATGACCTGTTGGAGCACAAGCTGACACCAGAGTCAAAAGGTATTGCACGAATTGAAAAACTACGGCAAGTGTTAAATTTGGCGCACTTGCCTAAGAGGGAATTCAAGACAGTAAAGAATATGGTTGAAAGCTATGCAGATATTTTCTTTTTCGAAGGCGACAAGTTAACCACTACTGACGCCGCCGTACACACGATAGAAACTTCATCGGAGGTGCCTATCCATAAGCGTCAATATACATTTCCGGAGGCCACGAAACGGCACATTAATAAGGAAATCGATGAAATGAGGGCGCATGGTATTATTAGACCAAGCACTGGAAGCAAGACAACAAAATCAGTTTATCAGTTAACGAAGATCGTCAAGGCATCGGTCAGTGTCAGTGAAAAAGTGTTCCGGTGAGGTTTATTTTGGTTGAGTGGTCTGTTTGTTTTTCTTTTTCGCTTTGAAGTGAAGATCATTTGGTTGGATTTGTCGTCAAATTTTATTCCGTAACCGTGAACGCTGCGCGCGATCTATTTCATCTGAGTATAACAGCACGTTACTAGGACAAAAATCTAGTGTATCTGAAAGAGTGCTGCGATCATTGGAAGTGAAAATTGAAACTGATTGGCTGTAATTTTCGAAGAATTTTGCTGGGGACAATGACTTTTATCACCACTGGCGCTTAGACAATTTAATAGTAGCAGAAATATTTTTACAATTGATCACAAGGACGCTGATTATAGCAACAGCTGTCTTGGAAGAAATGAATATTATAATTATAAAAATAGGGATAGAATAATTTACAAGCAAAACAATTATAACAATATATGTGGATCTAGCGACGGTAATTGATCCAAATACAATTATCGCACAGCGCGTTCATACCGGCGGAGCCGAGGGGACTACGCCCATGGTTGGAAATATAGTTATTATGGTCAAAATCGACCAACTGATAGGAGGTACAGGAATTCGTATACCCGGATGCCTCAGAAAATGCTCATGGTAGCCAACATTAATGAAAGAAGTAGTAATTTTCAAAAAGAAGGTATTTAGCAGAAATTTGCGAAGATGTTGACTGGCGGAGGTGTACCGATGAGCCCAGCAACATAGAAATAGCCGATTGGAGGACCGCATGCAATCACATAAGAGACAACAGTGCTTGTGTGGCTAAGCGAGTATATTACGATGTCAGAGGGTACTTAATGTTAACCCTACTGGCTAGGCAGAATGTCGAATTTACGTTGAACCTGATCTTAGATACAGGTGCATGTGCGAATATAATTAATGCACGCATTGTGAACCTTTTGAATGTACCGGTAAATACACAGGATGTTACCACTTTTGGAGGAATCGGCCGAAACATTGTGCGAACCTCAGGCACAATTACGTTGGATTTAATAGTCGGAGACTTTCTGATCCCGACGCAATTTCATATATTAGAAAATTTTCCAAGCGACGGATTAATCGGAGCAGAATTCCTAAAGAAGCATACGCTTCAAATAGGAAATAGTTTTGATTATATAGTGTTCAAAAAACACGGAAACAGAAAGTCCGGACGACTTGAGTCCGTGGAGTATGCCCAAATAAGAAGTCTTTAGTCGACATGGTTATGTGGCAGCCAGAAATAGAGTTGTGGTGCAGAATGAGTTGGAGATACTAGCAACACAGTCCGCAATGAGGCTGACGTAGACAAAAACGAAATAAATAGAGAGCACCAAACATATCGGGATGAAGAGCCGAAGAACAATTTTCTTGACTCGAAGAATACTATAATGCCCGAGTTAGACCTAGACTCGAGGCTTGACTATGACCTGTTGGAGCACAAGCTGACACCAGAGTCAAAAGGTATTGCAAGAATTGAAAACTACGGCAAGTGTTAAATTTGGCGCACTTGCCTAAGAGGGAATTCAAGACAGTAAAGAATATGGTTGAAAGCTATGCAGATATTTTCTTTTTCGAAGGCGACAAGTTAACCACTACTGACGCCGCCGTACACACGATAGAAACTTCATCGGAGGTGCCTATCCATAAGCGTCAATATACATTTCCGGAGGCCACGAAACGGCACATTAATAAGGAAATCGATGAAATGAGGGCGCATGGTATTATTAGACCAAGCACTAGTCCCTGGAATGCACCGGTGTTATTTGTACCAAAGAAACCGGATGCTGACGGTAATAAAAGATACAGAATTGTGGTGGACTTTAGATCATTGAACGAAGTGACCAATTACATTTTTGGTCAAAAGTTTATCGTTTACACGGACCACAGACAACTTATAGCGATTTGGAGGCTCAAAGAGACATCTCCAACGCTGACAAGATTGAGACTGAAGCTGCAGGGTTTGGAGTGCAGCATCAGGTATAAACAAGGAAGCGAGAATGTAGTCGCAGATTTTTTGTCACGTTTGTCAGATGGGACGTGTCAGGGGCAAGTTCACCCCACAGGCAGATATCCATGATAACGCGCCGGCAGAAACGCCTCCTAGAGCAGCAAAAGAACGCTTCAGATGAATTGAACGGCACAATTCAAGATTTGAGAGCCATAGACATTGCGGACATCGCTGAGGACGAGGATGAACAACAACTCGTCAACATTTCATATGATGACTTTTCACAGGCATTATCAAATGACCTGATACCAAGTGAGACGGTGGAAGTCTTAAAGAGAATATTGGACGAGAGGAATATCGAAGCTCGTTTTGTCATTTCAAACAGTCGGACGGCGTACAGAGAACTTCAGACACTGTATCAGCTGTCACAAGGACTGAAAGAATACGTCGAGGATGGTGTACTTAAATTTAAAGACAAGAAAGTAAGCGGTTTCATAGTAGACGGCAGCGAGAATTCGTTAATCGATTGCCGGAAATTTTTTTCACAATTTTTGGATAGCTTTAATAAGAGCCCTGCGGCAGTAAAGGCAGCCGGGGTCATTCACCTAATATCCTTCAGAAAAATCAAGCAGCAGAAGGTTCTGCAAATGATTCAGTTCCTAGCGGGTAAGCTAGAAAAACAAATAATACTATATAATGCTAATAGCGAGCGTACAGTAATTGCGCCAGATCAAGTGGAAACAATTTTAAGGGAATTTCACGATGCACCCCTAGGAGGGCACGTAGGAGCGCGACGAATGCGCCAGAGAATCGGCTCACTTTTCACGTGGACTACGATTAAACGGGATATCGAGAACTACGTTCGGCAGTGTGATTCCTGCCAAAAGAACAAAATTGGAAGATCAAACAAGATACCGATGCAGATCACCACGACCGCATCGGAGCCATTTGAGAAATTATACATGGATATCGTGGTGTTACCCGAGTCCGATATGGGAAACCGTTATGGTCTAGTCATGCAGGATGACTTGACGAGATACCTAATTGTCGCTCCAATGGAGAATCAAGAAAGCCAGACGGTAGCTAAGACCTTCGTAGAGAATTATATTTGTAAATTCGGTGCCCCGTTGGAACTAGTCACAGATAACGGCGCAAATTTTGTGAGCTCACTGATGAAAGAGGTGTGCAAAATTTTAAAGATCAAGAAAATTACTACTAGCCCGTATCATCCACAAGCAAACTTGGTAGAGAGATCAAACCGCGAGTTAAAAACATATTTGAGACAATTTATTGGCGGAAAGCCGCACACGTGGGACGAGTTGTTACTATTTTTCACGTTTGAATATAATACATTAGTAAACTCGTCCACAGGATATACGCCGTTCGAATTATTGTACGGACGGATAGCTCGAATCCCGACTTCGATCTATAAGCGAAATGGAGTGGAAAAGTTGACATATGACGCATACACACATGAAATGAAGAAAATATTTTACGATTTACATGCAAACGCACAAACCAACCTGAAAAGGAGTAAAGAAAACCGCAAACAAATTTACGACAGATCATCTAATGATTACAAACCCATGTGGGGTGGACAAGTATTAGTGAAGGCCGTAGCGACTGGTGCAGGCCAAAAGCTTCAGAACATATGGAGGGGACCATATGAAGTAGTGGACATTCCAAGCGAAATGACCACAATAATTAGAAACGGCAATCGTTTAAAAAAGTTCATAATAACCGGCTTAAGCGTTATTATGACTGATTATATGAACTTAAACTATGCTTTCAAGGTTAACGGACAGAATATATTTAATGGAATACGATATTGGATGGCATAAGCTCTGATAGCAAGCACCTCAGCGTGACTGAAGGTATTTTTTTTAAGTAATTCAGAGGAAACGCGAAGGAACGCAATCTAGTCGGGGATTGTTGGCCAAGGAGAGTGCCAACAGGGAATGTGGCGAATTGCAGCAACGTTGTACAGACTACTGTATCACAAGAGTAATTTAAACACAAAATCGTGTCACGAAAGACGGATGAGCCCAACAAGTAAACTTGAGGCAAAAATTATTTATTAATGGAAAAAATGAGAATACCTGTATACCTAGGTGTGAAAAAATACGAAAAGTCGCCGAAAAGGATAATTGATTTTATTGAAGTGAAGAAAATAGAATAAGTCGCCGAATGAAATTTTATTCTTTGAGTAGAAAGAATAGGGATACGAAAACTGGAAGAATAAAATATAAACAAATCGAATGAATGATAAAAAGTCGCCGAGAACAGAAATATGGAGAATTTATTGAACTACCTTACCGGCTGATAAATAGTGAAAAAAGCACAGTCAGGAAACATTGAAGAATTTAAACGATATAAATGACCTAGAGGGTTGTAATTGGGATAAATGCGAGAAAATTAAGACAACGCTCTTTTACGTAAGATGCAAATGTAAATATGGGAAAAATAAATGGGATGCAGAAGACCTCCCAAGGATGAGACAATGCTTGAAGAAAGATTGGCCAATGGCCAAATATTTAAACATGACGAGGGAGATAGTACCAAAAATGAGAAACAATGAGACATGACGATTAGAACAATGAAAGACTTTTGAGGAGCACGTTGAACTTCCCAGACGAAAAAGACTACTAAGGGATTCCAACTCATCGGGAGTAATTAACCCGGAATGGTTGAGGTGAATGTCGACCGGAAGAGTAAACAAGGGGTGAGATTTTTCTTTTATTTCCTAACCTTCTTATCTTTCAGGAATCACTAGAGCGGGTAGTCGCACCTTCGAACGGAAAGGGGAGAGGTATTATGCAGGCAACTGCATACTAAGGTGAAGTGTAAGTGATGTAAGTATGACAGTAAAAAGTGACGATACATTTGCAAAGACTACGGATTTTAAAGAAAAAGAGAGATTCAAAAGATTAAATGAATAGTCGAAAAAGTGACGGTACATTTTAATTGCATATAGAAGATGATATGAGGTGTTAAGAAGACGCCAAGTATAAGACGAACATTGTATATGAAGGCAGGGGAAAACGACGAATATTTAATCAACGCGGCTTATAAAATGGAAAGATTTATTTATTGAACAGACAAAAAATACGCGGTTTGTGCGATGGAAACATGATGAAAAAAGGATAGAGAGACGAAAGAATAATATATTATAAAGAAACAAATTTATTTCAATGAAAATGTTATGTGGAAAAGGAAGGAAAATATTTGAAGAGAAATATGTAACCGAAGCAAAGCATTTATGCTATTTTATAAAATTGAAGAAATTTATTTGAAGAGCAATTGTTAAAAGATGGAAAAAAGTTAATAAGGCTGCCACAAGACAAGTGAAACTGATATTTTAACGCGGAAAGTAAAAGGCCTGATATAGATAAATCGTATTGGCATGTGTCGAAATGATTTCTAATTTAAAAAGAAAAAAAAAACATTAAATATCAAATATCAAAGTTAAAAGTGAATAATGATATAAAGGAGAGAATGCACATTTGAATATTATTTTTGGAAAATCAGATAAACAGAATATACATACTAAAAATGGAATACATCTTAGTACGGGGAGAGGAACCGAATTATGTTATCCGAAAAGAAATACGGGCCTAGATTGTAAGTAGAAACCTAGGGTAGATATTAGAATGTAAGAAGCCCGTACGCGAGTGAACAGTAATTTTAAACAGCAAGTGGAATAAGTAACAAAACAAAAAAAAAAGAATTGATGAAATAATGGCAATAAAATAAATGCACCACTTGCTAAGTAGGGCAGTTAGCATCTAAGAATAGTCAACGAGACGAGTTCCCGATCATCGAAGGCGACTGAGGTTATTACAACGGATGCTACCACGAATAAGGATTCGAGGTCAAAGCCAAAAAAGCAAAATGACGCTATAAAATTTTGCTCGGGTTCAATCAACTATGTTCTTTCCGCACTACGATTTGAAAATGTGCGCACATATGTTAACGGGTAATTGGACACCCCGCGCAGACAGTAAAAGATGATAAACCAAGTGACTGCATCATGCAATTGAGCCGGTGGCAATCGCAAATCTTTTCGCCACACGGCGCGTAACAATACCATAAGCCAAACAACAATACAGCCGATCTATGCCAAAGGGACACGGCTAACCCAACACTGAAGTTCAACAACAAACTCTGAACAATCGTAAAACAACCAGCTGAACTGCAGCCTTAATTAAAATGCAATGGTAACCATTGAACTATTGTAAATAACCCGATGAAGCCTTAGGAATGAGTTCGCGAGGATGACACCACAACCAACCGATGAGAACCTCTACTGCCAGACGCACCCTCCCGTTTCAAACCCCCTGTAACCCGTCGCTTAAATACGACAGCCAAGCAGCGGATATCTACCAGGCGCAGCACAGGCAAGCGAACATTTGTCAAATTGTTATGAAGAAAATCCATGTCGGAAAACGTTAATTTATGTAGAAATGATTTGTAGCACCATTAATAATTAAATTTTACGTGCAAACGAAAGAAGGAATATCATGAAAACGAATATGTATGTAAATAGTAGCATTAAAACGTGAAAAATAATTGTTATGAAAAACACACCTAGCGGACGTCAGAACGGACCATGTGACCAATATCTCTTCAGATAATGGCCAACTAGGCGGGGTGGCAGATGTGACGTCAAACCCGGCGCAGCATTACCTAATGCTCCGTCACGAGTCGTATAATAGAAGTTTAATTTTGTTCCCAGGAGGGCATAGCCTTCTGCTGTGCTTTAGTTAGGCGAAACATTTGGTTCCCTTGACAGAGGACCGCGAACGGCTCTGCCAACACACTATGTATCAACAGATTATGCCATAGGTGGCAAAGAACTTCGCGCAGCCTTCTGCTCTGCCATAGTCATGTAAACTCAAATAGAATAAATATTTTGTTATAAGCAAAACAGAAGTCGCCGGTTCAACGGTGTTGATGCTCTCGCATGCGTTCTACCGTACATGCGGTACTAGATTATAAGTTAAGAGCTTAAGGTAAATGGTAAACAGAAAGTGGAGAAAGCCTCTCCCTCTGAGTTACCTGCTGGGTATATTTAAGCAGTGATGTACAGAATAAAAGTCAATTATCATCATCAGCTCTAATCTGGTGTATTAATTCTGCGCCAATTGAGCGTACAGGGATACCTAGAAGAAGAAATCACTGGTAGGATATACCCTACAGACATTAAGGGGGCTTTTGATTCCGTTTCTATTGACATTCTTTCGGGTAAACTTCACCGACAAGGATTTTCTCCGATTTTGAACAATTTTTTGCACAATTTGTTGGCCGAAAAGCATATGCATTTTTCGCATGGCGATTTGGCAACCTTTCGAATTAGCTACATGGGTCTTCCCCAGGGCTCATGTTTAAGCCCCCTTCTTTACAATTTTTATGTAAATGACATCGACGAATGTCTGGTAAATTCATGCACGATAAGACAACTTGCAGACGACAGCGTGGTTTCTGTTACAGGAGCCAAAGCTGCCGATTTGCAAGGACCATTGCAAGATACCTTGGACAATTTGTCTGCTTGGGCTCTACAGCTAGGTGAAGTTCGAAAATCCGAAACCCGACCATCTCTAGTGTCTGGTTCGACTCTAAAGGCACCTGGGGTTGTCACATTAGGTATCTGATGAAAAAAATCCAACAAATAGTGAATTTTCTAAGGCTTTACCAAACAACGGTATTGTCTGTCATTGAGTACGGGTGTTTCTGCTTCCGCTCCGCAGCAAACACACATTTGATCAAACTGGAGCGAATACATTATCGTTGTTTGCGTATCGCTTTAGGTTGCATGCAGTCGACCCATACGATGAGTCTTGAGGTCTTGGCTGGAGTTCTACCATTGAAAGACCGCTTCTGGAGCCTGTCTTCTCGTATTCTTATCAAATGTGAGGTCTTGAACCGTCCTGTGATTGAAAATTTCGAAAGGTTAGTCGAACTTAATTCTCAAACCCGTTTTATGACATTGTTTTTCAATCACATGTCACAAAATATTAACCCTTCTCCGAATATTCCAAATCGTGTCAACTTATTAAATACTTCTGATTCTACTGTGTTTTTCGATACATCCATGATAGAAGAAACTCGTGGAATCCCGGATCATTTACGCGTGCAGCAGATCTCTAAATTTTTTTTTCTAATAAATATCGAAACATCAACTGCGACAATATGTTCTACACTGACGGATCACTCCTCGATGGGTCCACTGGCTTCGGTGTTTTCAATAACAATTTAACCGTCTCCCGTAAGCTCGATAATCCTGCTTCTGTTTACGTCGCAGAATAAGCTGCAATTCAGTACACCTTATGTCCAATCACTATAGATTTGACGCGCATCTCCGTCGTGTTGGGCTCGGGGAAAGTGCTATCTGTGCCTGTGGTGAAGGTTATCACGACATAGAGCACGTTGTTTGGACATGCCCTGTACACCGTGACGCCAGGTCTAAATTAATAGCTTCGTTGCAGGCCGGAAGTAGGCAGCCGGCTGCTCCTATTCGTGATGTCTTGGCGAGCCGTGACCTACCCTACATGTCCCTTACATACGTTTTCCTGAAATCCATCCACGCCCCAGTTTAGTCCCATTCCCTTCCGCCTACATACTACCAAACAACAAGAACACTTTGAGATCCCGGATCCGGATATAGCAACCAGACCCGCACGATACTCTCAGGGCCCGAGAGAGACAACCCGATATGACAGTCCGTAATATCTTGGCCCAGTAGCGGAACATATTACATATGCTGCTTACCTATGGCAATGGAAAACTATAAAACAACAAACCAGTGCTTTTAATGCAAAACATTCTAGCTTTAAGTTAGATATAGTCGGCAGCGAGGATAAAAATTTTGCTTTTAGTTATTAAGATACTTTAGAAAGTAAGCTACCAGATATAATTGGCGTCTTTAAATATTAATTTGTATTTGTGCCGTGTCAAATAAATTATAGATGAAGTAAAAAAAGACAAATTTTTGGTAGCCAACAGCACAATTGTACCGAACATTTAAAATATAACATATGAAAAAAAAGAAAACCTAAATTAATCCACCTAGCGGTCAGACCCAGCCTTTCTCATTCAAACTTTTATTTGTAAAAAAAGATTTGAATGAGCGCTTCAATCCAATAAATGTATATTCACTCTTTAGGTTCTAAAATATTGATGTTGTAATATATACATATAAAAATGCAGTCCGGTCTATCTGATGCATATATGTAGGTTCGAAAACTACCGAACCGATCGACGTAAAAATTTGTATGTAGTGGTTTTTGGTGCCAATAAAGGTTCCTATGATAGCTTGAGACCCCTCCCTCTTCTGGAAGGGAGCGGTTCCATACAAATGAAACACAAATTTCGCACAGGTCAAGAACCAATCAAGAAAATACAACCAAATATGGTATGTGAAAGTTTTTAGAGGTAACAAATATGTCCATAATGTTTCGACGCCCCTACCTCATCTGGAAGCACAATTTCTGCACAAATTTCTGCACATCTCGCGAACTAATCAACTAAATGGAACCATATTTGGCAGGTGAATGTTTTGCGTGGTAACAAATATGTTCCATAATCGACCTCAGGCAACATTTTGGATTGTAAGATGGCAACTTTCGGTTTCTGGGAACCAGCCAAAAATGGCCGATTTCCACCCAATATAATAATATCCGGATCAAGAATGAAACACAGGAGCTAAAATCGACCACAGATACCATTTTGAATTCTAAGATGGCGACTTCCGGTTTCTGAAAAACAGCTGTAAATGACCAAATACCACCCAATATAAGTGTTCCCTTAACCAGCATGACGTTCAAAATCCAGAAATTGTCTCCAAATGCCATTTTGAAATCCAAAATGGACTCCCTGTTTCGGAAAAACAGCGGCAAACGACCAAAGACCGCCCAATATGGGTATTTCCGGAATCGTAATGATGCACTGGAGCCACAAATCGACCTTAGACAGCATTTTAAATTGTAAGATGGCAATATCCGGTTTCTGGAAAACAGCCTGAAATGGACAATTCCCATTAAATATGATTATCTCCGGAACCAGAAAGAAGCACAGAAGCTAAAAATTGATCACAGACACAATCTTGAAGTTTAAGATGATGACTTCCGGTATCTGGCAAACAGCCGGAAATGACCTAATACCATTCAATATGAATGTATTCGGAACCAGAATTACGCCAAGATGACTAAAAGTGACCAAATACCACCCAATATGGGTTTCTTCGGAACCAGAATGTTGCAAGAAGCTAAAAATTGACCTCAGACACCATTATGAATTGTAGGATGGTAACATCTGGTTTCTAGAAAACAGCCAAAAATGGCCGATTTTCGTCTAACATGAGAATCTCCGGATCTAGAATGATACACAGCAGTTGAAATCGACCACAAACCCTATTTTAGATTCTCGGTTGGCGACTTCCGGTTCCTGGAAAACAGCGGAAAATGATCGAATAACACCCAATATGAGTGTTTCCTCAACCAGAATGACAATCAGAGGCCAGAAATTATCTTAAATACCATTTTGAAATCCAAGATGGCGACTTCCGGTTTGTGAACAACTGCCTAAAATAACCAAATACCATCCAATATGAGTATCTCTGGAAACAGAATGATGCAATGAGCTAACAATTGACCTCAGGCATCACTTTGAATTGCTAAATGGCAACTTCTAGGAAACAGTCGAAAATGACCGAATAATACTCAATATGAATTTAAACGACGACGACCACTTTTAGTTTGTGGAAAACAACCAAAATAACTAAATACCTCCCAATATGGGTATTTCCGGTGTCAGATTGATGCCCGAAAATCTGCTGAGAATGACCGTATACCACCCAATATGAATAAATTCAGAATCAAGGCGATGTACAGAAGCCAAAAGTTGAAGATGTTGTAATTTCGATAAAACCAAACATTTCAAACGATTTGTTACTTGACTTTGATCATATCCTATGGCCGATTCGTTGTACATTTGCAGACTTTAAACACATCGCAAGGAATCAATAAACTTGGAAAGTTCAAATAGTACGATACCACATTAAAATTATGTTGAGGCCACATATATCGATCAAAGCAGGTGTAGTTTTAAATAGTCTTTGAATTTCTTTTCTTTCCAAAAACTTTGAGTCACATATCAAATTGTTATAAAGTTTGTTATTTGTAAGTTTGAGAGATGACTCATTCGTATAACACTAGTTATGTTCAAATAAGTCATGTAATCTTTGAAATAATAGACTCTCGTTGTTTTTTAACAATTTAATACATAACGGTTGATTAAGTTCGATTATAATCAAATGAAATGGGAACGTATAGAGCAGCAAAACTTTGGAACCACGTGTTCAATCATAATTCATCAGTTAACCTTTAACTAGCGCTCAACTGAAAATAATATTGATCAAATCGGTTGTGTAGTTTCTGAGATAATGAAGTTTCGTGATTTTCATATTTCGGTACATTACAGACGAAATTACTGTCCGATTACAGTAAAATTCAAAAGGGTGTTATGAGACAGCTAGACCTTTTGTTTGACACAAATTTTTTGGAAATCAGGTCAGCCATAACTAAGAAATGTGAGTGAGTTCAAGTAGTCTTCGGAATATGTTCCTTTTCATAGCTGGATTTCACATTTTTAAAATAACAGGCAAAGTAACAGTCCGATTGCAAAACAAATCAATAGGGTCTTATGGGGCAACTAGACCTTCCATTTGACACTGATTTTATGAAAATCGGTCCAGCCATCTCTGAGAAACATGAGTGAAATTAAGTGGTCTTCAAAACACGTTTCTTTTCATAACTTTTGAACCACAAGTTCAATCTTCATAAAATTCAAAAGTTAAGGGTATTCGAATAGCCCGTTCATTTGAAATCAATTTTGTTCAAAGCGGTTGTGTAGTTTTTGAGATAATGATGTTTCATGATTTTTACATTTTGATACATAACCTCTAAACTAAAAATCCGATTAAAATGAAACTCAATAGGGTCCTATCGGACAACAAGACCTTTCATTTGCAATTAATTTCATGAAAATCGGTCCAGCCATTTCTGAGAAAAGTGAGTGAGAATAAAAATTTGCTCATATAAACACACACACATACACACACACACATACATAAAATGCTCAGCTCGTCGAGCTGAGTCGAGTGATATATGCCATTCGACCCTTTGGAGCACTTTTATACTTTCGGTTTTGCAAGTGATATCTATACCTTTCTAGGAGAAAGGCAAAACATTACCTAATGTGAGTATTTCAGTACCCGGGATGATGCTCAGAGGCCAGAAATCAACTCCATACTTCATTTTGAGATCCGTTTTTTTGGAAGACATTTTTCAATTGCCAAACACAAACCAATAAAGGTATATCAACTCTTTGGATTTTAGATTATTGGTGTTGTACTTGAAGGAATATTTGGAGCATAACATTTGAAATTTGCATAATATTTGTATTAGGGGCCGTTCAATAATTACGTAAGCATATTTTTCCACTTTTTCAATCCCCCCTCCTCCCCTTGTAAGACATCGTAAGATTTTTTGATACCCCCCCTTCCCTCCTAGTGAGATCTTACTGTCTACTGTATAAAAATGGAATTCCGTATCGCTTGATCCTATTGATATTATTCCCCCAGTCTTTGAGGTGTACAGTAATCATCATCATTTTGAATCGTTCTAAATCAAAAATAGTAAGCGGTGACATGTAGGATGTTCAGGAAAGACATTTGAGGAAAAATAATTAGTATCCGATCACTAAAATTTGAGATATTAATCACAAAACTACGTAAAACATGCAAAATTATGACTTTTTATATTCAATTCGTATCCAAATCAAAATTCAAAGTGATGACATGTGATTCTTTTTTTATTAAAATGTTCGTTGATGTTGAAAGAAGACATTTGAGAAAAAATAACAGGTATCTGATTACTAAAACTCGAGATATTCATTACAAAACTACGTGAAACATGCGAAATCATGACTTTTATGCTGAATTTGCCTCTAAATCAAAACTCGAAGCAGTTATCTGTGATTTTTACTATAATAAAATCTTTGTTGTGTTTAGGAAAGATAATTGAGGGAAAAATACTAGGTAGGGTAGTTTGGGGTAATTTGGACCCCCTAAGGAAAACTCCTGTTATTTCGTAACCTGTTTTTTCTATCCCATGAACGTAATGTACTATTGTAATATTGATCTGTTTTCTATGTTTCTGCACGAAAAAACCTTGATAATAAGGTCAAAAGAACAAAAAAATAACGAAACCAAAAATCATGATTTTCGGACATAAAAAAATCGTTTGGGGTGAAAATAGACAGCTATTGGGGTAATATGGACAGTGTTTGGGGTGATGTTGACAGGGTAAAAAATGTAAGTTTTATAGTATCAATAGTTGCTTAATACACAGTAGAAGGTTGTATCAGGCATACAGAATGATAACTGCAATTCTTAGGTATTGCACAGTGGTTCCACAGTAGGCCAAAAAAATTTCCCTTCTCCAATTATTCATACTAGAAACTGAGTATGCGATCGTGTGTCGCACACGCGCGTTTGTGTGTGTGTGCATGTGTGTGTGTGTGCTTGTGTGTGTGTGTGTGCATGTGTGTGTGTGTGTGTGCATGTATGTGTGTGCGTGCGTGCGCGCGCGTGTGTGTGTGTGAGTGTGTGTGAGTGTGTGTGTGCGTGTGTATGTGTGTGTGTGTGATTGTGTGTGTCTGTCTATGTGTGTGTATGTGTGTGTCTGTGTGTGTGTCAGTGTATGTGTGATGTAAGTTTCATGAGAATCGGATGATATACCAATTTTTGGCAGCACTTTGAATGTTGCTGTGTCAGGAAATCGAAAATCACAATTTTGAGCTTAACTTCGATTACCTAATTCCCTCAATTTTGATCTGATTTTGGATCAACGAGTTTCGTTTTGAGGGGAAATTTATGTTATTTTTCAGAACTCTTGTGTACCGTACAGTCTCGTGAAACAGTTCGGAATGATCGGATAATCAACAGCCTATTTGAAATTAACCGTATTTTTTCAAATTTTTGGGTCCCGATTTGCATACCGTCGTTCCAAATCCGTTAATCCCGAATTCGCGAAACGGAAAAATATATAACGAATGTACGTTGACGTACGATTTTTTATTTTTCCTTGAAAGGCCTATCAAATTCCTTAAATTTTCCATTTAATCTTTTAATCGGTCGACGGCTCAAAAGTTACAATTTTTTGAAAAATGATTGCCGATTTTTGGCAACTTTAATCCAAAATGGATCACACTAAGGACCAAACAAAAAATTACGGGTATAAAATTTTTCGATAAAGAACAAGTATACCAATGTTGAACATGATCTAAACAAAAAAAAATCTGATAATAAAAAAGGTTTAACGGCATTCTAGGGGAACAACATTTTCGGACATCAGAAATGAGTTCAGCACCCAAAAATTGGCATTATACGTCATTTTCAAGAATTTTAGAAAAAAAAATAGGTTTTTTCAACTTTTGTTCAGAAACCCGCGACTCGGCGGGGCATTGAAAACACTTTTTGTACAGATAAATCATCCCAGATTGCCTGCAACACTTTTTACAGTTCATTGTTTGTAAACCGCCGTCCATCCGTTCGTTTTCATATGCCCGCGGCATCAGTCCGACAAAAGAATTTACTTCAAACTCGCCTGACCATAACACCCCAAAAAAACTGTCCATTTTACCCCAAACAGGACGCCTTTCTAAAAACTCAATTCCTTCCACTATTTTCGGTCAAACTTATCGCAATCTTTCATTAAAATGTACTCTTTTACTAGACAAACACGGCTGCAAAGCTCATTGGACTGAAAACAACGAAGAAAATCTCGAAAAACCTTAAATACACAAGCGTAAAACTTACAGCAAAATCAACCATTGATGTTTCCTTTGTTTACATTGGCACTGCGGTGCACCTGTCACAGCAAACCATGAAATTTTTATATTAGTTAGGGTTTAGTAGTTCAAGGAAAGGATGGAGTAGTACATGGAACCCAAAAATGTAATACTTTCCAAGATAAAGCACCTGTCCATTTCACCCCAGAGTCCAAATTACCCCAAACTACCCTATCTGAATACACTAAGGTCGCTTTTTAGGCGGTTTTTCACGCGGGTTTCTTACGCGGCTTTTTCTACGCGGATTCCGGAATGGAAAAAATCATATATCATAGCTTTGAATTAAGATTTAGAGCAAATTGAGCCAAAATATTCATGATATTGCATGTTTTACTTAGTTTTGTGAATAATATTTCTATTTTCAGTTATCAGATAACTATTATTTTTTCTCGAATGTCATTCCTGAATATCAACGAACATTTTATTGAAAAAATCACGTGTCGTCGCTTCAAATCTGAAAATTGAGATATTATTCACAACATTACGGTAAACAAACAAAATCATGATTATTTGAACTCAATTTGCCTCTAAATCGAAATTCAAGGCTATGATGTGTAATTGTTCTTCATTGAAATGTTTGTTAATGTTCGGGAAAGACATTTGAGGAGAAATAATAGGTATTTTATTGCTAAAAGTTGAGATATTACTTGAAAAACTACGTATGTTTGAAGATGATTTTCTGCATACAGAAAAACACATTAAAATATTCTTTTTGAATCTTATATATATTATACATATAATACATACAAATTTTTGACTTTTTGAGCATGAGCTCAATTCGCCTGTAAATTAAACTTTTGTTTCAATAAAATGTTCGTTGCTTCTTCAACAGCTGCAAATATTTTCTTGCAGAAGAATTTATGTTGTAATTTGGTGCGAGCCGAGCAGAAAATAAATACATTTCTGATGTTTTCGTAGTTTCGTGAATAGTAACACATTACGGGATTCGATTTACTTTTTTACTTTAAGCAAAACTAGATCTTGGGACATTTGACTGGCGGATAGGCTGCATTTCATTGGTTTAATATTTTTTTTGAAATCCGAAATGGCGACTTCCAGTTTCTGTAAAACATCCCCGAATCACAAAATGCAATCCAATATGGATATTTACGTTCTGTGCGTTCTCAGAATGTTAAGGTACTTAAACTGATGATGGACGTATAAGATGTGAAATATTTTTGAAGTGAGTTGTGCTAATAATGCAATGAATTATAAAAAATGATTCCTAATTTTGAAAGTTTTGATCCCGAGCATCGCCGGTAACGTTCAACTAGTATATACTAAATATAGATTTTTATTATAGTTTTATCATCCTGAAGCAAGCACAATACTTCATTTCTTTTTCTGTCTCTAATTCGAGTTAATCGGCCTTCCGTAATTTGCTTTTTTTGATTTTTACCGTCCACACTTTCATGAACATGGTTTTTTGAATATTTCGATCAACAATGTTTTTCTCACGTAAGATAATCAATTCACCCCCCTCCCCACCCCTGTAAGATAGCATAAGAAAATTGCACCCCCCCCTCCCCCCTACTTGCTTACGTAATTATTGAACGGCCCCTTATATAAATAGTCCTTCTATCATAATGACTCTTGTTTTCGAAACAGTAATTTTAAACAGCCTTTGGGTTTTGTTCCTTTGTAAGTTTGAGAAACAACCTGTTAATTTGACCCTTGTTTTCTTTAAATAAGGTGTGTAATCTTTGAGAGAATAGACTTTAAATATTTTTACAATTTATATTTTTAACGGTTAAAATAAAAGTCCGATTACACTGGTCAACACAAGTGTGGCCCCGAAGGTCAAACTGAGAAAAATTGAAAAATTATGGCCATTTTGACCATTCTTGTCATTTTTTTTTCTTTCTAGGGCAACTATTGTGAACCCCAGAGCAGCATTTTATTCGACTTTGTCAACCAGTGTTATAATCAAATGAAATGGATACTAATAAAGCAACTAAACCTTTAATTTGAAACTAAGATTGTTGAAATCAATCCAGCCATCTTTGGCAAAACGAGTGGATTTGAAAAGTTTCTTGGACACGTTTCTTTTCATGACCTTTGAACTTCACGTTCATAACCATCATAAAATTCGTTAGTTGGTGGTTTTGAAGACAGTCTGTTCATTTGATACCTATTTTGTTCAAATCGGTTGTGTAGTTTCTGAGATAATGGAGTTTCATAACTTTTACATTTTGATACATAACAGACAAAGTTATAGTCCAATTATAATAGAATTCAATAGGGTCTTATCAGACAACTAGACCTTTCTGTTGCAACTTATTTCGTGAAAATCGGTCCATCCATCTCTGAGAAAAGTGGGTGAGTTCAATCAGTCTTAGAAACTAAGTCGGTTGATATACGAGATTCGACCCTTCGGAGCATTTTATACCTTTGGTTTTTTAGAGATTGCTAAACCTTTCTAGGAGAAACGATACTTTTTATCGACTGTTAGTTTACTCAGAGGAGTTTCTTTCGGCTTCGCAGTCTTTAAAATGTGAAAAGAAAACGGTATTTTTCTCTTACACCGACGTTTCGGATAATATATATTCTTTATCAAGGCTCTACAAGTAAATTAGGACCAAAAACGATTTTTAGAAAACAAATACATAAATTATGCACATAATATCATTACCGAGAGGACCATTTTCCTGTGAAGGGGTTCTTCGGCTAGAGCATTAATTGTCAAAAAAGATAAAAATGAACCTAACAGAACATCCAAAAATACATAAAATTAGCTAAACATGATATCAAATACAATTTATGCTTCTTACATTATGCAAATTAAAAAATTAAAAAACTAAAAACAATACACTTTAACGAAGCGGAACACGTAGCACTCTCAATCATATTTTTTCCGTAACCAGCAACCTTGCATGCAAACTCTATTGCGCACAAGTTATGCTGTGTGACACTCGTTGGAAGCTGTCAACGACCGTTGACGTTTGCTGTTGTTTATTTCTGTACTCCGCTTGAAGTGTTGCATGATTGCTGTATATGTTGTGCTCAAGCCTTCAACATCACTGCGTTTGTTTTCCGTATGATCGTTCGTGATAATGTGGCACATTTCCAACACGTTCAACGCTGTTTTCGCCTATGTTCATCCAGGATACACACCTCATTCAACTTGAATGAATGGTTCTCGTCGATGCTATGTTGGAGTAAAGCAGTTTTTTCCCTCAGGTGATGTATTTTGGCAATAGTGGATGGGCTGGTGGCATGTTCGTTTGGCTTGAGCTCATCCAGTTTTTCAATGTTCAACCGGTGGTTGCTGATTCTTGTTTTGAGATGCTGTGTAGTGAGTCCAACATAGCACGCATCGCAGTTTACACAAGGAATTTTGTAGATGACGTTGCTGCGATCTAATGTTGCGATCCGATCTTTGGTTTTCATGAACAAATGGTTTATGGTGTGCTCATTACGTATTATTGATATTATTCCCTCCGTCTCTGAGGTGTACAGTAATTATTATCATTAAGAATCGTCCTAAATCAAAAATATAAGCGGTGACATGTAGGTTTTTTACATGAAAATGTTTGCTGATATTCAAGAAAGACATTTGAGAAAAAAACCTAAATTAATCCACCCAGCAGTCAGACCCTGCCTTTCTCATGCAAACTTATTATTTGTAAAAATAGATTTACACCAACGCCTAAATTCAAAAAATTGATGTTGTAATTGAAGTATAAAATATGAAATTAAACGTAATGTTAATGCTTAAGAAATAGCGAGATAAAAGAAATATCTCAAAATTTCGAACAATTTATTAACGAGCGATACTGGGAACGGCCAAATAGTACGATACCACATTTGAATTATGTTGAGGCCACATATATTGATCGAAGCAGGTATAGTTTTAAATAGATTTTGAATTTCTGTTCATTCCAAAACTTTTGAACCACATATCAAATTGTTATGAAGTTTGTTATTTGTAAGTTTGAGAGATGACTCGTTCATATGACACTAGTTATGTTCAAATAAGTCGTGTAATACTTGAGATAATAGACTTTCGTTGTTTTAACAATTTAATACATAACGGTTGCTTAAGTTCGATAATAATTAAATGAAAAGGGAACGTATAGGGCAACTAAACTTTGAAACCACGTGTTAAATCATAATTCATCAGTTAATCCTTAACTAGCCCGTTTATCTGATATCAATATTGTTCAAATTGTGTAGTTTCTAAGATGATGAAATTTCGTGATTTTCACATTTCGATACATTACAGAAGTTACAGTCCGATTACAGCAACATTCAATAGGGTGTCATGAGGCGGCTAGACCTTTCATTTGACACTAATTTTGTGGAAATCGAATCAACAATCTCCGAGAAAAGTGAGTGGGTTTATGTAGTCTTCGGAATATGTTTCTTTTCATAGCTGGATTTCACATTTTTAAATATTCCGATTGCAAAACGAATCAATAGCGTCTTATGGGGCAACTAGACCTTCCATATGACATTGGTTTAATGAAAATCGGTCCAGCCATCTCTGAGAAACATGAGTGAGATTAAATAGTCTCCAGAACACGTTTCTTTCCATAACTTCTGAACCAAAAGTTCAATTTTCATAAAATTCAAAAGTTAAGGGTTTTTAGGTAACCCGTTCATTTGAAATGAATTTCGTTCAAATCGGTTGAGTAGTTTCTGAGATATTGATGTTTCGTGATTTTTACATTTCGATATATAACCTCTAAACTAAAAATCCGATTACAATAAAATTCAATAGGGTCCTATGGTGCAATTGGACCTTTCATTGGCAATTAATTTCATTGAAATCGGTTCAGCCATCTCTAAGCAAATCGAGTGAGATTGGAAGAGCGTTACCCACACATACAGAAAATGCTCAGCTCGTCGGACTGAGTCGAGTGATATACGCCATTCGGCCCTTTTGAGCGCTTTTATACCTTTGGTTTTTGCAGTGATTGCTGTACCTTTCTAGGAGAAAGGCAATAATAGGTGTCTGATAACTAAACCTTGAGATATTATTCAGAAAACTACGTAAAACATGCAAAATTATAAATTTTTGTGCTCAATTTGCCTCTGAATCAAAATTTAAAGCGATGACATATGATTCGGTTTAAATTAAATGTTTGTTAATGTTCATTAAAGATATTTGAGGAAAAAATTTTATTATCTGATTACTAAAACTTGAGATATTCATTCACAAAACTTCGTAAAACATGCAAAATTATGACTTTTTGTGCTGAATTTGCCTCTAAATCAAAATTCAAAGCGATGACATATGATTCTTTTTACATTAAAATGTTTCTTCTTGTTCAGAGAAGACATTTAAGGAAAAACATTTAGTATCCGATCACTAAACCCTGAGATATTTTTCACAAAACTGCGTGAAACATGCAAAATTATGACTTTTTATACTCAATTCGTTTCCTTATCAAAACTCAAAGCGATGACATGTGATTCTTTTTGCTTTTCTCCTAGAAAGGTATAGCAATCACTTGCAAAACCGAAAGTATAAAAGTGCTCCAAAGGGCCGAATGGCATATATCACTCGACTCAGCTCGACGAGCTGAGCATTTTCTGTATGTGTGTGTGTGTGTGTGTGTGTGTGTGTGTGTGTGTGTGTGTGTGTATGTGCAGATTTTTATTCTCACTCACTTTTCTCAGAGATGGCTGAACCGATTTTCATGAAATTAATTGCAAATGAAAGGCCTTGGTGCCCCATAAGACCCTAATAAATTTCATTGTGACCGGATTTTTAGTTTAGAGGTTATGTATCAAATAAGGTTATGTATCAAATAAATCATTATCTCGAAAACTACACTACCGATTCGAACAAAACTGGTTTCAAATGAACGGGCTACATGAAATACTCATAAATTTTGAATTTTATGAATATTGAACTTGTGGTTCAAAAGTTATGGAAAGAAACGTGTTTTGAAGACTGTTTAATCTCACTTATGTTTCTCAGAGATGGCTGGACCGATTCTCACAAAATCAGTGTCAAATGGAAGGTCTAGTTGCCCCATAAGACCCTATTGATTTGTTTTGCAATCGGACTATTACTTTGCCTGTTATGTTTAAAAATGTGAAATCCAGCTATGAAAAGGAACATATTCCGAAGACTACTTGGACTCACTCACTTTGCTCAGAGATGGCTGACCCGATTTCTACAAAATTAGTGTAAATTAAAAATCTAGCTGCCTCATAACACCCTATTGAATTTTACTGTAATCGGACTGTAACTTCGTCTGTAATGTATCGAAATGTGAAAATCACGAAACTTCATTATCTCAGAAACTACACAACCGATTTGATCAATATTATTTTCAGACAAGTGGGCTAGTTAAGAGTTAACTGATGAATTATGATTGAACACGTTGTTTTCAAATTTTGGCTGCCCTTTACTTTCCCATTTCATTTGATTATAATCGAACTTAAGCAACCGTTATGTATAAAATTGTTTATAAAACAACGAAAATCTATTATCTCGAAGATTATATGACTTATTTGAACATACCTAGTGCCACACGAACGAGACATCTTTCAAACTTACAAATAAAAAAACTTCATAACAATTTGGTATTTTGCTCAAAAGCTATGGAAAGAGAAGGAATTCAAAGACTATTGAAAGCTATGCCTGGTTTGATCGATATATGTGGCCTCAACATAATATAAATGTGGTATCGTACTATTTGAACGTTCCAAATTCATTGATTCCTTGCGATGTGTTTAAAATCTGCAAATGCACAACGAATCGGCCATAGGATATGATCAAGGTCAAATAACAAATCGTTTAAAATGATTGGTTTTATCGAAATGACAACATCACCGACTTTTGGCTTCTGTACATCGCCTTAATTCTGAATATATTCATAATGGGTGGTATTCGGTCATTTTCGGCAGATTTCCTGGTATCAATCTAACACCGGAAATACCCATATTGGGAGGTATTTAGTTATTTTGATTGTTTTCCAGAAATAAAAGTGGTTATCTTTAAATTCAAAAGGGTGTCCAGGGTCAATGTTTGGTTTCTATGCATCATCTCGATTACGGAAATATCCATGTTGAGTATTATTTGGTCATTTTCGACTGTTTCCTAGAAGTTACCATTTAGCAATTTCAAATGGTGCCTGAGGTCAATTGTTAGCTCCTTGCATCATTCTGGTTCCAGAGATACTCATATTGGATAGCATTTGTTTATTTTAGGCTGTTTTTTCATAAACCGGTAGTCGCCATTTTGGATTTCAAAATGGTATTTAAGATAATTTCTGGCCTCTATGCGTAATTCTGGTTGAAGAAACACCCATATTGGGTGTTATTCAATCATATTCGGCTGTTTCCCAGGAACCGGAAGTCGCCAACCTAGAATCCAACAGGGGTCTGTGGTCAACTTCAGCTGCTGTGTATCATTCTAGATCCGGAGATACTCATGTTAGACGGGAATCGGCCATTTTTGGATGTTTTCCAGAAACCAGAAGTTGCCATCCTACAATTCATAATGGTGTCTGAGATAAATTTTTAGCTTCTTGCAACATTCTGGTCCATAGTAACTCATATTGGGTGGTATTTGGTCGTTTGTCGCTGTTTTTGACGTAGAACTACGTTTTTCTTCAGCCCACCACATAGGGATGTAAATAGGAAAACTATTAACGAAAAGGGGACGAAATATGTCCCATTTTAAATGCTTATAAATCGGTTTGTTTTCAACCGATTTCCTTCATTTTTGCAGCAATTGTTTGGAAAATTATACACGCATCCACCCAAATGTAGAAAATTGTTGATTGATTATGCAAACTATTGTACTATTGATAATTGTCAAGCCTTGTTTATACGAAAATTACGTCCTCTGATTGGTCGTTATATGATTGCTTCCCAAGCACGGTCGACAGAATCATATACCTTGCAATTGAAAACATGCTATTTGGCCTATATAAGAGCCTGTTTCAGCCGAAGCCGCTCATAATAGTTCTGGACAGCGACAAGTTGTCAACAGCAGTCGTCCTTCCTTGGCAGCAGCACTAGCCCTGTGGTTGGTCACCACGTCTCAGGAGCAGCGCGGTTCTTCTCAGCGTGTGTCGCCAGACTGCCATTATTCCCCCGTGTTAGGGCAGAATGAAGATCGTCATCACCAAATCCAATTTTCAACAGCAAAAAAAAACAGCATTAACGCAAGCAAACATTCTTCGCGGGATCCTAGCAATCAAATTCTGTTGTAGTTTATTTAGTTAATACCCCCACTGTTGGGACAGCACAAAGGCTGCGATCGACATAACCGATTTTGAATAACAAACTGCCCTGTTAGAACGCATTCACAAAGGCAAGTAATTCGAATATTACTTACCTTACCAAACAGTCCCAAGCCGTGGTGTGGCCTTTGCTGTACGTAAGAGTCGTCTCTATTCCACTCGGTCCATGGCTGCAGTTCACCAGCTCTGCAGTCTGCGTAGGGTCCGCAGGTCGTCTTCCACCTGATCGATCCACCTTGCCCGCTGTGTACCTCTCCGTCTCGTCCCTGACGGATTGGTTTCAAGAACCATCTTTACCGGGCTGTCGTCTGACATCCTTACAGCCCAGCCCACCGCAGCCTGTCTATCTTAGCGGTGTGGACGATAGATGCCTCCCCAAGCAGCTCCTGCAGTTCGTGGTTCATTCGCCTTCTCCACACTCCGTTTTCCATCTGCAGTCCACCGAAAATGGTACGCAGCACCTTCCGCTCGAACACCGCAAGGGCGCGTTGGTCCTCCACAAGCATGGTCCATGTCTCATGCCCGTAGAGGACTACCGATCTGATCAGCGTCTCGTAGATGGTTAACTTGGTGCGGCGGCGAATTCTAATCGATCGAAGCGTCCTCCGGAGACCAAAGTATGCACGATTTCCTGCCATAATGCGCCGTTGGATTTCTCTGCTGGTATCGTTGTCGGCAGTTACCAGTGAGCCCAGGTACACGAACTCATCGACCACCTCGATTTCATCACTACCAATTTGAACTCGAGGTGGGAGGTTACTGATACTGTTACTGTCTTCACGTGAACCCCTTCCTTTCATGTACTTCGTCTTCGATGCATTGATGACCAGTCCAATCTTTTTGGCTTCAGCCTTTAATCCGATGTACGTATCCGCCATCTTCACAAAGGTCCGAGCCACAATGTCGATATCGTCGGCGAAACCAAACAGTTGAACCGACTTTTGGAAAATAGTGCCACTCGTGCCCCGCTCTTCTAATGACACCTTCCAGGGAAATGTTGAACAGTAGGCACGAGAGACCATCACCTTGCCTCAGCCCTCTTCGGGTTTCGAAGGGGCTCGAGAGTGCCTCCGAAACACGAACTACACACATCACTCGATCCATCGTCGCTTTGACCAACCGCGTCAGTTTGTCCGGAAAACCGTTGTCGTGCATAATTTGCCATAGCTTGTCCCGATCGATTGTGTAGTACGCAGATTTGAAATCAATGAACAAATGATGTGTGGGCACGTTATATTCGCGGCATTTCTGCATAACCTGCCGAACCGCGAATATCTGATCCGTGATGGCGCGGGCACCCATAAATCCCGCCTGGTAATGCCCCACGAACTGCTTCGCAAATGGCGATAGTCGACGGCAAAGTATTCGGGAGAGTACTTTGTAGGCGGCGTTCAACAGAGTGATTGCCCGATAATTGCAGCACTCCAGTTTGTCGCCCTTTTTGTAGATGGGACACACAATACCCTCCATCCACTCCTCCGGTACTCGTTCTTCCTCCCAAACCTTGACAATGACCCAGTGCACGGCTCTAGCCAGTGTTTCTCCACCGTATTTCAATAGCTCGCTGGGAGGTTGGTCCACTCCAGCAGCTTTGTTGTTTTTCAGCCGACCAATCTCCTCCTCCACCTCCAGAAGATCGGGGGCTGGAATTCTGATGTCTTCTGCTCGTGCACCAAGATCAGTTGCCATACCGTCCTCGCGCTCTACTGCATCGCCGTTTAGATGCTCGTTGAAGTGCTGCCTCCACCTTTCGATCACCTCACACTCGTCAGTAAGGAGGTTGCCGTCCAAGCTCCTGCACATATCGGCTTGCGGCACGAAGCCTTTACGGGAGCTGTTCAGCTTCTCATAGAACTTCCGAGTGTCGTTAGCTTGGTACAGCTCTTCCATCGCTACGCGATCTCGGTTCTCTTGCTGGCGCTTCTTCCTTCGGAGGACTAAGTTTTGGCTGTTCCGTGCCTGTCGGTATCGTTCCACGTTCGCTCTCGTGCGGTGTTGCAGCATTCTCGCCCGTGCTGCATTCTTCTCCTCGACTAACCGTTTGCATTCGCCGTCAAACCAGTCATTTCTATGATTCGGGGCCCTTGTACCTAGTAGCGCTACAGCAATGCTACCTATGGCGGATCGGATGCTCCTCCAGCCATCTTCAAGGGTAGCTGCGCCAAACTGCTCTTCCGTGGGTAGCACTGCCTCCAGCTGCTGCGCGTATTCCTGTGCAGCCTTGGCGTCCCGCAGTTGCTCAATATTTGGACGCGGCGTTCGACTTCGGCGGGTGTTATACACCGTCGATAGTTTTGAGCGCATGCACACAGCTACTAGGTAGTGGTCCGAATCTATATTCGCACTGCGGTAGGTGCGAACGTTGATGATGTCGGAGAAGAACCTGCCGTCGATTTGGTTCTCTGTCTGTTGGTCGGGTGATCTCCAGGTGGATTTGTGGATATCTTTGCGGGGGAAGAAGGTACTTCGGACTACCATACCACGGGAGGCCGCAAAGTTTACGCACCGATGGCCGTTATCATTAGACACGGCATGCAGGCTATCTGGTCCGATTACCGGTCTGTACATTGCCTCCCGGCCTACCTTAGCATTCATGTCCTCAATAACGATTTTCACGTCCCGTCGCGGGCAGCTATCGTAGACCTGCTCCAGCTGCGCGTAGAACGCTTCCTTCTCGTCGTCGGGTCTTCCTTCATGTGGGCAGTGCACGTTGATGATGCTGTAGTTGAAGAACCGGCCCTTTATCCTCAACTTGCGCATCCTTGCGTTGATCGGCTGTCACCCCATCACGCGTTGGCGCATCTTATCCAGTGTTATGAAGCCGGTTCCCAGCTCGCTGTTTGTGCCACAGCTCTGGTAAAAAGAAACCGCCCGGTGCCCGCTTCTCCATACCTTCTGTCCTGTCCAACAAACCTGCAGCGCTACGACAAAGCAGAGCGATTTGCAGTTCCATGTCCCAAGTTTCCAACCGTAGTCCTTATTTCGTTGCCTAGGTCTATGCCGATTGTTCCGATCCGTATTATCTCTTACGTTGTTTGTAACATGTTGTTTTCCAGGGCGGCTTGTTGGGCCTTCCCCAACCCCCTGTCTCGCCGGGGGACCATCGTGTCAGCTCTGTTTAGAGTCCCACGCTGCCACCAGGACGTTGATCAGCCGCTCCTAACATGGAGATCAGATGCTGTTTTGAGCCGCACCATCTTGGTGAACAGACGCTCAGGTTGGCGAAGCATTTCCTCTACCACCGGAATATGGTTTACGCGCCAATGATCGCGTCGCACCTTCTCACTTAGCTATTGTCGGATGACAACATTGTCCAGGCAACACCAACCAGTTGTATCCATGTTCCAACCGGCAGTCTAGTGTAATCATATGACTCGCGGAGGTGTGAGATAGGAACTTGTGAGGGCCGAAGCTATGTTTGACGCTCCTTCCAGGTTGTCAACTCACCATTTGTTGCCCAATTTGTTAATTCGAATATGCAGAGCTAATGTGAAGTCGATTCAATCAACCAGCATTAACAGAATTTCGTCGTCTCCCAGCTGCCAAGTTGCAACATGATGCAACACGCAACAACGAGCAAACGAAATCGCTTGATGTTACAAACCGCAATAAAATACGGGTTGAAACCGTTGCGTGTGTGAGAGCACCATCGGTGTTTATTCGCTGGAAACAAATATCGAATGCGAATTGTGGAATAATTCGTCTAAAAAATATTAGAGAATTAGACAACTGAACAGAAAGGCGTGGTCTATTACGTAGCACCCTTCGGCTATAAAAGAGTGTTTCTGGGAAAACTAACTACATTCATTAGTCGGAAGGTGAGCTGGATGTACCGTCCACAACGTTGACAGCAGTAGAAACAGATACAGCACTCAAAAGTAACAACGCACAGTGGGGTGACTCCATACAAAGGCTGGCCAAGCAAAAAAAGTGTCGATAAATGCGACAAAAACTTGGTATTTACATAATTTTGGGGCGCTGAACACGAATTTGGCATCCATTTTTTGTTTGCCGTCCATAAAGCACGAAATCCAATTTTTAATATAGAATAGAATTATATGATCTTTGACCACAAGTAGTGCCACCGGGCGTCCTCTCCATTGAAAAAATACGTAATTTATGGACGACCCCTCGAACTAAACAAATTTTGCCTAAATATATATATTTTTTTAAACGAACTAAACGTGAGTAATACAAACTAATTAAGTAATACAAACTAATTACAAATTGGAAAAGTCATCATCATCATCATCATTTTCCGCTGTAGTCGCTCAAATCTTGTGTTGAATTGTTTCCAGAAAATTTGAAGTTTATTATACTTATCAGCAGGAAAAATGTCTTTCGCTGCAATTTTCATTTCTTCTAGTGATTTTCGATGTTTCATTGTTTCATATATATATGTTATCTTCCTAATCCGGTTTCTATGGTTGAAAGAGGACATTTAAATACATGTATAACACCATGAATTGACAACTTACTAGACATTGAATTAGGGGGTGCCGCTGAAGTTGAAGGCTCCATAATAAAATTTAACGAATTTATGAATTTGAAAACCAAGACACTGGAATGACACAACGTTCTAAATGAATACGAAAAGATGCGGAGGGCGACGACTGTTCTTTGCTTTTTCTCATAAAGCAAAATGTGTGCTTTACTTTTGCATGCAAACGAGTGCCAAGCAAAAACAATCTTCAAACGGGCTACTGTTAGCCGAAGTTTGATGGTATAAATTTGTTGCTAGTATTTGACACTTCAATCAGTTTAGCGAATTTCATGATCATAAATTGAAAAGGGCTGAATGTTTTTAATATTGTTTTAACTTTTAAGAAAGTGATAAAGTTTGATATAATTAAAGTTTCGTGAAGATTTGTTAACTGTTTCCTTGTTTAACACTTATTTTATAACTTTTCATTGATAAATTTTGGGATTTTTGCCCAAATTTATATTTTATCTTTGCGGATTGAGTACGATATGATAAATTTTCATTAATGGGGTATCACGGTTATGATTAAAATTAATACTGGATGAAATTTAAATTTCAAAAATAAAAACTAAAAAAATCTGCTATCGCTTTTTTCACAAAAGTGACAATTTGCGCAGTTTTGCGCTACAGCGGACAGTATGCATTTGAAAACTTACGTTTTTACCTAAATTTTGAATGTAGTCACATCCGTGGCAAACTGCGGCAACTAAACTTTTAAGCTACTTTTCTACAAAAAATCACGTTTTTTTTTAATTCTTTTCAGTGTCAGGCCTATTATAACCAAATTTTACAATATCTAATAAAAAAGGGGTTGTTTTGCATAGTATTTTCAACAACTTTTCCTTTGACGTCGAAAAAATCCAAGCTATCATTGAAGCTACAGAGCGTTTCAAAGTAATGTACTTTTTTTTCAAAAAAGAGACAAAAAACGTCAGTTCGCCAAGTTTTGAAAAGCCATAAAAATTCAGATTTCATGATATTGCGCCCAAATTTTGGATTTAGACACTTGAATGTTATAGCAATAAAGGAAAAATATTATGAAATAGTTTTTTTTGGCTGATGGCCAGCGATTCCCCACTGTGCAGCGGGGTGCGCCTGTGGCTGCCTTCAAATTAAATAAATCACTTGCGCTGTGGTTGGTCATCATGTCTCAGTAGCAGCGCGGTTCTACTCAGCGTGCCTCGCCAGACTGCCATTATTCCCCCACTGTTGGCGCAGCATAAAGATCGTCATCACCAAATCCAATTTCGAACAGCAAAACGCCTTTTGACGTAGAACTACGTTTTACTTTAGCATACCACACAGGGATGCAAACTGAAAAACTGGGACGAAATTTGTCCCTTTTCAAATGCTTATAAGTCGGTTGTTTTTCAACCAATTTTCTTCATTCTTGGAGCAATCGATTGGAAAATTATACACGCATCTGTCCAAATGCAGAAAAATGTCGTTTGAATCTAAGAACTATTGCACTATTGAAAATTGTCAAGCCTTGTTGAAATAAAAATAATGTCCTCTGATTGGTCGCTTGCTTGCTGTGTGTGTATGATATGGTATGATGTGTGTATGATATGGTGTGATGTGTGTATGATATGGTATGATGTGTGTATGTGCGTATGATATGGTATGATGTGTGTATGGTATGATGATATGGTATGATGATATGGTATGATGTGTGTGTGTATGATATGGTATGATGTGTATGTGTTTGTATGATATGGTATGATGTGTGTGTGTCTATGATATGGTATGATTTGTGTGTTTGTGCTGTGTATGGTTTTTAACTCGGCACGTTCTGCTAACTGCTGAATCCGGTTCACGAAATTCACAACCCTTCATTAGTAGACATTATAACTCATTACCCAAGTAAAAATATTGGTTTTATCAAAGTTTTATAGCGCTCAATACAGCCAAAAAAGCGCTATAAAACTATGAAAAACCAGTTGTGTTACTAGGGTAATGAAACACTCGATGCATTTGTTAATAGTGTACGTAGCTCTACGTCATTTATGCGGTCGTGTCTTGGATACAACCTCCTACTTTTTCCGAAACCGAAAGTCGCCATTTTGGATTCCATAATGACATTTGAAGACGATTTCGAACGATTTTAGCTCCTGTGTATCATTCTAGATCCGGATATTACTATATTGGGTGGAAATCGGCCATTTTGGCTGTTTTACAGAAACCGGAAGTTGCCATCTTACAATCCAAAATGTTGCCTGAGGTCGATTATGGAAAAAATTTGTTACCACTAAAAACATTCACCTACCAAATATGGTTCCATTTAGTTGGTTAGCTCTCAAGATGTGCAGAAATTTGTGTATCATTCGAATGGAACCCCTCCCTTCCAGAAGAGGGAGGGGTGTCGAACCATTATGGATATATTTGTTAACCCTAAAAACATTCACATGGTAAATTTGGCTCCATTTACTCGGTTAGTTCTCGAGATGTGCATAAATTTGTGTTTCATTTGTATGGCACCCCTCACTTTCAAATGAAGGAGGGGTGTCAATATATTATGAACATATTTTTTACCACTAAAACATTTACCTGCCAACTTTGGTTCCATTTAGTTGATTAGTTCTCGAGATGTGCAGAAATTTGTGTTTCATTTGTTAGGAACCCCTCCCTTATAGAAGAGGGAGGGGAGTCAAACCATTATGCACATATTTATTTCCTCTAAAACCATTCACTTGTTAAATTTTGTTCTATTTACTCGGTAAGTTCTTAAGTTGTGCATGTATTTATGTTTCATTTGTATGGGACCCCTTCCTTTCAAAAGAGGGAGGGGTCTCAAACTATCATAGGAACCTTTATCGGCACCAAAAACCCCTACATACAAATTTTCACGTCGATCGGTTCGGTAGTTTTCGAACCTATATGGATCAGAAGACAGACCGGCTCGTTGCCTTTCTCCTAAAAAGGTATAGCAATCACTTGCAAAACCGAAAGTATAAAAGTGCTCCAAAGGGCCGAATGGCATATATCACTCGACTCAGCTCGACGAGCTGAGCATTTTCTGTATGTGTGTGTGTGTGTGTGTGTGTGTGTGTGTGTGTGTATGTGTGTGTGCAAATTTCTATTCTCACTCACTTTTCTCAGAGATGGCTGAACCGATTTTCATGAAATCAATTGCAAATGAAAGGTCTTTGAGCCTCATAAGACCCTATCAAATTTCATTGTGACCGGATTTTTAGTTTAGAGGTTATGTATCAAAATGTTCATTATCTCGAAAACTACTCAACCGATTTGAACAAAATTGGTTTCAAATGAACGGGCTATTTGAAATACCCTTAACTTTTGAATTCCATAAAGATTGAACTTGTGGTTCAAAAGTTATGACAAGAAACGTGTTCTGAAGACTGTTTAATCTCACTCATGTTTCTCAGAGATGGCTGGACCGATTTTCATAAAATCAGTGTCAAATGGAAGGTCTAGTTACCCCATAAGACCCTATTGATTTGTTTTGCAATCAGACTATTACTTTGCCTGTTATGTTTAAAAATGTGAAATCCAGCTATGAGAAGGAACATATTCCGAAGACTACTTGAACTCACCCACTTTTCTCTAGGATGGCTGATCTCATTTCCACAAAATTAGTGTCAAATAATGAGTCTAGCTGCCTCATAACACCCTATTGAATTTTACTGTAATTGTATTGTAACTTCGTCTGTAAAGTACCAAAATGTGAAAATCACGAAACTTTATTATCTCAGAAACTACACAACCGATTTGATCAATATTATTATCAGACAAGTGGGCTAGTTTAGGGTTAACGATGAAAAATTCTGATTGAACACGTGGTTTCAAATTTTGACTGCCCTATACGTTCCCATTTCATTTGATTATAATTGAACTTAAGCCACCGTTATGTATTGAATTCTTAACATAACAAAGAAAGTCTATTATTTCAAAGATTACATGACTTATTTGAACATAACTAGTGTGATACGAACGAGTCATCTCTCAAACTTACAAATAACAAACTTCATAACAATTTGATAGTTGGCTCAAAAGTTATGGAGAGAAGGAATTCAAAGACTAATTTAAACTATACCTGCTTTGATTGATATATGTGGTCTCAACATAATTTAAATGTGGTATCGTACTATTTGAACGTTCCAAATTTATTGATTCCTTGCGATCAAAGATATGATCAAAGTCAAAAGGCAAATCGTTTGAAATGATTGGTTTTATCGAGATGACAAAATCACCGACTTTTGGCTTCTGTACATCGCCCTAGTTCTGAATATATGCATATTGGGTGGTATTCGGTCATTTTCAGCAAATTTTCTGGCATCAATCTGACACCGGAAATACTCATATTGGGAGGTATTTAGTTATTTTGGTTGTTTTCCAGAAACTAACAGTGGTCGTCTTTAAATTCAAAATGGTGTCAAGGGTCAATGTTTGGTTTCTATGCATCATCTCGATTGCGGAAATATCCATGTTTAATATTATATGGTCATTTTCGACTATTTTCTATAAGTTGCAATTCAGCGATTCAAAATGGTGCCTGAGGTCAATTGTTAGCTCATTGCATCATTCTGATTCCAGAGATACTCATACTGGATTGTATTTGGTTATTTTAGGCTGTTTTTTCATAAACCGGAAGTCGCCATCTTGTATTTAAAAACGGTATTTAAGATATATTCTGGTCTCTGAGCGTCATTCTGGTTGAAGAAACACCCATATTTGGTCTAATTCGATCATTTTCCGATGTTTCCCAGGAACCGGAAGTCACCAACCTAGAATCCAAAATGGGGTCTATGGTTGATTTCAGCTGCTGTGTGTCATTCAAGATCCGGAGATACTCATGTTAGACGGGAATCGGCCACTTTTGGCTGTTTTCTAGAAACCACAAGTTGCCATCCTACAATTCATAATAATGTCTGAAGTCTATTTTTGGCTCCAGTGCATCATTATGATTCCGAAAATACCCATATTGGGTGGTATTTGGTCGTTTGCCTCTGTTTCTCCGAAACCGGAAGTCGCCATCTTAGAATTCAAAATGGTATCTGTGGTCGAATTTAGCTCTTGTGTACCTTTTTTTATCCAGATATTATTATATTGGGTGGAAATCGTCCATTTTTGGCTGTTTTTCAGAAACCGGATGTTGCCATCTTACAATCCAAAAGGTTGCCTGAGCTCGAGGAACATATTTGTTACCACTAAAAACATTCACCTGCCAAATATGGTTCCATTTAGTTGATTAGTTCGCGAGATGGGCAGAAACTTGTGCAGAAACATGTGCTTCCATAAGAGGGAGGGGCTTCGAACCATTATGGACATATTTATTACCCTTTAAAACATCCACATGCCAAATTCGGTTTCATTTGCTTGGTTTGTTCTTGAGTTGTGCAGAAATGTATGTTTCATTTGTATTGGACCCTTCCTTTCCAGAAGAGGGATGAGTCTCAAACTATCATAGGAACCTTTATCGGGACCAAAAACCCCTACATACAAATTTTCACGTCGATCGGTTCGGTAGTTTTCGAGCCTATATGGATCAAACAGACAGACAGACCGGACTACATTTTTATATGTATAGATTACAACATCAATATTTTAGAACCTAAAGAGTGAATGTTCATTTATTGGATTGAAGTGTTCATGTCAATCTATTTTACAAATAAAAGTTTGAATGAGAAAGGCTGGGTCTGACCGCTAGGTGGATTAATTTAGGTTTATAAGAATGGATTACAGCATCAATATTTTAGAACCTAAAGAGTGAATATACATTTATTGGATTGGAGCGTCAATGTAAATCTATTTTTACAAATAAAAGTTTGAATGAGAAAGGCTGGGTCTGACCACTAGGTGGATTAATTTAGATTTTTTACTAAAATGTTCGTTGATGTATAAGAAAGACATTTGAGAAAAAATAACAGATATCTGATTACGAAAACTCGAAAAATTATTCACAAAACTACGTGTAACATGCAAAGTTATGACTTTTTAAGCTGAATTTTCCTCTGAATCAAAACCCGAAGCTGTAATCTGTTATTTTTGCCTTTCTCATAGAAAGGTATAGCAATCACTTGCAAAACCGAAAGTATAAAAGTGCTCCAAAGAGCCGAATGACATATATCACTCGACTCATTTCGACGAGCATTTTCTGTATGTGTGTGTATGTGCAGATTTCTATTCTCACTCACTTTTCTCAGAGATGGATGGACCGATTTTTATAAAATTAATTGCAAATGAAAGGTCTAGTTGCCCCATAAGACCCTATTAATTTTCATTGTAATAGGATTTTTAGTTTAGAGGTTATGTATCAAAATGTAGCATTTATCAAGATGGCTTGACAAAATATTTTTTTTAATTCTTTTATCACCAATATTTAGTGGTTAATTTGTGAGCTCGAAATCCAATTTGTGGTAATTTGTGGTTAAATGGTTTCCGAGAAATTTTCAAAAAACTGAGTCAAGCCATCTTGAAACATGATTTTGCTTCAAATGAATCGGACAACGATGATATATACATCAATTGAAAGCTTTTAATTTGTGGGTCACGAAAATGTAATTTTAAGGTCTTAACTACTAGTGTTTGTAAAGAAATTTTTGTTTTATTATTCACGTAGTTCTACGTTTGTTTACTTGTTGTTGACGCTGCTGGCCAATAGCGGCGTTGGCTGTTTGCGGTGTTTGTCACTGCTATACTGAACGTGCGTGTGGGGAATATGGTAAATATCGAGATTTGGGGAACTAAGCCAACACACTTGTTATTTCAGGTAGCCAATCAGGCGCAAAATGAATGTGTGTAAATTTGTTGGTAAAAAGGATACCGGTAACGAAAATGTACTTTCAAAGGAAAGCAATCCAAATTCGACGGATTATTTTTCAGAACCAGCAGCAGAGCCGGATTTACGATTGTGGGGGGTCCGGGGTCCAGTCTTGTGTGGGGGCCCCAGGATAAACTTTATCCATCTTTGAAAACCTAACAAAAGTTTGTCAGAAATTTTCAGAACATCTTTTTATAATGTGTCTTCGCTGAAAAATTATCAATTATAAAATCAACGCTCAACTCGCAAATTCACAATGCCATATTTGACAGCCTTGATTTTTTCATACGCTAAATATTTTTAATTAGTTTCATCTGCGAAAAAAGACGGCTCCCCCAGTTGCGTTCGAAACCATTAGACTCAAATTAATACGCAATACAATTTTAGTTTAGCATGTATTTCGCAAGTTTGCTATTCAAATTTAAATTCTTCAAATGTAATTCAAAGGAAATATTCACTAGACTCTGAAACTACTTATAGAAAGCGGATTTTATTATTGGGGGTCAGACTTTCAAAATCCATTATTAATTGAGACAAGATTATTTTTTCTTGATTTGTGGCGGTCTCAAAATGTGGGACCCTTCTTAAATACGGCCCTGCGTCTGCAGGTCTGTAAAACCTGCACACGGACTCTGAAAATCTGCATTTTGCAAAGCACATCTGGTATCCCTGATTCGGACAAGTAAGCAACAGCAATGCATTAAAATAAACTTGTGGGTTATTTTCTTTCTCTGCTTTACCTCCCATGCGCGCTGGTTTGATTCAATTGGTGTATTAGAATGTGTCATTCCAAGAGAATCCGAGGTGAACTCTTATGGAGGTAGTTGTGATATTGGCGCTCGCGAAAAATATCACTGAAGGAAAGTTCAAATTTTCTTACTGAAAATCGAAATTTGAATCTCATTTTTGATAGAGAAAAAACCTTTCTCGATTTGTGGGGGCCCCTAAAATGTTGTGTGACCCCCCCCCCCTTAAATCCGGCACTGAGTATAGCAGTGAAAAACACCGCAAACAGCCAACGCTACAAGCGACCAGCAGCGTCAACAACAAATAAACAAACGTAGAACTATGTGAACAATAAAACACAAATTTACGTACAAACACTAGTAATTATTACCTTAAAATTACATTTTCGTGAACCACAAATTAAGAGCTTTCGATTGAGGTATATATCATCGTTGTCCGATTCATTTGAAGCAAAATCATGTTTCAAGATGGCTTGACTCAGTTTTTTGAAAATTTCTCGAGAACCACACAACCACAAATTACCACAAATTGGATTTCGAACTCACAAATTAACCACTAAATATTGGTGATAATAAAATTAAAGAAAATTATTTTGTCAAGCCATCTTGATATATGCCATAATGTAAAAATAATTAAACATCATTATCTCGAAAACTACACAACCGATTTGAACAAAATTGGTTTCAAATGAACGGGCTACCTGAAATACCCTTAACTTTTGAATTTTATGAAGATTGAACTTGTGGTTCAAAAGTTATGGAAAAAACGTGTTCTGAAGACTGTTTAATCTCACTCATGTTTCTCTGAGATGGCTTAACCGATTTTCATAAAATCAGTGTCAAATGGAAGGTCTAGCTGCCCCTTAAGATCCTATAGATTTGTTTTGCAATCGGACCATTACTTTGCCTGTTATGTTTAAAAATGTAAAATCCAGCTATGAAAAGGAACATATTCCGAAAACTACTTGGACTCATTCACTTTTCTCAGAGATGGCTGACTCGATTTCCACAAAATTAGTGTCAAATAATAAGTTTAGCTGCCACATAACACACTATTGAATTTTACTGTAATCGAACTGTAACTTTGTCTGTAATGTACCGAAATGTAAAAATCACGAAACTTCATTATCTTAGAAACTACATAACCGATTTGATCAATATTATTATCAGATGAGCGGGCTAGTGAAGGTGAAACGGGACGTGGTCGCGATCAACTCGAATTTTGCAATCAAATTTTTTCTTGATTTATGAAGACTACTACGTACATGAAACTTTGAACAATTGTTTTCACAACTGTTGCATGCCTGAAGTAGCAATTTAAGTGCTGTTTATTTAGTGGAAGCTGAATTTTTTACGATCAAAATACAGAAGTAAAAAGAACTCTAACCTCAAAATTGTATAGTAAAAGGCCACAATCCCGTTTCACCTTGAGAGTTAACTAATGAATTATGATTGAACACGTGGTTTCAAAGTTTGGTGCCCAATACGTTCCCATTTCATTTGATTATAATCGAACTTAAGCAACCGTTATGTATTGAATTCTTAACATAACACAGAAAGTCTATTATCTCAAAGATTACATGACTTATTTGAACATAATTAGTGTCATCTCTCAAACTTACAAATAACAAACTTCATAACAATTTGATATGTGGCTCAAAAGTTATGGAACGAAAAGAAATTCAAAGACTATTGAAAACTATACCTGCTTTGAACGATATATGTGGCCTCAACATAATTTAAATGTGGTATCGTACTATTTGAACGTTCCAAATTCATTGATTCCTTGAGATGTGTTTTAAATCTGCAAATGCAAGACGAATCGGTCATAGGATATGATCAAAGTCAAATAACAAATCGTTCAAAATGATTGGTTTTATCGAAATGACAACATCACCGACTTTCGGACTCTGTACATCGCCTTAATTCTGAATATATTCATAATCATTTTCAGCAGATTTTCTAGCATCAATCTAACACCGGAAATACCCATATTGGGAGGTATTTAGTTATTTTGCTTTTTTTTCAGAAACTAAAAGTGGTCGTCTATAAATTCAAAATGGTGTCCGGGGTCAATGTTTGGTTTCTATGCATCATCTCGATTACGGAAATATCCATATTGAGTATTATTCGGTCATTTTCGACTGTTTCCTATAAGTTGCCATTCAGCAATTTAAAATGGTGCCTGAGGTCAATTGTTTGCTCCTTACATCATTCTGGTTCCAGTGATACTCATATTGGATAGTATTCGTTTATTTTAGGCTGTTTTTCACAAACCGGTAGACGCCATCTTGGATTTCAAAACGGTATTCAAGATAATTTCTGGCCTTCGAGCGTCATTCTGGCTGAAAAAACGACGGAAGTCCGGAAGTCGCCAACCTAGAATCTAAAATGGGGTCTGTGGTCGATTTCAGCTGCTGTGTATCATTCTAGATTCGGAGATACTCATGTTAGACGGAAATTGGCCATTTTTACAGAAACCAGAAGTTGGCATCCTACAACACCTGAAGTCAACACCGGAAGTCACCATCTCAAAATTCAAGATTGTGTATGTGATCAATTTTTAGCTTCTGTCCATCTTTCTGGATCCGGAGATACTCAAATTTAATGGGACTCGTCCATTTCAGGACGTTTTTCAGAAACCGGAAGTGGCTCCAGTGCATCATTGCGGTTCCGGAAATACCCATGTTGGGTGGTGTTTGGTCGTTTGCTGCTGTTCTTCCGAAACCGGAAGTCGGATTTTTAATGGCAATTTGAAGACAATTTCGATCGATTTCAGCTCCTGTGTATCATTCTAGATCCGATTATTTTTATATAGGGTGGAAATCGGCCATTTTTGGCTGTTTTCCAGAAACCGGAAGTTGCCATCTTACAATCCAAAATGTTGCCTGAGGTCGATTATGGAACAAATTTGTTCCCACTAAAAACATTCATCTGAAAAATATGGTTCCATTTATTTGGTTAACTCTCGAGATGTGCCGAAATTTGTGTTTCATTTGTATAGAACCCCTCCATTCCAGAAAAGGGAGGGGTGTCGAACCATTATGGACATATTTGTTACGTCTCAAAACATTCACACGCTAAATTTGGTTCCATTTACTCGGTTATTTCTCGAGATGTGCAGAAATTTGTATTTCATTTGTATGGCACCCCTCCCATCCAAAAGAAGGTGTAGTGTTAAAATATTTTAGACATATTTTTTACCACTAAAAACATTTACCTGCCAAATTTGGTTCCATTTAGTTGATTAGTTCTCGAGATATCCTGAAACTTGTGTTTCATTTGTATGGAACCCCTTTCTTCCAGAAAAGGGAAGGGCGTCCAACTATTATGGACATATTTGTTACCCTTTAAAACATCCACATGCCGAATTCGGTTTCATTTGCTTGTTTTTTTCTTGAGTTGTGCAGAAATGTATGTTTCATTTATATGGAACCCCTCACTTCCAGAAAAGGGAGGGGTCTCAAACTATCATAGAAACCTTTATCGGCACCAAAAACCCCTACATACAAATTTTCATGGCGATCGGCTCGGTAGTTTTCGAGCCTATATGGATCAGACAGACAGACCGGACTGCATTTTTATATGTATAGATTACAACATCAATATTTCAGAACCTAAAGAGTGAATATACATTTATTGGATTAAAGCGTCCATGTCAATCTATTTAAACAAATAAAAGTTTGAATGAGAAAGGCTGGGTCTGACCGCTAGGTGGATTAATTTAGGTTTTCTATAATAAAATGTTCGTTTATGTTTGAGAAAGATATTTGAGGGAAAATAAATAGGTAGGGTATCCGCTCTATTATCGTCAGGTTTTACCTATTATCGTCCGTGGGGTGAATAATGTCCTAGAGCGTTAATTTCTTGCATGATGGTTCTTCATAATGCAGAGCATCTTCCTGCAAAAGATTAGTTCTCTATGCCTTCATTAAACCCCCGGACGATGATCGGTAAAACTGATGATAGAAGAGACGATACCCTATCTGATTATTTAAAATTCGAATATTTTTCACAAAACCACATGAAAAATGCAAAACCATGATATTTTCGGCTCAATTTGTCTCACAGCTATGATATATGATTTTTTCATTGAAATGTTTGTTTATGTTCAGGAATGACTTTTGAGTAAAAATAAAACTACGTAAAACATGCAAAATCATGAATATTTGGGTTCAATTTGCCAATAAAGCAAAATTCAAACCTATGATATGTAATTGTTTTTCATTGAAATGTTTGTTAATGTTCAGGAACAACATTTGGGGAATAATAATAGGTATCGTATTGCTAAAAGTTGAGATGTTACTTTAAAAACTACGTATGTTTGAAGGATGTTTGAAGATAATTTTGTGCATACAGAGAAACACATTAAATAATCTTTTTCAAATGTATATATATTATACATATGATGCATGCAAAATTTTGACTTTTTGAGCATAAGCTCAATTCGCCTCTAAATCAAAATTCTAAGCGATGACATGTGATTTTTTTCAATAAAATGTTCGTTGTTCCTTCAACATCTGCAAATATTTTCTTGCAGAAAAATCCATGTTTTGATTATGTGCGAGTCGAGCAGAAAAAAAATACATTTCTGATGTTTTCGTAGTTTTGTGAATGGTAACACATTACGGAATTCGATTTACTTTTTAACTTTTACCTAAACTAGATCTTGGAACATTTGGCTGAAAGAAAGGCCGCATTTCATTGGTTTAAACATCGACAAATGTTAGCAAAATGTCGATTTTGCCCCAATTTCTCTACAATACAAAAATAGGTTTATCTGCTGACATTTTACGTAGATCAGACACCTACCATTCGATTTCTGAGACTTTTGTACTCAAAATAAAATATAATTTGACTTTAAGATATTAGCGAATTACCATTATTGCTCAGAAATAATCGATATTATTTTGTTTTGTAAAATAAACTAAAACTATGCAAAAACCGGTTTCGTTGAATCACCGTTTTGAGCTCAGCTTTTGTCTGATTTAAGATCCGTTTTTCTCAAAAGATGGGTAAAAAGATGCTAATATGTGGACAAACTCTTAAAATTTTGATATATGTGTTAAACTTATTTTTCTACCGCCACCCGTACAAGGGGAAAGATCCACGGGATGATCCAGCGAAATTCCAAAACGACCAAGTATTTAAAGAACGCCTAGACTTTGCCACTTTGCAATAACTACTAATAATTCATTCTTGAATAAACTGGAATAATGTTGAAAATGAAACTGGAAAAACTTGTTACACGTGCATTCCACATGTCAACATGCCTCTCCATTTCTTACTTCCAGCAGACCACACCAGCGGCAAACATGCTGAGAAGGTTGATCCTACCCGGCAATGAACCTTCAGTTCAATGCCTGGAATTTAGAGCGACAAAATAGAAGTGTTGCGTTACTGATTTATTGAACAGTACAAGCATGGTAGTGCAATGAATCTACCCTTCTCTTTCACGCATGCACAACGATCATCGTTTGGTGATCGTTGTACATAAAGTATATACATATCGGCGCTTCATGTGTCTCCAGCAGGAGACCTGTAAGCAAAATACAGAAAATAAATTCATTCTATTTCGGAACATGTAACGATATGGTTTAACTCAGAAAGGTATCACAGACACTTTAAAAAACCCGTCATGGCGACCAGTGACATCGGTTACCTGTGAAACAAAAAGTGTAAAACACAAGTGAAAAACCAATGCTTTCTCCAGCAAAAGCATAACTTAACGAGCAACCGTTAACCGAATCCTGTGGCCTAACGGCACAAAAAGTAAAATGTAGACGAATGTATAGTGACATACAGTGGGTTAAAATGGTTAAGAACGAAATCGATTACGGATGCAAAAAGTGACGAAAACGTGAAAGTGCGAACCAACGAACCAACAAACGGCAAAAACAACGACAGATGTTTTTTTTCGTGGTGATTTTTTTTCTCGCAAAACGTGCATCTATGGACCGGGGGAATCTCCTTGATGAAAAAAGTGTTGAGTGCTTTCCTGTTAAAGTGTTAAACATGGGCAAGTCCCATTCTAGATCCGTCACCAACAATGGAGATCCGCAAGTGAGTGTACAAAATACTCTGGATCTCCATACGGACTATCATACAGAGCACGAGTTTAAAATCAATCTAATCCTGTGCATTGTAGCGTGCCAGATTGAGCTATATCAAATATATAAGCGTCACTTAAGGGCACAAGCAATAAAAATCGCCCGATCGGTGGCGAACGTTAATCAAGTGTAGATAAAAAATAACTTAAAAATCGCCTGAACGTTAATCAAGTGTAGAGAAAAACAAAATAACAAACAATTTACAAGAAACTCTGAAGCAACCTGGAGCGTGCGTCGGCAACCTGGAGAGTGCGTCGGCAACCTGGAGAGTGCGTCGGCAACCTGGAGCGTGCGTCGGGATAGAGCGCGCCCTTTTTTTTCAGCAGCGGTGGTAACATTAACAGCGGAACCAAGTAGGTTTAATTAAAAAAAAATATTATAACATGAATCCTCTAAAAATTATTATAACATAAACCCTCCAAAAATTATTATAACATGAATCCTCTATGGAGCAAGTTCGATATGATGTTGAATGTCACTTAGCAGTTTATAGGAAAGTTTATAGGAAAAATTTCCTAATAGAGAAAAAAATTAAAGCCCTCCAAATATATCAGCGGATTCAAAAGACCTTAGTGGATCACGAAACGCTGTTTACAGACTCCGAATAAACATTTTTAGTAAAAGCCTTCCGGCAAAAATATAACGATATAGTGGTATTAATAGAGCTAAAACTACCATTTGCGAAAAGTAGCTTTTTTTTCCTTGTAGGAGCCTATGACCACTGCTACCATTAGTTAGATATATTGTGGTATACTCCGTGTTACTTTATATGCACTGTCAGTTCGTTCCATCACTATGGGTATCAGTGATAGTCGCCCCCAGACTTTGCATTTCACCCCAAGAAGGTATGACTTCTTTGATGAAGTTCCTTACCTTCATTAGTTCAGCAGACCATATCTCGTTAGGCGTAAGGACACCTTTTCCAAGAATACGCAGTCTTCGCTGAATCAGTGCGCTGCATTGGCATAGTAAGTGTTCCGAGGTTTCTACTTCAGAATTACAGAAACGACATATGTCATCTGTCAGTTTACCTATTTTTTTAAGGTGATACCTACTCGGACAGTGTCCAGTCAGTAGGCCAGTTAACGTACTCAGATCAGCTTTATTCATACTGAGTAGGTTCCGTGTGATTCTATTACATGGTGTAATTAATAGCTTAGATTGTCTTGCTTTGGAGTAAGCCCTCCAGTTGGCATCAATCATCATTGATTCCCAGCCTCTGAGCTCAGATTTCAAACAGGATGAAGATACCCCACAGAATGGCTCCGGCCCGATGAATGCAGTTGAAGAACCAATTCTTGCTAAGAGATCGGCTTTTTCATTACCTTCTATACCACAGTGACCAGGCACCCAGTAAAGATTAACAACGTTTGTTGCAGTTAGTTGTCGTAGGGATTGAATACAATCCCATACCAACTTCGACTGGCATGTATATGCTTTTAATGCATTGAGGGCTGCTTGACTATCTGAGAAAATACAGATATTTTCATATTTATATTTCCTAGCTAAGCAAATATTTGTGCATGTTAAAATAGCATATATTTCGGCTTGAAAAACTGTGGGCCACTGTCCCATTGGAATTGATACATTTATTCCTGGTCCAGTGACCCCAGCGCCTGTAGGCTCGCCCATTTCAGAGCCATCTGTATAAAAAATGACTGATCCTGGACTAACTTTAGGACCTCCTTCTTCCCATTCGGTGCGATTGGATTCAATCACTTTGAAAGGAACATTGAAGTTAGTCCTAGAGTCCATCCGATCTTCATTCATGGTTACTAAGGTGTTCAGTTGGAAATTTTTGAGGATTCGTAAATGTCCCTGTAGATCTCCTTCCTGAAAAAATTTAACACGTTTGAGCCTAAGAGCACCTTTTTCGGCTTCAAGTTGTACATATTGATGCAAGGGTAGAAGATATAAAAGAGCTTCTAAAGCTTTGGATGGTGCACTGGCCATTGCCCCTGTTGTTGATAAGCATGCCAGACGTTGTAGTTTATCTAGCTTCTTCTGAGCTGATATTTGTGTGGTTTTGGGCCACCACACTAGCGAAGCATATGTTACTCTGGGTCTCACTATTGCTGAGTATATCCAGTGGATCATCCTCGGCTTGAGTCCCCACTTTTTGCCAAATGTATTGCTGCAAGCCCAAAGAGTGTTGTTTGCCTTTGAGATTGCATACTCTAGATGGTCGTTCCAGTTGAGCTTATGGTCGAGCATTACACCTAGGTACTTAGTGCTCTTGGATAGCACCAACTGTGTTTCTCCCAATTTAAGAGTTGCAATATTATATTTTCTCTTTCTTGTAAATGGGATTATGACTGTTTTAGAAGGATTGACGTTTAGTCCTTCCAGCTTGCACCATTTGAGTGTGTAGTTTAGGGCGGATTGCATTCTATCAGTAATAGTAGACCCGCATTTACCCCTAACTAAAATAGTAATGTCATCAGCGAACCCGATGACTTCGTATCCTAGGTTTGTTAAGTTGTTAAGAAGATCATCGACTACAAGAGACCACAATAAAGGAGATAAAACCCCTCCTTGCGGGCAACCTCTTGTTGGTTTTGTCGTTAAAGTTGATGTTCCTAAATTGGCTGTGTTTAATCGATTATCTAACATAGCAAGTATCCAGTTCGAGATGCACATGTCAAACCCTCGATTTAACATAGCTTTCTTTATAGATTCATGGGAAGCGTTGTCAAATGCTCCCTCAATATCAAGAAAAGCTGCCAGTGAGATTCCTTTAGCGTCAAAAGACTTCTCTAATTTTGAAACCAACGTGTGGAGTGCTGTTTTAGTTGATTTACCAGCTTGGTAGGCAAACTGGAATTTGCTCAATGGTCTACTGTTCAAATATGACAATTTGATATGTAGATTGATGATTTTTTCCATCATTTTCAAAATGACAGAAGTTAGACTGATTGGTCTAGGAATAAATATGACGCGGACTTCTCGCCATTTACTAGGAATGTAGCTTAGTACCATGCTAGCCCTGAACATCTCCACCAGAGAGGGGACTAAAATATCCTTGCTTTTTTGTAAAAGCACTGGATAAATCCCATCTGGCCCTGGCGATTTAAAAGGCTTTAAGGAATCCACTGCCCATTCAACTCTTGACGTCGTGGATATTACACTGGCTAATTCTTTAGCTTTAACCTTGTCATGAATTGAGCTAGGATGAGCTATAAAGAAGTCCTGTGCGTTTACAGAAGTCAATTGAGTCGAGCCTGGGAAGTGTGTATCCATCATTATACTAAGTGTTTCCTGAGAATCTGTTGTGAACTGACCGTTTTCGTTCTTTAAGCGGCCAAGTCCGTTAGTGTGATCTTTAGAGAGGGCTTTATGGAGTCTACAACAGGCAGGTTTTCAACTTGCTCACATGTCAGCATCCAATCCCTTCTCTTTGATATACGGATCTCTCGATTGTATTCTGTTAGACAGCTCTTATACTCTGTCCAATTGCCGGTAGTTTTGGCCTTGTTGAAAAGCCTTCTGGATGATTTTCTAAGCCTTTCAAATTTGTTGTTCCACCAAGAAACGTCCTTACTAGAAGTTTTCCGTTTCAACGGACAACTTTCTTTAAAGGCTTCTATTATATTGGTTAGAACAGATGAAGAAACAGTTTCAAGCTGCTCGGTGGAAGAGATGTCGTCCACTGAAACAGAATTCTTGTTTAAGAGTGTGGATTGATAGCTATTCCAATTTGTTTTTCTTGGATCCCTGAATCATTCAGTCACCAGTTCCCCTGAAACGTAGTTAAACAGGATTTGTTTATGATCCGATAATGATTGTTCTTTTGACACATGCCAATTCTCAATCCTACCAGATAATTTTGAGCTGCAAAGCGTTAGATCAAGAACTTCTTGTCTAATACTGGTGACAAATGTTGGATCATTACCTTGATTACAAATGTTTATGTTATGTGGAATCAAGTAGCGAAGTAAACAATCACCTCTAACATTGATGTTACTGCTACCCCAGACCGTGTGGTGGGCATTCGCATCACATCCTATGATGAGCTGTTTGTTTTTCAGTTTGCAGTGTTGAACAAGCGCGGCAACTTCTTTAGAAGGAATCTCAACGTTATCTCCTGGGAAATAGGCAGAAGCAACGATGATCTCCGTTAACCCTCGGGTCGTTGGAACCTCCATTTGAATTGCCACGACGTCTCTACTGATGAGTTCAGTAACGGGAATAAAAGCTAAATTTTCCCGTATTAGAATTGCTGTTCTAGGACTAGTTTGTGTACTGTCGTAAATAAGCTTACAATTTGGTGTAGAAATTCCTTTAACTCTATTGTAGTTGGACCAAGGCTTTTGAATTAAAGCTACGTCCAGATTTTCACGGGTGAATCTTCTACAAAGAACGCTGCTAGCTCCTTTTGCGTGGTGAAGGTTCACCTGAATAAACTTTATTTTATTCAGCATTGTTACTTTGATTTCCATTCTTCAGGGGCTTGAATTTATCCCTCTGATTGGAATGGTTTCCAAATGTATGTGTGCTTATTCGAATCATATCCCCAGCCGGAGCTTCAGGGCTTTTTGATCGACCAGCAGCGTTTGCAGGTTTTCCAGAGTCTGACGATGGGCGTGAGTTGCCCCTTTGGACCAGAATGGGACCAATATTGTTTGACCCTGGAGTAGCTTATGTATCAGATCTATTGCGATACTTTACATTTTTTACACTAAATTAAAAATGAAAACAAACCGAAAAAAGAATATCAATTCAATTATGGCTAAAGTAGACATTAGATTGGGCACCACACTCGTGCAAACGTACGACGGTGCTCCAGAGAATTTAGAAGCGTTGATAGATGCTGTAAATTTATTCAACGATACTGTGACAAACGATTTTGCCAACGCCACTGCTCCACAAAAAGAAGCGGCTCAACTTACGGTATTACGTTTCGTAAAAACGCGACTGGCGGGTGTTGCTCGCCAAGTGATTACTGATGCTATCAACCTAGAAGGTCTGTTAGATACTTTAAAGCAACATTGTGAATCGAAAATTACATCCGATAATTTAACCGCAAAATTAAAAACACTCAAACAGAAAGATTCTACGGAAAATTTCTGTGACGAGATTGAAAGTCACGTCACAGCTAAAAGCTGTCTACATAAGGGAACAGATTCCAGTAGATAGGGCGCATGCTATGGCCACAAAAAGAGGTGTCGAAGCCCTCATTAATGGTATAAAATACACAGAAACGAAAACCATCTCGAAATCTGGAACATTCAGCAAGATTGGTGATGCATTACAAAAGGTACTCGAAAATGACGTTCACGAAAAAGCAAACCAATCCAATAATTCAGATGCACAAATATTTGTAGCAAGAAATTGGCAACAACAAATCGTGGGGAAAATTAAAGAAATTTTCCCAACGGTCGTGAACAGGGTCGTGGGCATTTTGGACCCAACAGAAGAAATTATAATAATTTCCAAAGAAATGGAAATTATAACCATTTTCGCGGAAACCACCAAGTAAGAGGTAATAATACTCACAGAGGATACCATCAAGGTAGAGGATTATATCATCAACGTGGACAATTTGCTCACAGAGGTCAATTCAATCCAAACATGTATCTTGCGCAGCATAACGGTGTGGTTTACCAACCAGTTACTCAACAAGGAATCCAGCAAATTACAATTCTACCACCAAACCAACAACATATGCCACAGCCAAATAATGAAAATATCCACGCTTTAGGGGTACAGCTGGGGCAGCATATACAATAAATGTATCTGCCACCAACTACGTCCAGCTTATGGTTGATATGTCGGATGTGAAATTATCATTCATTGTCGATTGCGGATCCAATATATCAGTTGTCAAGTGCGGATTAGTAAACAAAACCCAAATACACTATCTTAGCCAAAAATGCAATATAGTCGGTATTGGTCATGGAGCTGCCCGACAGATCATACGTATTTTCGGTTGCTTGTGGACTGGTCTTTGCTATAGCTTCAAAGTTTGTGTTTTGTCAGTGTGTCTTTTAAAGATTACCTGGAAGTTAACTTACATCAGTCTTTCTCAAGACTACCTATTTCTTTCTTTCTCAATACTTGCAATTTGATATTATTTTTGAACTTTTTTCGTATCACCTGAAATGGCAGGACGAAAAAAGAAACCACGCATCGCTACGGGGAGGAAAAGAGAGGCATCTCTTTCTGAAACTAGCTTATGCAGTGAAAATTTATATGATATTCTGCCTGAGCAAGAAGCCGGCGAAATTGAATATATTGTATATTTTTGATCAGGCATTCCCATGAACGTATGGTTTTTGATGGAGAACCACGGACAAATTAAGAAAAACGTGTATTTTCCTAAATATTAATAATTTTTCGAGCTTAAATTCAAAATAAATCGAAAACCGACGCCTTTAGAATGTTAACTACCAAGAGCTTTTTGACTCAAAATGCCTCTCTGCATCTTTCAAAATCATCAGAATACAAATTTTTTGAAAAATGTTCAAATTAGGATTTTTATAAAAAATTAATCTACCATAAAAAAGTTATTTTTCATTTCTCCATCCTGGACTTTTTTTCAAAGTTGCATATTAACGTCAAGTTTAAAAAAAAACAATAAAAAATAATTTATTTTTGATTTATTTGGGTAAAAAAGATTTGTTTTGTACTGTGTAGATTTTTTTATGATGAATTTTTAATTCCCTACAACTCATATTCAGGCAGTTTTTCTATACAACCAACGGTTTCTGGGTTACAATGCTTCGATTAAAACCTATGCCTAATCTGGGTATTTCGATGGCGAACTATGTTGGCCAGATCTATGTTGAACTTCGCCAAAGCCTCCAACAAGATCCGGCCTCTCTGGTTTGTGCGTCGACTTCCCCACTCAGTTGCCCATGCGTTGAAGTCGCCCACCACATATATATATATATATATATATATATATATATATATATATATATATATATATATATATATATATATATATATATATATATATATATATATATATATATATATATATATATATATATATATATATATATATATATATATATATATATATATATATATATATATATATATATATATTGCCAGCTCGATTTCGTCGCTGGTAAAAATAGAAACAAAAGGACTGTTTCTTCGATAAAATTCTTAAAGTAACATTTTATGAGGCAAAATTGTAAAATTTGAAGTGATGACCGTTTTGTTTTGTGGGCTAAAGGAAATAAAGGGGCCTATTACTGTCAACGAAGTGAGCAGCGAGTTACTCGCCTAACCAATTTAGATTTAACGGATGGTGAGTCGGCTGGATCTCGGACGATTAGCTCGTCTGCAAAACTGCTCCACTCAGCTGTCACCAGCCAAGTTTCACTCGCGTTTCCTAATACAACATTTTGCTCGTCAGTGACTCTAGGCGAGGCAAATTGCTCGCCTTGTTTCCTGTAATCGGTCCCAAAATCAGGAAAAAACCGGATTATTTTTGAAATATCAGGGAGATTAGACATTAAACCTGTCTATCTTGATGCAATAATGTGGATAATTAAGATAAATCTCGATACCTGACCAGACAACGCTCACTGCGTAAATTATTTCTTTGGTTAAGCCTGAGTAAAGAGAATAGTGTTAAACATTTGACAATTTTTATGTTTAATTTTAAACAGTTTACGTGTGCTGAATTCTTTGGCGGAATACATATTCCTTAAACTTCAAAGCTGCTTGATAAAAATGTATCGTTCGAGATACATGTTAAAAAAATATTTGAATTATCCACATTATTGCATCAAGATAGACAGGTTTCATGTCTAATCTCCCTGATATTTAAAAAATAATGCAGATTTTTCCTGATTTTGGGACCGATTACAGGAAACAAGGCGAGCAATTTGCCTCGCCTAGAGTCACTGACGAGCAAAATGTTGTATTAGGAAACGCGAGTGAAACTTGGCTGGTGACAGCTGAGTGGAGCAGTTTTGCAGACGAGCTACTCGTCCGAGATCCAGCCGACTCACCATCTGTTAAATCTAAATTGGCCAGATCTATGTTGAACTTCGCCAAAGCCTCCAACAAGATCCGGCCTCTCTGGTTTGTGCGTCGACTTCCCCACTCAGTTGCCCATGCGTTGAAGTCGCCCACCACATATATATATATATATATATATATATATATATATATATATATATATATATATATATATATATATATATATATATATATATATATATATAGATATATATAAATTTTTTTTTTTTTGTTTTGTTTTGTTACGAAACCACGGGCGTGAGGGTGACACAATTGAACCTGAACCATTGCTATGCGGCACAGCAGCTGCTATACCAAGCAGCGTCTGAGTCGCGGTCGGACATCGCAATCGTATCGGACCCCTACTGCATTCCTCCCGGAAACGGTAATTGGGTTGCAGATAAGTCCAGTACGGCGGCCATATGCACGACCAGCAAGTTCCCGGTTCAGGAGGTTGTGTCAACCTCAAATGAAGGATACGCGGTTGCCAAGGTGGACGGAGTGTTCTACTGCAGTTGTTATGCTCCGCCGCGTTGGTCTATCGAAAGGTTCACCCAGATGGTCGATCTGTTATCTATGGAGCTGACGGGACTAACACCCTTAGTAGTGGCGGGCGACTTCAACGCTTGGGCTGTTGAGTGGGGAAGCCGCCGCACGAACCGGAGGGGTCAGATCTTGTTGGAAGCTTTGGCAAAGCTCAACCTAGATCTGGCCAACGTTGGAACCAAGTGTACATTCAGCAGAAATGGTGCGGAGTCGATCATCGACGTGACGTTCTCCAGCCCAGGACTGATCGTGAACTGGAGGGTAGACGATGGCTACACCTATAGTGACCACCAGTCGGTCTGCTATAGCGTAGTCCAGAACGTGAGGCGGCCGGCGACGGGTAGAGCCAATACTCCGACCGTCCGCGGGTGGAAGACATCGCATTTCGATGCCGAGGTATTTGCAGAAGCAATGAGAAGAGAGCGCGAGGGGGGCAGTTGGCTCCGCCCGAGTGCTGACCAATTAGTTGCCACATTATCGCGGGCGTGCGACGCCACCATGCCTAGGACCCGCCAACCTAGGAATGGTAAGTCACCGGTATACTGGTGGACCGACGCGATAGCGGACCTCCGTAGCGCGTGCCTCCGTGCAAGACGGATGTTGCAACGTGCACGTACCGATGCACAGAGGGTAGAGCGCCGTGTAGTATTCGGATCTGCAAGATCGGCGCTTAAAAGTGCGATAAAGGCGAGCAAAAGGGCCTGCTTCGATAGGCTATGCGCGAGTGCCAATACGAATCCGTGGGGCAACGCCTACAGAGTCGTAATGGCGAAGACCAAAGGCGTGTTGGCGCCTGCAGAGCGATCACCAGCGATGCTGGAGCGCATCATCGAGGGACTCTTTCCACGACACGAGCCAAATCCTTGGCCTCCGGTTGCTGAGTCTCACGTCCGACGTTCCAGTATCTCAGACACAGACCAGGGATGGTCGGCCAACCTGCCGGGCATCCAATCCGTGAGAGACGGCAGCCGTGCAGAGGTTGTGGAGGAGGTAAGGGTTACGAATGAGGAACTCATCGTGATCGCCAACTCCCTAAAGGTGAGCAAGGCACCGGGACCGGATGGAATCCCGAACTTGGCCATCAGGACGGCCATGAAAGTGGCCCCTGATCTATTTCGAGCAGTCATGCAGAAGTGCCTGGATGACTGCCTCTTTCCGGACAGGTGGAAGCGACAGAGATTGGTGCTGTTGCCGAAGGCTGGGAAACCGCCAGGGGACCCATCGGCATACAGACCTATCTGTCTGCTGGACACTACGGGCAAGGTGCTTGAGAGGATTATCCTCAACAGACTGGTGAAGTACACAGAGGGTGTAAACGGTCTGGCAAGTAACCAGTTCGGCTTCCGGAAAGGTAGATCCACGCTGGATGCTATTCTCTCTGTCACCAAGACGGCAGAGGTAGCACTCCAGCGTAAGAGTTGGGGCATTCGCTATTGCGCAATCGTCACGCTTGACGTGAAGAATGCATTCAATAGCGCCAGTTGGGACTCCATAGCGCTCGCGCTTAGGAGCATCCACGTACCGGTGTCGTTGTAGAAGATTTTGGAAAATTATTTCCAGAATCGGGTACTAGTTTACAACACGGAGGAGGGTCAGAAGTGCGTCCCAATCACCGCAGGGGTACCGCAAGGTTCCATCCTGGGCCCGGTGTTGTGGAATGTCATGTATGACGGGGTGTTGAAACTAAAGTTCCCTGTAGGGGTTGTGATCGTCGGTTTCGCAGACGACATCACGCTAGAGGTCTACGGCGAGTCGATCGAAGAGGTCGAGTTGACGGCCGCGCACTGCATACGCAAGGTCGAAGACTGGATGCACTCTAGGAAACTGGAGTTAGCGCACCATAAAACGGAGGTTACGGTTGTGAACAACCGCAAATTAGAGCAACAGGCGGTGGTCAGAGTCGGTGACTGCACCATTACCTCAAGGCGTTCCTTGAAGCTCTTGGGGGTTATGGTTGACGATAAGCTCACATTTAAGAGTCACGTCGACTATGCCTGTAAGAGGGCTTCAACGGCCGCTGCAGGACTATCTCGAATGATGTCCAATAGCTCAGCGGTATATGGCAGCAAGCGTAAACTTCTTGCCAGCGTGGTTTCGTCCATACTTAGGTATGGTGGGCCAGCGTGGTCCAAAGCGTTAGGTACCAACAGTCATCGTCGAAAACTGGAAAGTACCTACAGGCTCATGTGCCTGAGGGTTGTGAGCGCGTACCGTACAGTGTCATACGACGCAATCTGCGTCCTGTCCGGCATGATGCCTATCAGCATAGCCATTAAGGAGGACGTAGAATGCTTCGATCAACGTGACACAAGGGGTATACGAGGCACCAGAAGGTCATTCTCGATGATCAGATGGCAGCAGGAATGGTCCAATTCCGCAAAGGGTAGATGGACGCATCGACTTATTCCGGACGTATCCGGATGGGTCGGGAGGCGCCATGGAGAAGTTAACTTCCACTTGACACAGATTCTGTCAGGTCATGGTTGCTTCAGGCAGTATCTACACAGATTCGGGCATGCGGGGTCCCCCATTTGTCCCGAGTGTGCGGATGCGGAAGAAACTGCTGAGCATGTCTTCTTCGTGTGCCCTCGTTTTGTGCATGCGCGGAGCGACATGATGGTAGTGAGCGGGCCAGACACCACTTCGGACAACCTAGTTCGGAGGATGTGTAAAGACCCAAACATTTGGAGGGCGGTTTGTACAGCCGCCTCTCAAATAGTTTTAGAATTGCAAAACAGGCGACAGGTTGACCACCGACACGCCAGTGTTAGCTAACGGCCAGTCTCCAGGTTAGTTAGCTAAGTTAGCAAAGAGATCTATAGAACCAAGAGGGTGCACAGAGCACAAAAGCCGCTCCACGAAGCAAAACCTAGCGGTGGTCCCGGGGAGTATTATGGGCTGGAGACTGGAGGGGTTTTAGTGGGTCCGGTCACTGATTCAAACCAACCCCACACTCCCTGAGGTTGGTCACCTCAGGGGTTTGGATGCAAATTTCCCCTCCACCTGAAACAAAACAAAAAAAAAAAATTTATATATATCTATATATATATATATATATATATATATATATATATATATATATATATATATATATATATATATATATATATATATATATATATATATATATATATATATATATAGATATATATAAATTTTTTTTTTTGTTTTGTTTATATTTATATATATATATATATATATATATATATATATATATATATATATATATATATATATATATATATATATATATATATATATATATATATATATATATATATATATATATATATATATATATATATATATATATATATATATATATATATATATATAGATATATATAAATTTTTTTTTTTGTTTTGTTTCAGGTGGAGGGGAAATTTGCATCCAAACCCCTGAGGTGACCAACCTCAGGGAGTGTGGGGTTGGTTTGAATCAGTGACCGGACCCACTAAAACCCCTCCAGTCTCCAGCCCATAATACTCCCCGGGACCACCGCTAGGTTTTGCTTCGTGGAGCGGCTTTTGTGCTCTGTGCACCCTCTTGGTTCTATAGATCTCTTTGCTAACTTAGCTAACTAACCTGGAGACTGGCCGTTAGCTAACACTGGCGTGTCGGTGGTCAACCTGTCGCCTGTTTTGCAATTCTAAAACTATTTGAGAGGCGGCTGTACAAACCGCCCTCCAAATGTTTGGGTCTTTACACATCCTCCGAACTAGGTTGTCCGAAGTGGTGTCTGGCCCGCTCACTACCATCATGTCGCTCCGCGCATGCACAAAACGAGGGCACACGAAGAAGACATGCTCAGCAGTTTCTTCCGCATCCGCACACTCGGGACAAATGGGGGACCCCGCATGCCCGAATCTGTGTAGATACTGCCTGAAGCAACCATGACCTGACAGAATCTGTGTCAAGTGGAAGTTAACTTCTCCATGGCGCCTCCCGACCCATCCGGATACGTCCGGAATAAGTCGATGCGTCCATCTACCCTTTGCGGAATTGGACCATTCCTGCTGCCATCTGATCATCGAGAATGACCTTCTGGTGCCTCGTATACCCCTTGTGTCACGTTGATCGAAGCATTCTACGTCCTCCTTAATGGCTATGCTGATAGGCATCATGCCGGACAGGACGCAGATTGCGTCGTATGACACTGTACGGTACGCGCTCACAACCCTCAGGCACATGAGCCTGTAGGTACTTTCCAGTTTTCGACGATGACTGTTGGTACCTAACGCTTTGGACCATGCTGGCCCACCATACCTAAGTATGGACGAAACCACGCTGGCAAGAAGTTTACGCTTGCTGCCATATACCGCTGAGCTATTGGACATCATTCGAGATAGTCCTGCAGCGGCCGTTGAAGCCCTCTTACAGGCATAGTCGACGTGACTCTTAAATGTGAGCTTATCGTCAACCATAACCCCCAAGAGCTTCAAGGAACGCCTTGAGGTAATGGTGCAGTCACCGACTCTGACCACCGCCTGTTGCTCTAATTTGCGGTTGTTCACAACCGTAACCTCCGTTTTATGGTGCGCTAACTCCAGTTTCCTAGAGTGCATCCAGTCTTCGACCTTGCGTATGCAGTGCGCGGCCGTCAACTCGACCTCTTCGATCGACTCGCCGTAGACCTCTAGCGTGATGTCGTCTGCGAAACCGACGATCACAACCCCTACAGGGAACTTTAGTTTCAACACCCCGTCATACATGACATTCCACAACACCGGGCCCAGGATGGAACCTTGCGGTACCCCTGCGGTGATTGGGACGCACTTCTGACCCTCCTCCGTGTTGTAAACTAGTACCCGATTCTGGAAATAATTTTCCAAAATCTTGTACAACGACACCGGTACGTGGATGCTCCTAAGCGCGAGCGCTATGGAGTCCCAACTGGCGCTATTGAATGCATTCTTCACGTCAAGCGTGACGATTGCGCAATAGCGAATGCCCCAACTCTTACGCTGGAGTGCTACCTCTGCCGTCTTGGTGACAGAGAGAATAGCATCCAGCGTGGATCTACCTTTCCGGAAGCCGAACTGGTTACTTGCCAGACCGTTTACACCCTCTGTGTACTTCACCAGTCTGTTGAGGATAATCCTCTCAAGCACCTTGCCCGTAGTGTCCAGCAGACAGATAGGTCTGTATGCCGATGGGTCCCCTGGCGGTTTCCCAGCCTTCGGCAACAGCACCAATCTCTGTCGCTTCCACCTGTCCGGAAAGAGGCAGTCATCCAGGCACTTCTGCATGACTGCTCGAAATAGATCAGGGGCCACTTTCATGGCCGTCCTGATGGACAAGTTCGGGATTCCATCCGGTCCCGGTGCCTTGCTCACCTTTAGGGAGTTGGCGATCACGATGAGTTCCTCATTCGTAACCCTTACCTCCTCCACAACCTCTGCACGGCTGCCGTCTCTCACGGATTGGATGCCCGGCAGGTTGGCCGACCATCCCTGGTCTGTGTCTGAGATACTGGAACGTCGGACGTGAGACTCAGCAACCGGAGGCCAAGGATTTGGCTCGTGTCGTGGAAAGAGTCCCTCGATGATGCGCTCCAGCATCGCTGGTGATCGCTCTGCAGGCGCCAACACGCCTTTGGTCTTCGCCATTACGACTCTGTAGGCGTTGCCCCACGGATTCGTATTGGCACTCGCGCATAGCCTATCGAAGCAGGCCCTTTTGCTCGCCTTTATCGCACTTTTAAGCGCCGATCTTGCAGATCCGAATACTACACGGCGCTCTACCCTCTGTGCATCGGTACGTGCACGTTGCAACATCCGTCTTGCACGGAGGCACGCGCTACGGAGGTCCGCTATCGCGTCGGTCCACCAGTATACCGGTGACTTACCATTCCTAGGTTGGCGGGTCCTAGGCATGGTGGCGTCGCACGCCCGCGATAATGTGGCAACTAATTGGTCAGCACTCGGGCGGAGCCAACTGCCCCCCTCGCGCTCTCTTCTCATTGCTTCTGCAAATACCTCGGCATCGAAATGCGATGTCTTCCACCCGCGGACGGTCGGAGTATTGGCTCTACCCGTCGCCGGCCGCCTCACGTTCTGGACTACGCTATAGCAGACCGACTGGTGGTCACTATAGGTGTAGCCATCGTCTACCCTCCAGTTCACGATCAGTCCTGGGCTGGAGAACGTCACGTCGATGATCGACTCCGCACCATTTCTGCTGAATGTACACTTGGTTCCAACGTTGGCCAGATCTAGGTTGAGCTTTGCCAAAGCTTCCAACAAGATCTGACCCCTCCGGTTCGTGCGGCGGCTTCCCCACTCAACAGCCCAAGCGTTGAAGTCGCCCGCCACTACTAAGGGTGTTAGTCCCGTCAGCTCCATAGATAACAGATCGACCATCTGGGTGAACCTTTCGATAGACCAACGCGGCGGAGCATAACAACTGCAGTAGAACACTCCGTCCACCTTGGCAACCGCGTATCCTTCATTTGAGGTTGACACAACCTCCTGAACCGGGAACTTGCTGGTCGTGCATATGGCCGCCGTACTGGACTTATCTGCAACCCAATTACCGTTTCCGGGAGGAATGCAGTAGGGGTCCGATACGATTGCGATGTCCGACCGCGACTCAGACGCTGCTTGGTATAGCAGCTGCTGTGCCGCATAGCAATGGTTCAGGTTCAATTGTGTCACCCTCACGCCCGTGGTTTCGTGGCCGCCTTACCGGCTGGGCACCGTGGGCCTCCCATAAAGTACTTGGCGTCCCGTTTTCCAGTACATACCAAGCACTTGGGAGGCTCCCCGCAGTCTTTAGCTTTATGGCCAGCACCACCACAACGCCTACATAACTGGCTCCTATCGGGCCCCTTGCAGGTCCAGGACTTGTGTCCTCCCTCGAAACACCTGAAGCAAACGTCCGGCTGCTGGAGTATGCTCAGGGGACATACTGACCAGCCAACCTTAAGTTTGGCTTTCTTCAGGGCCAGAGTTGCATCGGCCGATGCAAGCCGGAAAGTGGCCACCTGGGTCCCCGCTGGACCCTTTCGGAGGCGAATTACCTCAGTGGCTACTTCCACTCCGCACTTCTCCTTGAGGGCCTGTGCAATATCGCACCTCTCGGTGATTTCATCCAGGTTTTTGAGCTGGAGAGTCACCTCTGAGGTGAGTGCCCGAATTTGCACATCTTTCCCGAGGACCTGCTCGGCTACCGTCTTGTAGGCAGCGCCCTTGTTTTTAGCATCCTTACGGAGCTCAAGGATCATCTCGCCGGTGCGAGAACGACGGATGGTCCGCACATCCGCTCCCAGATCCTTGAGCTGGGTTTCGCCTCTCATTTTCTTCAAGACTTCGGAGTACTTGGACCCATCCGTCTTGAGTATGAGGGCGTCGCCCCTGCTTCGCGGCTTCTTTCCCATTTTTGGACGATTTGTCGCCTTCTCGTCGTTGCGCTTGCTGTCTTTTTGGCGCTTCCTTCCTCCCACGGTAACCCAAGGGTTTCCCGTAGCTGCCACTTCGGCAGACTTTTCGGCGGACTTGGAGGCCGTTGGTGTGCTATCTCGCGGGCTTAGCACAACCAACCGTTTCTTGCTGTTCTCGGGGGCTTCCCCCGGAGACTGCCTTGCTCTTTTTGCGGCTGACCCGGAGGCGCAAACCGCTGCAAACATGCAGGTGTCCGTTTGGACCGACTTCGTCGCCCTTCCGGTCACCTCCGTTGCATTCTTCTCTGCAGCCACCGCTCTTGCCTTGAGCTCGGCGTGCTCCTTCTTCGCAGCATCGACGGAGGACCGAAGCATGTAGAGAGCCTGCTTCAGGTACTTCGTCGTGTTGGTGCGACTTTTCGCAAACTCGATTATGGCATCGAGCTGCTCCGACAGCGCTACTACCTTCGGTAGCGTGTCTCGCTGTCTTCCGACCGCCTTTATCAACAGTGGACCAGCCACTGCGATGTCTTGCGTCGATCCGGTAGGCGTACTGCCTTTGCCGTCTTCGCAGGCGTCCTTTACTGCATCCATCTCCGCCTTTCTCGGCGGAGACCTCTGGATGCCTCCTCGTGCAAACGGGTTTTTCAACCCATCTGCGCCCAATTGTTGATCTTCATTTTTTTCAATATTCATTCTTGTTAATTGGGTCCCCCTTCCAGCCGCTATCCTTATCCATACTGGAGTGGTCGCCTATCTGGTCCCATGGTAGTCTATGCCGAAGCAGTGAGGCCATGGCTAGGGGCGGCTGCCATAGCGCCTTATGAGCAACTATGACACCCCCGACCGGCGCAAGTCAGGAAAGGACATCTGATCCCACTCCTGCCCGGTTCCCACCGGGCAATGAATTTGGAACGTACTGGAAGGCCTGCCAGGTTTTACGGGACGGAGACCCCTGCACCGGTTGTTGTCTCGCCGTTTCAAGCCGTTGTCACACGACCTTACTAAGGGAGCTCGGCGCAGGTGCCAGCCCATAATCGTGGTACGAAAACGAAATCCGATTCTTATCATATGGCGTTGCGACCAGTTACCGTAATTGGGAACTTACTGGCATCAATCCCAATGGGCGAATTAGTGCATTTGGGTGGTGGGAGCGGCACTATTCGCTCCGTCAGAGCTGCTTCCGGATAATGTGGCTTTTGTGAGAATTCGGCGGCCCAATGCCTGAGTCTCACCACAACCTAGGCTAGCTCTCGCTGATGGTCCGGGACTGCGTTCTTGCAGTTAGCACTTCCGTGGCCTACGGTAATCGCCAAATACCGACCCGTGGTGGCATACAGCTCTGCCAACATATATATATATATATATATATATATATATATATATATATATATATATATATATATATATATATATATATATATATATATATATATATATATATATATATATATATATATATATATATATATATATATATATATATATATATATATATATATATATATATATATATATATATATATATATATATATATATATATATATATATATATATATATATATATATATATATATATATATATATATATATTTGGCAGAGCTGTATGCCACCACGGGTCGGTATTTGGCGATAACCGTAGGCCACGGAAGTGCTAACTGCAAGAAAGCAGTCCCGGACCATCAGCGAGAGCTAGCCTAGGTTGTTGTGAGACTCAGGCATTGGGCCGCCGAATTCTCACACCTTGCTCACCTTTAGGGAGTTGGCGATCACGATGAGTTCCTCATTTGTAACCCTTACCTCCTCCACAACCTCGGCACGGCTGCCGTCTCTCACGGATTGGATGCCCGGCAGGTTGACCGACCATCCCTGGTCTGTGTCTGAGATACTGGAACGTCGGACGTGAGACTCAGCAACCGGAGGCCAAGGATTTGGCTCGTGGCGTGGAAAGAGTCCCTCGATGATACGCTCCAGCATCGCTGGTGATCGCTCTGCAGGCGCCAACACGCCTTTGGTCTTCGCCATTACGACTCTGTAGGCGTTGCCCCACGGATTCGTATTGGCACTCGCGCATAGCCTATCGAAGCAGGCCCTCTTGCTCGCCTTTATCGCACTTTTAAGCGCCGATCTTGCAGATCCGAATGCTACACGGCGCTCTACTCTCTGTGCATCGGTACTTGCACGTTGCAACATCCGTCTTGCACGGAGGCACGCGCTACGGAGGTCCGCTATCGCGTCGGTCCACCAGTATACCGGTGACTAACCATTCCTAGGTTGGCGGGTCCTAGGAATGGTGGCGTCGCACGCCCGCGATAATGTGGCAACTAATTGGTCAGCACTCGGGCGGAGCCAACTGCCCCCTCGCGCTCTCTTCTCATTGCTTCTGCAAATACCTCGGCATCGAAATGCGATATCTTCCACCCGCGGACGGTCGGAGTATTGGCTCTACCCGTTGCCTGCCGCCTCACGTTATGGACTACGCTATAGCAGACCGACTGGTGGTCACTATAGGTGTAGCCATCGTCTACCCTCCAGTTTACGATCAGTCCTGGGCTGGAGAACGTCACGTCGATGATCGACTCTGCACCATTTCTGCTGAATGTACACTTGGCTGCAACGTTGGCCAGATCTAGGTTGAGCTTTGCCAAAGCTTCCAACAAGATCTGACCCCTCCGGTTCGTGCGGCGGCTTCCCCACTCAACAGCCCAAGCGTTGAAGTCGCCCGCCACTACTAAGGGTGTTAGTCCCGTCAGCTCCATAGATAACAAATCGACCATCTGGGTGAACCTTTCGATAGACCAACGCGGCGGAGCATAACAACTGCAGTAGAACACTCCGTCTACCTTGGCAACCGCGTATCCTTCATTTGAGGTTGACACAACCTCCTGAACCGGGAACTTGCTGGTCGTGCATATGGCCGCCGTACTGGACTTATCTGCAACCCAATTACCGTTTCCGGGAGGAATGCAGTACGGGTCCGATACGATTGCGATGTCCGACCACGACTCAGACGCTGCATGGTATAGCAGCTGCTGTGCCGCATAGCAATGGTTCAGGTTCAATTGTGTCACCCTCACGCCCGTGGTTTCGTGGCCGCCTTACCGGCTGGGCACCGTGGGCCTCCCATAAAGTGCTTGGCGTCCCGTTTTCCAGTACATACCAAGCACTTGAGAGGCTCCCCGCAGTCTTTAGCTTTATGGCCAGCACCACCACAACGCCTACATAACTGGCTCCTATCGGGCCTTGCAGGTCCAGCACTTGTGTCCTCCCTCGAAACACCTGAAGCAAACGTCCGGCTGCTGGAGTATGCTCAGGGGACATACTGACCAGCCAACCTTAAGTTTGGCTGTCTTCAGGGCCAGGGTTGCATCGGCCGATGCAAGCCGGAAAGTGGCCACCTGGGTCCCCGCTGGACCCTTACGGAGGCGAATTACCTCAGTGGCTACTTCCACTCCGCACTTCTCCTTGAGGGTCTGTGACATATCGCCCCTCTCGGCGATTTCATCCAGGTTTTTGAGCTGGAGAGTCACCTGTGAGGTGAGTGCCCGAAATCCGCTTCGAGATCCTTGAGCTGGGTTTCGCCTCTCATTTTCTTCAAGACTTCGGAGTACTTGGACCCATCCGTCTTGAGTATGAGAGCGTCACCCCTGCTTCGCGCCTTCTTTCCCATTTTTGGACGATTTTTCGCTTTCTTGTCGTTGCGCTTGCTGCCTTTTTGGCGATTTCTTCCTCCCACGGTACCCCAAGGGTTTCCCGTAGCTGCCACTTCGGCAGACTTTTCGGCGGACTTAGAGGCCGTTGGTGTGCTGTCTCGCGGGCTTAGCACAACCAACCGTTTCTTGCTGTTCTCGGGTGCTTCCCCCGGAGACTGCCTTGCTCTTTTTGCGGCAAACCGCTGCAATCGTTCAGGTGTCCTTTTGGACCGACTTCGTCGCCCTTCCGGTCACCTCCGTTGCATTCTTTCCTGCAGCCACCGCTCTTGCCTTGAGCTCGGCGTGCTCCTTCTTCGCAGCATCGAGGGAGGACCGAAGCATGTAGAGAGCCTGCTTCAGGTACTTCGTCGTGTTGGTGTTTGTTCGTGTTTTATTGATCAATCAATCCATTGAATTGGTCGAGGAACCCGACGAAATAAAACAGCCGATTAACAGTAGTTGTACATTTGATGGTTTTCACCCGATCACGTTAGATGAACTGAGAAAAATTTGTTTTTCATTAGGTAAAACGGCTGGAGTAGATAATGTAAATGCTAGAGTGATTCAAAATTGCTTCAATGTCATTGGTCACTCTTTGCTGGACCTCAATAATGAATCGTTGCAAACAGGGCACGTGCCTTTGGTGTGGAGAGAATCGTTGGTTGTTCCGATTCAAAAGGTTGCTGGAACGATTAAAGCCGAAGAGTTTCGTCCCATCAACATGTTACACACATTAGAAAAGATATTAGAACTTGTTGTTAAAGGCCAGCTTCTAGAATATTTAAATAGTAACTCGTTGCTAATTCCGGAACAATCAGGCTACCGGGAAGGCCACTCATGTGAAACCGCGTTAAACTTAGTACTAGCAAAATGGAAAGATAACTTAGAAAATAGAGACACAATATTTGCTGTTTTTTTGGATCTAAAACTTGCTTTTGAGACAATTTCTAGGCTCTTATTGTTGAACACAATCAAGCGCTTTGGAATTTCGAGTACTGCATTCAGATGGTTTGAAAGCTACTTGTCTGACAGAACTCCACGGACTGTTTTTAATGATTCTGTTTCTAGTCCCGTGGAGAATGATCTTGGAGTTCCACAGGGAAGTGTATTAGGGCCCCTTTTGTTCATTATGTATATGAATGACATGCGACGAGTTTTACGTTTTTGTGATATTAATCTTTTTGCCGATGACACCGTATTATTCATTGCAGCTAAGGATGTAGAAGAAGCCGTTTCACACTTGAACGAAGATTTACGTGCTCTAAGCAGATGGTTGAAGATTTTCTCGCGCACCGTTGTAAATGATGATGTCTCTGTTTTGATTGATGATGAGGCAATTGGTCGCGTTCGGGAGATTAAATATCTTGCGTGATTATTAATGACAACCTAAAGTTCAACGCTCACATTGACAATGTCATCAAGAAAATTGTCAAAAAGTATGGAATTCTATGCCGCCTGAAAAACGAATTAACGATTAGTAGCAAAATACAGCTATACAAGTCAATCATCTCTCCACATTTGGATTTTTGCCCTACTTTTTTCTACTTAGCCAATAACACACAACTATTGAGGTTCAGCGTTTGCAGAATAGAATAATGCGTTTGATTTCAAATTTTGATAGGGTAAGGAACGGCTTAAGCAGTAGCGCCTATTTCAATCAGTCGAAGAAAACAGGCCTCAAACTCTTGCATTTTGATCAATATCGACAATTTCAATGATGGAAACGAAAACTTTGATTGTCTAGCTGTCTTACGAATATAAGTAATACCGTTAATCACAAAGAAATCTGTGAATAATTGCAATTGAAACAAATCGACCTATATTGCAGCCATTCAGGAGCCACTTCGGGTGCTGAAAAAAACGCCTGCAAAATAGATGGAAACTGCTTAAAATAGGTTCGGGGTGATTGGAATAGTGTCCCTTCGTTCGTAACTTTGATTGATGATTGTCAAAGTTTGCAAACTTAGTTTTACAATCTGAAAACAAGTTCTGATAGAGAAAACGATAGCGAACAGATTGATATACTTCTGTTTGAGTTTCATCCAACACATTTCGAGTATTTCGTCTGAATACACAGGCGGTTCCTAAAGCTGCTTAAAATATGTTCCCTACCCTAGATTAACTTCCTCTGTTTTCATGTTGGACGCTTTGCAATGGCTATCTGTGAAGCAGCGAATTGTTTATTTGTCTATGGTGTTCATTTTTAAAATAATTAATGGTTTGCTACCTCAATATTTGAGTGATCGAATTGAAAGAGGAAGAGATTTTCATAGATATAACACTAGAAACGCGGATGAAATAAGAACACCTTTCTTTCTAACGAGAGCTTCACAAAATTCATTGTTTCATAAAGGTATAAATTTTTTCAATTCGATGCTATGACATGTTAAACGTGCACCAACACTTGCGGAGTTCAAGAGACAATGTATTTCACACGTGAAAGTTTCTATTGTATAGAACGACACTAAGTTTTTCAAAATGATGTAGAGTTTACCTGACGAAGTTTGAACAAACGGATCTTAAATGACGAAGTTTTAACAAACGGATTTATTTTAGATGAACTATTTGTTTTGGTTTCTATTCATATAATGATTGTTTTATTGAAGATTGTAAATGACGAAGTTTTATACGAACGGATCTGATTGTGTTGTAAAATTTTATTTATATGTTTATATTAAATTGGACTTTTCTAAATTTATAACAACAATACTACTGTGTTCGTCACGGTGATGATGATGGATTTTTTTTTCATTTTTGTTGTTGTAGCTTTAAAAATAATAGAAAGAGACTTCAGAAGCTTGAGCCTCGCGCGCGGTTTTCAGATATAAATGATTTCTTTTAGCAAATTAAAATTGTTATTTGAATGCTTAGAGAAAATCATAAAATAGTTGTGGTTGGTCTGGCTGAAGGTCATGAAAACCCTGTACTAGTTTTGTGTGCTCTATGAATCAAGTATACAGTTTATGAAGAAGTTTGGAGGTAAAATCAGTTCGTTTTTTGTTTTGTATAACTGATTAAAATGTGATCACATTAATTATCTATAGATAAATCGTCCAGCTCAAACCTTTGTAGGGGTATGTGGCGGGACCATCATCATCATCAGTCGATTTTTATGAATTTTAACATTATTAGTGTCTTTGAAAGTCATTGTATTGTTCTCTTTTACTTTGACTGTTTTGAAAGGGTCTTGATCTTTTGTCTGTCTTTGTGTGATCTTTACGTATTTCGTCTCGTTTGTAACTATTTCGGGTGGTTCCTGTTTGTTCATAAATTTTTCTTCATATTTTTGTTTGGATCTCTGGAGTTGTATTTTAACAGCTGATTGAAGATTTTCTGCTGCCTTTTGTACTTCCTCTATGTCCGTGCTTGTCGAGGAATTGAAAATTTAGTCTCTTGGTTTCTTTTTCGTCACTGAATGAATTGTGTTATTGTAGACGTCTGTTATTATGTTCATCATGTCTGTGATGGGTTTGTTGGGATATTTTGTTTTTAATGTCCTGTAGAGCTCGATCAAGGTAGAGTGGAATCTTTCTACAATCCCGTTTGCCTGTGAATTGCTGGCATGATGGATTGAGATGTCCAAATCACTCAAAAACCCAACGAAGTCTAAGGATTTGAAAGAGGGTTATTGGTCACTGACAATAGTTTCTGGCCTACCGAACGTTCTTATGTGTTTGCTAATTGCCTGTTTCATGTCGGCTATAGTTCTTGTTTCCAAAGGAATTACTTCGGCGAATTTTGAAAAGGAATCTACTATTGTCAACCATTTTAGCCCTTTCATGAAAAACACGTCTATGTGAACTCGCTCGAAAGGTTTTTGGCCGAAAACACTCTTTCGAACTAGTTGTGGTGGTTTTCTGTCATACTTGCTTTTTTTGCAGATGTCACAACTATCTATGTAAATTTTAACCTTGCGTTCGAGTTGCGGAAAATAATATTGTTGGAGAATTTGTGCCTTATTCTCTTTGATACCTCTGTGTGCGAAGTCGTGTGTTGCTTTTACCAGTTTATCCTGTTCCGAGTCCACTTTCACGTCTTCTAGAAGAACTTCTGAAATGAAAATCTTGTACGTTTTATCAGCTTCGAAGTGTTTTTTGTACGTTTCTTGGATTAGTTTCTTGGAATTCTAATGGTACTCGTAAGCAATTTATTCCTCTGGGGTTAAGATATTTCTTGAAAATATGCACTATATCAATTTCTGTGTAAGTTGGTTTTACAACAGTTTTTCGTCGGCGTTTGAGAAATACTTCTTCGGACACTACTGACTCAATGCGCGGTATTTTTAAAATAATTTGATTTTTGAACATGTTTAACGGTTTTACCGTGCACCAAATATAATAGTTATCGCTCGAATCTGCAGAGTATACTGTAGCTAGGTCGCTTTCTCCTTCCTCCTCGCTGTTTTCGTTTTGGCAATTGACGTTTACGTCTTCTATTTTGATCCTTGATAAGGCGTCTCCGACTACATTATTTTTACCTGGTTTATATATTAATTCATAGTCGTAGCCCTCCAGTTCTAGTTTTCCTCTGAAAATGCGCTTGTTTGTTTTTGAAAGTGAGTAGGTGAGAGGCTGATGATCTGTATCTGTAACTAGTTTAAATTTTCTTCCCCACAAATAGTGTTCAAAGTGTTTAACTGCCCAGTACATGGCCAAAAACTACTTTTCGGTGGTTGAATAGTTCTCTTTAGTTCTATTCAACGTCCTAGAGGCATAGGCGATTGGACGGTCCTTTCCAATGGTTCCTTGAGAAAGAACGGCACCTATGGCAAAATCGCTCGCGTCTGTGGTCAAGATGAATTCCTTTGAGAAATCCGGGTGAATAAGTACGGGGTCTCTCATAAGAATCTGCTTGCATTTTTCGAAGCATATTTTTATTTCGGAGTGATTTCGAAAGCGTTCTCTTTTCTGAGCAGTGAGGTAAGTGGTTTAACCAGCCTGGCAAAGTCCTTGATGAATCGTCGATAATATCCCAAGATTCCCAAAAATTGTCTAACCTCTCTTTTTGTTTCTGGTATTGGCCAATTTTTAATGGTGTCGACTTTGTCCTGGTTTGGTCTAACACCGTCTTCCAAGACTGTGTGTCCCAAAAATTGCACTTCCTTTCTGAAAAACTCGCATTTATCGAGTTGTATTTTCAGGTTGGCTTCCCTTAATTTATTCAAAACTTTGTCTAGATCAATTTTGTGTTGCTCTAGAGATGGTGAAAATATTATTATGTCGTCCATATAGACGAGACAACATTCCTATTTCCTCTCTCAGCACACAATCCATAACGCGTTGAAAAGTCGCAGGTGCGGGTTGCTTTAAGGTCTCGCAATGATTCATAGCCGATGAGGCCGTCAAGGTATTCGTGGAATTTGAACATATGAAATTTTAATTATTTTTTGATGCGAAAAATAACTATCGAGGCCGATTTGTTGATTGTATGTTTACCTGCCATGTTATTTACCGTTGATATTGATTCGTCTTTACAAATTTCGATATTTACGTGTGTTGGCGAAATGTAGTTTTTGTTCGCGCTTGGGTCGACTAAAAACTTAAGCTCGCCTTTCGTTGTTTGAATTGAAACGTAGGGTATAAAACTGGATCTTTTCATTACGTCTTTCGATTTTTTTCTTGGGTCAGATGAAAATTTATTTCGTCAGAAAACAGGTAATCGTCATCGTCAGAGTCGAGTCTAGGGTTTTCTGTTGTTTCGTTTGGAGGATCGTATTCTGGTTCATACTCTGTGTCAGTTACGGTTTCTTTCCCTTGTTGTGTATGGTAATTTACCTGAATTTTTGAGACGTGTGTTCTCATAGATGCGTCGTCTTCCGTTTGTAGTTTGTTTTTAAATTTGCCTGATGGTGTCCGATCGCTATAACGTGAATTATTGTTAAAGTTATTCGGTTTAATTTTGCTTCGCTCCCCAGTCAGTTGTTTTGAAGAAGAATATGTCGGGTTTTTCACTTTCCGATCCGAAAAGTCTTCATTTAGCCCGTCTACAAATCGGGTTAGCGTAATCAGACTAACGAAAGAGTTGATGACCTTCGTATGTGCCTTGTAATCGTCCATACTTGCTACAGATGATTTTATTGCTGTGTCTATGGTTCTAATTTTGTTGTAGTATTCTGTCAGATTTTCCCTTGTCGAATATAAAAAAGCGATTGAATGTGACTCGTTAGGTCTCTGCGATCTCCGTATGCGTTAGTTAACACTTCTTTTATTTCTTCCCAGGTTGTTGGGTTTCCGGAAGCTATCAATATCTCTCTCGCATCTCCCGTTATTTTATTTTTAATGCTACGAATTATTTGCCCGTAACATATGTCGTTTTTATCTTGGCCGAACAATGCTAAAGTTTGCTTGGCGTCTTGAACCCAAGCTAACACTTCTTTCCTATTTCCGTTGAAATTAGGAATATTCCTGATTGGATCAGGCGTTGTAAAATTTAAAAATGGATCATTGGCCTTGTCTTTCAAGATCCTGACCGTTCGAATTCTTCTTGATTTTTCTTGAGTTCTCTCACTTGCTCTAGTAGAACTTCTGCACTTATTGCTGGTTGATCCATATTTCGATTTTTACCGAAACGTTCCTTTTTTTTTAGTTATATTTGGTCGGCGTGCGACCAGACCGAGCCAAGCGACATTTTCTTTAAAATTGAGTTATTAGCACCAGTGGATGTGCAAACTAATAATCCATGTTCCATTAAACAGTTCCATTTGAACAGTTCATAGGAGTGTTATAATAAAAAATCTCTGTAGCACTTTGTGAAAAGAACAAAATTGCGTTCGACCAGAGTGAACCGTAAACACAGACATGGCATCTAAAGAAACTGATTGTTTGTGATTTAAAAGCAAACTTTGCGATTTATTTTAACCAGTAAATGATTTCTCCGCTTCGGACAGCTCGTTAATACGAATGTTATCAGAATTAGATAAATAAACAGCCAGGTGGTTTTCGTAGAGCCGAATTTCGTTTCAATGGGCACTTTTTTTCAAGATCTTGTTGAGCCAGACCGAACCAAATGCATTTTATTTTCATTTTATATTTTTCAAATAACATTAGATTTTTTCTTATTAAAACGTCAGGACTGGGTTAATATACGGTAAATCAATAAAATTAGACAATACCCGCTTCAAAATACCAGAGTATCTCATATTGATACTATCTTAACACTTAGCACTTGGTGCGCTTTGGCACCAGGAAATAGAGCTACAGAAATGAAGCTTTGCTTGTCTATCAACTGTATAATTTTTGATACAGATTGGACTTGGACTGAAAGATGAAGCAGCGTTGATATTTATGTATTACGTTCGACTAGTAAGAAAAATAAGCTTGTTTAATAGTCAAGTTGATATGTTGTAGTAAATAGGTTTGACCAGACCGAACTGAAGACCATTTTTTTTAATTTTTGTCCGACCAGAGTGAACTGAGTGCATAGGTGTCAAAAATAAAATCCAATTATTTTATCAATTATTGCTATTTTTCGTGTATTTATGATAAGAGGACATTCATTTAGCCTTATTCATTACGTGTTAGCATTGAATTAATGATATGTTCAAACACGATTAATTTATGGGTGGTCAAACTTCAAATGCTAATTACTCAAAACAATGTGTTTGGCGCTTGGCTCGGTCTGGTCGCACGCCGACCATTTCGTTAAATACCTTTTGTACAGGAAAATTAGCGTGGTAGTAAGAATTATCGTTATAATAACCAGTGTAGGGTATATCCTACCAGGGACTTCTTCTTCTAGGTATTCCTGTACGCGCAATTGGCGCGGAATTAATTCACCAAATTAGAGCTGATGATAATAATTAACTTTCATTCTGTACATCACTGCTTAAATATACCCTGCAGGTTACTCAGAGTGAGAGGCTTTCTCCACTCTCTGTTTACCATTTTATTTATTTATTTATTTCGTCAATCATATATGTAGACTGGTTACAATAAATTCTAAACTATACACGAACATAAAACAAATTTATTTTGTGTCCTCAGCCTCAAGGACTTGAAATACTGTTTCAGTTTATACCGGGACATCGTAAAGTCAATGGCTTCGCAGTGTTGATTATAAGAATTAATCATACTATTTATAGGTCCATTTTTTGCGTATTCCGTACGATGATGGTTAAGAGCAAATAAACTACGGTGTCGAAGTTGTCGAATGGGTGCATAAAAGTTCAATTTAGAAAGTAGTACTGCTGAGTCAACGTTCTGCGAAACGATATCGTTTACAAATGAAGCCATCGCGTACTCTCGCCGTTCTACAGCTACAGTACAGTACAGAATTCCAGTATTGACCTCACATAGGCAATATACAAAGTTTTGATAGTGTACGGGTCTTGAAAATTGTAGCAGAAGCGTTTGATAAACCCTAACATGTTGTTTGCCTTGTGTATGATAGGGTTATAGTGGTCGATGAAATTAAGTTTAGAATCTAAGATTATTCCTAAATCCCTAACTTTATCACATTTCTTCACATTCTGATCCCCTAATGCAATTACAATTTTGGGCGTTGTTAATTTTCTGCTAAAGGATATAACATTGCATCTAAAGCTTTTCGTTTTGTTTTCATTTGTAACTTATATAATACATAATTAACTGTGGTCTGTTTGCGTTTATCACATAAAATGGAACTATTTTAAATATTTTTTGTCATTGAATAATCTAGAAAAACTTGTACTCGAAAAAACCTTATTTATGGTCACAATTGTTAATCTTCTACTAGTGTGTTGTCGAAATTTTATCTAGATCAGATTGTCTGAGTGCGCATGATTGTCAGTTTCATGACGTCTATGAATTTTATGTTGTTTATTATTGTTTTTTACTGTGTTAAACACACCTGCATAAATAGAACTTAACCCGTCTGTATCACTTTTCTTGTTAACTGTATTGTTGTTCGTTGCTATGTGGCATATTTCCAGAATCGGTAGTGCTTCTGTGTTGGTCGAGTATTTTAACATTGTTAAGATCAAATGTGTGTTGGGTTCTAATACAGTGGTGCAAGAGTGCTGTCTTTTCACTTAGTGTTGCGAATTGTAGATCTTCTATGTCGGTGCCTGTGTCAACAAGTTTCTGCAGTGCATACAAGTTCGATCTGTGTCCGCTTAAATTATTTTTTTTTGTTTCAGGTGGAGAGGAAATTTGCATCCAAACCCCTGAGGTAACCAACCTCAGGGAGTGTGGGGTTGGTTTGAATCAGTGACCGGACCCACTAAAACCCCTCCAGTCTCCAGCCCATAATACTCCCCGGGACCACCGCTAGGTATTGCTTCGGGGAGCGGCTTTTGTGCTCTGTGCACCCTCTTGGTTCTTTAGGTATCTTTGCTAACTTAGCCAACTAACCTGGAGACTGGCCGTTATCTAACACTGGCTTGTCGGTGGTCAACCTGTCGCCTGTTTTGCAATTCTAAAACAATTTGAGAGGCGGCTGTACAAACCGCCCTCCAAATGTTTGGGTCTTTACACATCCTCCGAACTAGGTTGACCGGAGTGGTGTCTTGCCCGCTCACTACCATCATGTCGCTCCGCGCATGCACAAAACGAGGGCACACGAAGAAGACATGCTCAGCAGTCTCTTCCGCATCCGCGCACTCGGGACACATGGGGGACCCCGCATGCCCGAACCTGTGTAGATACTGCCTGAAGCAACCATGACCTGACAGAATCTGTGTCAAGTGGAAGTTAACTTCTCCATGGCGCCTCCCGACCCATCCGGATACGTCCGGAATAAGTCGATGCGTCCATCTACCCTTTACGGAATTGGACCATTCCTGCTGCCATCTGATCATCGAGAATGACCTTCTGGTACCTCGTATACCCCTTGTGTCACGTTGATCGAAGCATTCTACGTCCTCCTCAATGGCTATGCTGATAGGCATCATGCCGGACAGGACGCAGATTGCGTCGTATGACACTGTACGGTACGCGCTCACAACCCTCAGGCACATGAGCCTGTAGGTACTTTCCAGTTTACGACGATGACTGTTGGTACCTAACGCTTTGGACCACGCTGGCCCACCATACCTAAGTATGGACGAAACCACGCTGGCAAGAAGTTTACGCTTGCTGCCATATACCGCTGAGCTATTCGACATCATTCGAGATAGTCCTGCAGCGGCCGTTGAAGCCCTCTTACAGGCATAGTCGACGTGACTCTTAAATGTGAGCTTATCGTCAACCATAACCCCTAAGAGCTTCAAGGAACGCCTTGAGGTAATGATGCAGTCACTGACTCTGACCACCGCCTGTTGCTCTAATTTGCGGTTTCCTAGAGTGCATCCAGTCTTTCGGAAAAGGTTTTTAAATAGGGAAAACACATCTCTGCTTTGTTTTTTGTAGACTTCTTGATAAAGACAAAATATACTGTCGAAACGTTGAAGGAAAAGAGGCAGTACTTCGTTTAGTTCAGCTTAAAGACTGATGAGCCGAAAATCCAAGCAATAATAGATACACGTCACAGTCGATAGCATTCACATTATAAATATATATATATATATATATATATATATATATATATATATATATATATATATATATATATATATATATATATATATATATATATATATATATATATATATATATATATATATATATATATATATATATACATTATAAATATATATATATATATATATATATATATATATATATATATATATATATATATATATATATATATATATATATATATATATATATATATCACTTAGAACATTTTAACTCTTCTTGAGAACCGTTCGCCCAATCGTCTTGTTGTCAAAGAATGAATTGAATATTTTTGATCAAGCATTCCAATGAACCAATTTCCTAAATATTATTAATTTTTGGGTTTAAATTCAAAATAACTCGAAATCCAATGCCTTTAGAATGTTAACTAACACGAGCTTTTTGATTCAAAATGACTCTCTGCATCTTTTGAAATCATCAGAATACAAATATTTTGAAAAATGTTTGAATTAGAATTTTTATAAAAAAATTAATCTACCATAAAAAAAATATTTTTCATTCCTCCATCCTGGACTTTTTTTTAAAAAGTTGCGTATTAACGTCAAGTTTTTTTCAAAAAAAATTAAAAAAAATCAATCTTATTTTCAAATTGAAATTTAATGTTTATTTTTAATTTTTTTTGGTCACAAAATTTTTTTTTTTAAATTTTTTTTGGTCACAAAAAATTATTATTTATTTATATTTAAAACTGTTTCAAAACATACAAACAAATAATCATTGCTGTGCTAAACCTGCCTCAATCTGTACAATAGTAAGCATTCGATGAAATTTTACGTAGTAAAGAGTGATTTTTGGGGATAAGCTGTAAAATTTGTGATTTTGGAGGCCTCATTCCTTGACTGAGAAGGTCCTTTCCAGTGGCGCGGTACTGTCAGAAAGGTACCAAGTTAACTCAATAATATTTACAAACTCCTGGCAGTTTAGAAATTTTTTCCCAGTTTAACAAATTTCAATGTAAAGCTCCTTTTCGAAAATTTTTAAGGAAATAGCCAAAAACGGTACAGAATGGTAAAAAACGGGACGGTTAAAAATGGACGAAAAAACGATACTGTCCCGTTCAAAACGGTACGTCTGGTCAGCCTAAACTCATGGGTGTAAAAAATCTCTCCATCTGTGAAAAATGCTCAGTTTGCTAAGCCAAATACGTGTGCAAAGTTTCATTCAAATCAAAAATGGTCAATTAAATTTTCGCGTATTTCCAGGTCATTTGAAATGATTTTGATCTTTATGATGATCAGGCAACCAGAAGTGGTCATCTGGATTAAAAATAGGGTTTGAGGTCGGATTCTGGCCACTGGGTATAATTCAGGTTTCTAGATCTCATATTGATTGGTATTTGGCCATTCATTGGATGCCCCTCAGAAACGATCAGTAATATCAACTGCGTTGAAGAATTCCATTTTCACTGATAAGATTATTCAAATTAATGTATAAGGAACAACATTTAATCATCATTCTGTGCCGAACACGCATCAGTATCGGACGAGTTTGGTGATCGCTCCGATAGAATATAAAAAAAGACGTGTGAGCAAGTGTTGGCATTGTTTGCCTGGTCGAGTGAAATAAATCCGAGTTCAAGGTCGCGCAATGTGCAACTGTTTCGCATCGTGACTGCCAGCTCGTGCGTAAGCCGATTTGGCTGCTGACTGAATTGTGCTACAGCAGTGGACGAGAATTTCAACACAAAGGAGGAAAAAGAAGAAGCCATCAGTTGACAGTTGAGTTGTATCGCTGTGTAGAGTGATCTCACACCTGGCTCGCTGCTGGTGGCTGTTTGGTACTGCTGTGTTGGTGCTGCTGGCTGTAACGGCTGCAGCATCGAACGATCGGACAACCAACCTTACTGGAAGGGAGAAGAAAAAAGGTACGTGTTCTTGTCGGCGCTAGTGCGCTAGACTTAGCGCGATGGATGTAGATCCCTCGCCTCCCGCGCCACCATCCCCGAACGCCTCTGACCCTGACCCTTCTGTTACCCCCTCCCCTGTTTATTCGACATGTGCGGTGTACATGCAGCGCAGGGATAAAATAAAGAGGTCTCTCAAAGAGCGTTCGAAGCGTTCTTACGCTGAGATGCTGAAGAAGACCGTTACCACTTCTCCCATTACATCAAACCCTTTTGATTTGTTGTCCTCTGATGAAAGCGATTCTGACGATTCACCAGCGGGAACATCTTACGCCAATCCTGGGGAGTCTAGAAAGAGGAAAAATATTTCCTCTCTCAAACTTCCCAGAAAAGGTCCTAAAATTTCTCAAAGTGAAATCAAAGGTACAAACAAACCAAACAGTGCTGCGGAAAAACCGAAGCAAACTCCTCCTGGGCTTGCAAATTTAAAGTCCCAGAAGGAGTTCCCAGCACTGCCAGGAACATCTAAAACCCCAGTTGTTCATTTTGCACTCCCAGTTGATGGAACAAACTCTGGATTAGTGAAATTTTCTGACATTGTGGACTGGATTTTTGAAACTTTCAATGTGCCCGATCCAATTATAATTTTTCTTACAGCTTTCCTACCAACAGTTCATTTTTGAAGCAGTTGACTGCTCAATGGCCCCTCCTTGCAGCGATTGTATCCTTCGATGACTAATTAAACTGCGTATATGAAGGATTCTATCTCTGTCCTACAGTGGAATTGTAGAAGTATTTAGAAGTAAAAATTGATTCGTTTAAAGTTTTGATAAATAAAAACAAATGCGATGCATTTTCCCTTTGTGAAACTTGGCTTACTTCAAATATTGATCTCAACTACCATGATTTTATTATTATTCGCCTTGATCGAGACGCCCCATATGGAGGAGTACTTTTAGGGATTAAAAAGTGCTATTCTTTCTATCGTATTAACCTCCCCTCGATTCCAAGCATCGAAGTTGTCGCATGTCAAATGACAATACAAGGTAAAGAGCTTTGTATTGGGAGACTTCAACTTTCATGGTGTGGCTTGGGGTTCCCCTTACAATGATAAACGCTCCTCTTTAATCTATAACCTTTGCGATGACTTCGACATGACTATTTTGAACAACGGTGAAATGACACGTATCCCGAAACCTCCAGCGCGCCCAAGCGCTTTGGATCTATCCTTATGTTCGACGTCGCTACGGTTGGATTGCACATGGAGGGTAATCCTCGATCCTCACGGTAGCGACCATCTGCCTATTCTTATTATAATTACTAGCGGGTCAACTCGCATGCGACCAATTGACATTCCGTATGACCTCACACGCAAGGTCGATTGGAAGTTATACGAGGAAATGATTTCAAAAGCGGTCGAGTCGATTCAACATCATCCACCACTTGCAGAATACAACCTCCTCGCGGGCTTGATTCTCGACGTCGCGTTGCAAGCCCAAACGAAGAAATATCCCGGCGTAACGATTAAAGAACGGCCTCCCACTCCGTGCCACTCCGTGGTGGGACCAAGAGTGCTCCGATGTCTACACGCAAAGATCCGACGCGTTTTTGGCCTTCCAGAAGGGAGGTACACCTGGCGACTAAATACGGTATTCGGAGCTTGATACCAAGCTTAAAAGCTTGGCTAAAGTAAAGAAACGCGGATATTGGCGGCGGTTCGTGAACGAGACGTCGAGGGAGACATCGATGAGCACTCTTTGGAACACAGCCTGAAGAATGCGGAATCGCGTAACGGTCAACGAAAGCGAGGAGTCTTCAAGTCGGTGGATATTTGATTTTGCCAGGAAAGTATGTCCGGACTCTGTTCCTGAGCAAAACATTGTTCGCGATGCGTCTCCGGGCCACGACGCGATAGAATCACCTTTTACAATGGCAGAATTTTCAATTGCCCTTCTGTCCGGCAACAATAACGCGCCTGGGTTAGATAGAATCAAATTCAACTTGTTGAAGAATCTACCCGGCAATGCCAAGAGGCGCTTGTTGAACTTGTTCAATAAGTTCCTGGAGCAAAACATTGTACCGCAGGATTGGAGGCAAGTGAAGTTTATCGCCATCCAAAAACCAGGAAAACCAGCTTCTGATCACAACTCTTATAGGCCGATTGCAATGCTATCCTGTATCCGGAAATTGATGGAAAAAATGATACTCCGTCGTTTAGACCACTGGGTCGAATCAAATGGTCTACTATCAGATACTCAATTTGGCTTCCGCCGCGCCAAAGGGACGAATGATTGTCTTGCGTTGCTTTCAACAGATATTCAGCTGGAGTATGCTCGCAAAGAACAAATGGCGTCTGCGTTTTTGGACATTAAGGGGGCTTTTGATTCCGTTTCTATTGACATTCTTTCGGGTAAACTTCGCCGACAAGGATTTTCTCCAATTTTGAACAATTTTTTGCACAATTTGCTGTCCGAAAAGCACATGCATTTTACGCACGGCGATTTGGCAACTTTTCGAATTAGCTACATGGGTCTTCCCCAGGGCTCATGTTTAAGCCCACTTCTTTACAACTTTTATGTAAATGACATCGACGAATGTCTGGCAAATTCATGCACGATAAGACAACTTGCAGACGACAGTGTAATCTCTGTTACAGGAGCCAAAACTGCCGATTAGCAAGGACCATTGCAAGATATCTTGGACAATTGCCTGCTTGGGCTTCACAGCTAGGTATCGAATTCTCTCCGGAGAAGACTGAGATAGTAGTTTTTTCTAGGAAGCATGAACCTGCTCAGCTTCAAACACAATTAATGGGTAAAACGATTTCTCAGGTTTTGGGACTCAAATATCTTGGTGTCTGGTTCGACTCTAAAGGCACCTGGGGTTGTCACGTGAGGTATCTGATGAAAAAATGTCAACAAAGAGTGAATTTTCTTCGTACAATAACCGGATCTTGGTGGGGAGCCCACCCAGGAGACCTCATAAGGCTTTACCAAACAACGATATTGTCTGTAATTGAGTACGGGTGTTTCTGCTTCCGCTCCGCAGCAAACACACATTTGATCAAACTGGAGCGAATACAATATCGTTGTTTGCGTATCGCCTTGGGTTGCATGCAATCGACCCATACGATGAGTTTGGAGGTCTTAACTGGAGTACTACCATTGAAAAACCGCTTCTGGAGCCTGTCTTCTCGTATTCTTATCAAATGTGAGGTCTTGAACCGTCCCGTGATTGAAAATTTTGAAAGGTTAATCGAACTTAATTCTCAAACCCGTTTTATGACATTGTATTTCAAACACATGTCCCAAAATATTAACCCTTCTTCGAATAATCCAAATCGTGTCGACTTATCAAATACTTCTGATTCTACTGTGTTTTTCGATACATCCATGACAGAAGAAACTCGTGGAATCCCGGATCATTTACGCGTGCAGCAGATCCCCAAAATTTTCTCCAATAAATATCGAAACATCAACTGCAACAATATGTTCTACACTGACGGATCACTTCTTGATGGGTCCACTGGCTTCGGTATTTTCAATAACAATTTAACCGTCTCCCATAAGCTCGATAATCCTGCTTCTGTTTACGTCGCAGAATTAGTTGAAATTCAGTACACCCTAGGGATTATCGGAGAAATGCCCACGGACCATTATTTCAACTTTACTGACAGTCTCAGTTCCATTGAGGCTCTCCGATCGATGAAAGATGTTAAGCACTCTCCGCATTTCCTGGGGAAAATACGGGAACATCTGAGTGCTTTATCCGAAAAATCGTATCAGATTACCTTAGCGTGAGTCCCTTCTCACAGCTCGATACCGGGTAATGAGAAAGCGGACTCTTTGGCTAAGGTGGGCGCAACAAACGGTGAAATTTATGAAAGACCAATTGCCTTTAATGAATTTTTCGCACTTGTATGTCAGAATACGATCATCAGTTGGCAGAATGCTTGGACCAGAGGGAAATCGGGAAGGTGGTTACATTCCATAATCCCCAAAGTATCGACGAACCCGTGGTTCAAGGGGTTGGATGTAGGTCGGGATTTCATTTGCGTGATATCCCGGCTTATGTCCAATCACTATAGATTTGACGCGCATCTCCGTCGTGTTGGGCTCGAGGAAAGTGGTATCTGTGCCTGTGGTGAAGGTTATCACGACATAGAGCACGTTGTTTGGTCATGCCCTGTACACCGTGACGCCAGGTCTAAATTAATAGTTTCCCTTCAGGCCGAGGGTAGACAGCCGGCTGTTCCTGTTCGTGATGTCTTGGCAAGCCGTGACCCATCCTACATGTCCCTTATATACGTTTTCCTGAAATCCATCCACTCCTCAGTTTAACCCTATTCCCTTCCGCCTACATCCAACTAAACGACAAGAACACGTTAAGACCCCGGATCCGGAAACAGCAACTAGACCCGCACGATACTCTCAGGGCCCGAGGGAGGCAACCCAATATGCCAGTCCGTAATATCTTGGCCCAGCAGCGGAACATATTCAATATGCTGCTTACCTATGGCAATGGAAAACCATCAAACAATAAATCAGTACTTTTAATGCGAAACATTCTAGCTTTAAGTTAGATTTAGTTTCAGCTCGTATTCGCAGCGAGGATAAAAAATTTGCTTTTAGTTATTAAGATTCTTTAGAAAGTAAGCTACCAGATATAATTGGCGCCGTTGAACATTGAATTGTATGTGTGCCGTGTCAAATAAATTATAGATGAAGAAAAAAAACATTTAATCAAACATTATTTGAAATTTACTGCCTAAAGTTGATAAAAACAATCTGAATATTTATTCGCAGTATATGAGTACAAATCGATTATTCCACGATCAAAAACAAAATCGCATCATATATTTGAATGAATTCAATGTTATTTGCATGTTTATTTGTTAATGTATGTTCATATGTGTGTGAATGTTATATTTTGAATGTTCGGGATAGTTGTGCTGTTGACTACCAAAAATTTGTTGTTTAGAATGAATAATAAATCCAGCAGAAATTATCAAGGTTCATTTGTGTTGCTGTAAATCTATTTTATCAAATAATAAGTTCGAATGAAAAAGGCTGGGTCTCACCGCTAGGTGGAATTATTCGGGTTTTTAGTAGTATACCTACTATAACCACGTTTTACAACACCTAATGAAAGAGATTTGTTTTATACAGTATTTCGTACAAATTTTCCTTCTACACCAAAAAAATCCAAGCTATCATTAAAGCTGCAGAGAACGTTTCAAAATACTAAATAAATGTAAAATATCATTTGACTGCTTCGCGTTTTTCATCATCAGTGTCATTCTCAAACCAGCTGACGGAGGAAAACCACCACTTCCCTCCTGTTTATCATGTATGATAGCGAGTACCAAAGTTACAAGCTTAAGTTCATGTGATATCGTTGGATGCTCTGACATAAATGCAACCGTAATTCCCACTCATTGATAATTTGTAAACCAAAACTTGCGTCTTCAATGATTTCAAAAGCCATGCGTCAATTTTGCAACAAAATATGAACATCTTTCCCAGATTAAGCGGAACTTACTTTTAAATATAATCTCAATTTTCCGTTTTCCATGATTAATAGCGAGTGCCAAAGTTGCAAGCCGAAGATCAAGCTGTATGGTGGGACACTCTGACAAAAATGCAAAAATTGTTTCGCAAAGGAGCTGCTTCACTATATTCTCAAGGGATATTGAATAGTGATCAGATGCATAACTACTTCATGTCCGGTAAAATTATTATCTAAAATGAAATAAAATAATTTATTGAATGATTTTCAGTAACTGAAAGAGAAGTTATCAATGGTTTGCTGAGTGTTAAAAACACCAAAAACCATTGCATTGCGTATCTACGTTACATCAATAACATAAATCTTCAGAATCTAAAAAAAGCGTCACTTTACGTAGATATTTTGAATAGAAGTTTAGACACGGAGGCTTGTAAACTCCTTGCTGATTTACGAGATGTACGCGTTCCAAACAAAATCGAAACTTCTAATCTACAAAAGTACACAATTGAGTGGATCGGACGCGAAGGTTTAGACGTAGAAACACACGAAGAATATTTGAATCATTTCATTACCCATTTTTATAAAAACATTGTGAAACTTGTAGATCGAGCAATGCGTAAAGAAGATTCAAGTGCCCAAGGGCAAATAGTTACGGAAATTTTGCAGCATCTTCATGCATGTAATAATTCGGTAAAAGTGTTCTATGGAAGAGAGGAGCAACTTCAGAGTATCGAAAACTACATGCTGGGCTCGTCTGATAAACCACTAGTTTTATATGGCGAAGGAGGTTGCGGCAAAACTTCTTTGCTGTCCAAAAGCGCAGCGCTAACAACAACGAAATGGTTCGCCAAAGTCAAATCGATATGCATTATAAGATATCTTGGAACAACTCCTGACTCTAGCGCTCTAACACCAACGCTTATATCTATTTGTCAACAGGTTGTTGCTTTTATAATAAAAAAGTAATATATCAAAATAACTTGTTGCTTCTCCGTAGATCTCATATAATTTCATGTTACCATTTGAACAAATTCCGGATGATTTGGTACCGTTAACAGCTTATTTCAAGCAACTCTTGTCATATGCCAGTGAACAACAACCTCTACTACTGTTTCTCGATTCAGTAGACCAACTGACCGGTACTCAAGACTCTAGTAAGGTTTCGTGGCTTCCTACTCGACTGCCACCGATGTGTAAGGTTGGTAAAAATTTTGGATAGAGTGAACAAGTTTGTTGTATAAAAAGCCTTTATTCCTTAGGTGATTGTATCCTGTGCAGCAGAGGAATCCAATCCAACTGCTGCTCAGGAATATCACTTACTCCGGCGGATGATCGATGTTGAAAACAACTTTGTAGAGGTTACAGCGCTTGGAGAGGACCTTGCAATGACTGTAATTAAAATGTGGATGGGTACAGCCTGTCGAGATCTGTCCAATTATCAATGGCGTTTGGTTGCAAATGCTATTAGTAAATGCTCGTTGCCGATTTTTGTTAAATTAGTATTTGCCGAAATTTGTCGATGGAGGAGCTATACTCGACCACAGGATACTCATTTAGCGTCAACTGTCATGGATAGCATAATGATGTTATTTGAACGGATTGAAAAACAACATGGACGAATTCTCGTTTTTCACGCCTTGGCTTATATTACTGCAGCAAAATCGGGTTTATCAGAAAGCGAACTAGAAGATTTAATATCTCTGGATGATCGTGTTTTGGATGATGTCTATCAATATCATTTGCCGCCGGTAAGACGTATTCCGCCTTTGCTGTGGACGCGTATACGAAACGATCTTCCCAATTATCTTAGTGAACGTGAAGCGGATGGAGTAAACGTAATGAATTGGTATCACAGGCAGTTCAGAGATGCTGCAAAAGAGAGATATTTTAAAAATATGAACATGGCCATATATTTTCATTCAATGATTGCAGATTATTATCTCGGTATATGGGGTGGAAAACCTAAACCATTCAAATACACAGAAATTCAAAGACATCGATTCGGTCTTAATGAGAAAGAAGGTATAGCAGATAGAAAAGTGCCCATTCAACCGTTAGTATTTTCAAACAAAGAAGGTAAAGTGACTAGATATAATCTTAGAAAGGTACGTGTTATATAGTTTGTCGTTGAATGCAAACTAAATTATGATTGCTTTTAGTTCGGAGAACTCCCATTTCATTTGGTCCGCTCCCGACGCTTTACCGATCTCTACGAAAGTGTTTTGTTCAACTATGACTGGTTGCATGCCAAGCTTTCTAGTTGTCCACTACAAGCAGTGCTATCGGACTTTGAAGATGCTTCTATCAATATTGATGATAAAGATGCGAGACGAGAACTTATGTTGGTCGCCGATGCTCTTCGTTTAGGAGGTGCAATTCTTGGTATTTATCCGAACATGCTTGCAGCTCAATTGATTGGTCGCTTACTACCAGAAATAGGAGGCAACCCTAACATCAGGATGCTTCTTGAAGCTTGCGATAAATCAGGCCCAAAAGATTGCGCACTCATTCCCTTAAATCATTGCTTACACACGCCGGGTGGTCCACTGAAGGTATTTTTTATCCTTGTAAATATCTTTAATTTCTTCGTACTAGTAGAATCTTTGTTATATTCCAGTACTCTCTTGAAGGGCACCAATTTGCCGTATTTGCATTTTGTCTTACAAGTGATTATCGCTATATGGTGTCAATTTCAACACGATTTATAACTTGGGATCTCTCTACATCAGATCTAACGCGTGATGTAAATCCTGGAGTGGAAGGCATTATGCAGCAATTAGTACTAAGTCCTGACAACAAATGGTGGGTTTTGTGATATTTTATACGAAGGTCTATTGAAAAGGTATCGCATTTTTGTTTATATTCGAAAATTATTTGTTTTATTCCTGGTAATCATACTTAACAGATTTTTGTCCCCATGCAAGTGATCGCTATCTATTTTTAAACCCTGATGTACTTAAAAAATTCAAAAAATTAATTATAATAATCAAATCCTCGCCAAACGACCAATTATCTCTGTCTTTGAAATAATAATATAATATTAAAATGTTCAGGATGAAGATCACATTTTCACTCAAAAACTAAGTTTTAGAGAATAGTTTTGAATTCATCTTTTTTTTTTAAGAATAACATTGGTCGACAAGAGCGAAAACATTATAACTTTTTATCCATGGTTTTCCTGAGAATTTTGGAGTCATGGGGGTTGATAGCCGCAAGGTTACAGAGTCCGCTTTGATGAGCAGATGGTCGTGAGCTCGAATCTTGTTAGAAGCAGGCCATTTTTTATTATTAAGGACATTGGTTCATTCTCAGCACCACTACCACTTCACTTGATCCGTACCTGTTTGCTTCATCACGATGGCGTGGAGAACATTTATATGCTTCTGAGAAAACGTCGCTCTCGCATCGATAGAACCGCGATACACGTGCCATCGCTCAGTTTTCGTAATGAACAAACTTGCGTAAACATTTGTAGGGTAGGGAACATATTCTAAGCAGCTTTAGGAATCACCCGTGTATTCAGACGAAATACTCGAAATGTGCTGGGTGAAACTCAAACAGTAGTATATCAATCTGTTCGCTATCGTTTTCTCTGTCAGAACTTGTTTTCAGATTTAAAACTAAGTCAGCAAACTTTAACAATCATCAATCAAAGTTACCAATCGAGGGACACTATTCCAATCACCCCGAACCTATTTTAAGCAGTTTCCATCTGTTTTGCAGGCGTTTTTTTCAGCACCTGAAGTGGCTCCTGAATGGCTGCAATATAGGTCGATTTGTTTCAATTGCAATTGTTCACAGATTTCTTTGTGATTAACGGTATTTCTTATATTCGCAAGACAGCTAGACAATCAAAGTTTTCGTTTCCATCATTTTTTTTTTTATTCTCTATTATTTTCCGTCGGTCTAGTTCCGCCACTGTTGTGGCCAATCACCGACGCCCAGGGAGGCGACTCCACACCCAGGACCCTAACTCACGACCCGTTTATTAACGGACCGGCGCCAACGGCTTTACTTCCTCATGCGATGGAAGGCGTGATCCTAGAGATTTTTCGCCTCAGAAAATCTCCCGGTGTCGGCTAGGATTGAATCTAGACCAGTTGGGTTGGTTGTGAGTGGATCACGCCACCTCACAACCATCGACACCTATGTCGGCGGTGGGATTCGAACCCAGGCGTCGAGCGTGGTTGGCGGAGACGTTACCAACCACACTAGGCCCCGCGTTTCCATCATTGAATCTGTCGATATTGATCAAAATGCAGGATTTTGAGGCCTGTTTTCTTCGACTGATTAAAATAGGCACTACTGCTTAAGCCGTTCCCTACCCTACGTCTCCTGGGGTTAGGTAGAAATGAACGCGCGTCGTCGTTTTCGCAATAGGTAGAATAGAATCGCGATATATTCAGTGATCACCCGATTATATCACCTCCCTGATGCTGTTTGGAGTGATAAAATAGGGAAAGTGATAAAATCGAGAAATTTTCAAATTTTAATTTTTTAATTGAAGGTGTTAAATCAATAACTAAATACGTAAAATCAGTGAGTTTGATTTTTTTTGGAAAATTTATGTGTACAAACATATGAAAAAAGCTGCAGTTCTGTTTTCTATAAATCGATATATGTGAATAATGACAAAAGATAGAGGAAAGTTGTCAAGGGATGAATTTGAAAAAACAGTCTGAGCTTTTATAAAAAAAACTATTGAAAAAAATTCAATTTGAGATCCTGTACTGAAAAAAAATTATTTCAAAAACAAAAAGTTATTATAAAAAGATGGTCATCACTGTTTTTTTTTAATATTTTTTTAGATAGATAATTTAGTTGCCTATAACTTTTCTGAACAAACCAAAATGGGCACTCGGAAGGAAAAACAGATTTTGTGACAAAAACTTTTTTAAACAGCTCCATACATACATCGCCGTTCTCTAGCCTCTCATCTGGCTTACGAAGGGGAAGAGGGGGATTCAAGAGAATCTTAGGTAAGATTAAAGAAATTCATAAAACTGAAAAAATTTAAATTTTGGTAAATTATTCATCACTGCGATCTTAACAGTTGAAAATTTCGAAAAAAGTCCTCACATAATTTATGGATGACGCCATACACATTTCGCTTGAGATGGCAAGGGCGCTGCGTAAATGTATGAAAAATACAAACAACAAGAACTGTGTACCAACTGATGATGAGCTGACGTGAGTCGAAATGTGTGTTACTCAATTTGCTATGATGTTTTTACCAAGCATGCATATCAGACATTGGTTTTCTCCCAGATGGTCGCGAGGTACGATGCTGGCCTAACAAGCCAGTCGTCGTAGGTTCGAGTCTCGGCTTAGGAGAGACTGTTAGTGTCAGTAGGATCGTAGCGCTAGCCCCGCAATTGTCCTGTACACTATGAACAGTCGGTTGCAAAGTCTGTGTATAAATAAACAGAGGTTCAAGTTCCGAATCGGAATGTAGCACCCAAGGCTTTGGCTTTGCTTTGCATGTCAGACATTTTTTGATATCATCGAGCTCCTTCGAATGCCCCCTTTACCTTTCTGGTTTCATAGAAAACGTTATAATATAATATGTAAGAGATAGAAACATGGTGTCTTCTGCAAAGTTTTTTGTATTGAGATCACCTTATACTTTGCCTAAGACACCAAGCGTCTATCTTTATCTAATGAAAAAGTAAACATTCTATCTCACTTTGAGGAGGATTAATCACCCATCTCTCCACATCAAAAGATGCGTTTTCAAATATTTTGAAACCTCATTGAACATATTATGCGGTTATAATCACCATTTGTATCACTATTCACTCGAAAACAGCAAGATGTAACATTGTGCAACGGTTGAATTTTTAATGTGTTATTCTACACAGAATTATGAAAAAGTACTAAAATATTGAAGCGTAATAGAAAATCAGTTCACCCTGACATTTTTCAATAAAATGTTATAGGGGAGCTGCTCCATTATTCATCTCATTAAGACGATATCACATAGGGGGAACTGCTAACAAAAATTGATTCAAAAACTGGCCCCTTTTACAACCTATGAGAGTGGTATAACTAGTATAACGGGGAATCGATCTGTCACTTAAAGTGAAGGAATTTTCGTGACCTGTTTGGAAACTGGTATAATACAGTATAGTTTGCATTTGTATGGACTCTGCAAGTTGTTATTGAAGAAGAGAAATTTGAAGTGAAATTTATGGTTTAAATGTAGATTTAATAGACCAAAATATGGTTACATTTTAATCGCGGGAAATTATGAGCTTTTTGTGAGACCGTTTTATTTATGTTTTTTTGCAAATTTCGAATTATCTTTAATTGATTGGTTTATTTCTGTCAGTTTTGCTTTGATCAATAAGTTTAATTATTTTATAACCACCTTAGCAAAACATTCAGTGCAGAGAAAATCTACCTCTACGATGCCTTTTATACCTGTAAACAAAGTATTTCTCACGCCAATAGGGCTGGTTTTTAAAATGCTCGTGAAATTATCTTGAAAATAGCCAAATAGAAAATTTGTGAGTTTAACTCCGGCTTGTGAGTTTAACTCCGACTTCATAGAAGACAGAATCCGAACCAATTTATCCTTCTCCAACTGTATCTTACAAGCTTTGTGCGTTAGTGAAGATTGAATCCATCCAGCAGTGTAATTGGTTACTTCTGCAGCATCGAAGATTTCTCCATTTTCATTACAAAGTTCGCCAGCTTAGCAGCTGAGTCATGACGATTCGCCGGTAAGAAGATCGGAAGGAAAATGGATTTGGATGCCGATTATTGCACCCTTTCATTCGAATTAGGCAAAAAAAGTTTTCGACGCAATCTTGCGACAAATTTTGCGTTGCGAGCTCGTGTATGTTGTAATTGTCTATCAAGTCCTTCATCAAAACTTCAATACAAGCGATGTTAAGAAGCCATCCAGAAATAAAGTATGGCGTTCTTGATTGCTTCGGTAGAGCTTTGAAATTCGGTTTCTGTTGTTAAAAATAAACACAGTTCGACTTAGTTTGATTCCAAAACCTCTTTTAAACTCCCACAATCTTTCGAGATGAATTCTAGCTTGTCAAGACGCTTTTTCATGACGTTAAGATATTTCCAGTGTCAATGGATGACGCAATTCCTGAAAAAAGGATTGGGTGTATTGATAGTATATACAACGAGATGCAAAATTGAGTATACAGTAAAGCAGTGGTGGGCACCATTCCGCTAATTCGCTAATCGCTAATTAGCGACGCTAAAATTCAGTTAGCGGTTTAGCGGTTTCGCTAATTTTTGAGCTGGTTAGCGAAACTGTTAGCGTCGCTAAAATTTTGGCCTTCGAAACGCTAATTCGCTAAATTTTGTAGAGAAGCGACAATAGAAATGTGTATTTAGAAAAACTGTAAATTGCTGATGGCGTACGTAAATTGCTTCGAAAGATGAACATACTTTACTGCGATAGTTATTTTTGTCAGTCTTTTTACCCTAGAATGGAGTTTCAGTTATCGTACAATCCACAGGAGCATTTTGAAGAACAAGCTCAAGGTCTAGATTAAATTTTCGGCACACCAAGAACTTTGTAAATTGCAATGCGCTTGAAATTATGACAACTTTGGTTCTACTTTTTCGATTCAGATAATAATTGAATTTTTTATGAAAACATTTCTAAGAGTATCTATTTTTAATGCAAGCTAAATAACTTTTGTTATTCTTGTTTTTATAAAATCATGTATGAATACCATTTCGTGAACCTCTTATTGTAAATAGCTTAAAAAAGTAATTGTTTTCGTTTGTTTTACCAAAAAAGATCAAAGTGGTCCAAATCTTGCAAAACACGAGCAATAAATATAGCAAGATGACCATTTACATATTAAAAAGTTAGTGATTAGCGATTTGCGAAAGTTCCGCTAATGTGGGTTTAGCGTTTAGCGATTATCGAGCTAAATTTTCCGGTTAGCGGCTTAGCGATTAGCGACGCTAAATTTTCGGTTAGCGGTGCCCACCACTGCAGTAAAGACGACAGCATGTTTCCTGTTAATCTGTGATGAAAGAATTCCTACATAGTAAAATTTTCGATTTGTTTTTCTAGTTAAATGTTAGCAAAGCGGCATCGTTAATTTTACAGAAAAAATAATATTTCTGTACGGCTAAATAGAAAACATTGCGGTTCAGTATTATATTAGTTAAAACCATACCTTTTTATTCAAATAACTCTTAGCGTTGAAGATATCAAACAGTTTGTCGAAGTCCTGACAATAGTTTGCAGTAGAAAGGCATTCTTTTGGCAATACATTCAGGCTCACATACAATTTTAAACCGGCGCCCGTTGAAGAACTCAGCGTTTCAGTAGGCATACTCACCCTGATTTCACCAAACGCTGGAATAACCACGTGTTTTTTTTTTATTTTTGGCACGGCTCTAGGAAATCGCTTCGCGTCTTCGAAATACAATTTTCTCAAGTGTGACCATGAACCAACTTTCCCCTGTAAACCGCATTGTGACGATAGAGATTGTTTCTAGTGCTTGTTATCAAATGTGGACTGTCAAACATTCCATAAAAGCGATTCCCATTATCATCTTCGAAATATGGTTTATCTGCTGTGATTAACAGCTTACTGAATCGTGATCGGTTCGGAGAGTTTCGATCACAAATGATTACTTTGGGTATAAATCCCGTCTTGCTGACAGCTTTTAAAACAAACATAACAAGCTTTTCAAGCTGTACAGCAGCAAAACCTTTCCGGCCAAAAAAATATCCCACTGCTTACTTGAAATCACTGTTCATCGCTTTAATCATAAACACAAGTACTGATTTGGATTTGGCCGTAATATCTACGTGTTCTTCGTCCGGCAGCTTCGATGGAAATCCGATGATACTGTTTGGATTTGAATTAGCTAGATATGTTAACCATTCCATCAAACTCATCTCATCAAAGCATACAGAAACAAGCCTGGAATGCACTGGAGTTATTCGTGCTTTTATTTCCAACAATGCCATGACATTTTGCGACACTCCTTCTTCGATTTGAAAATTACGTAACCATTTTTCCAAAATAGAAATGCTGGGAAGTTTTCATGCTGACTTATTTGTTTATATGCCGTTTTCGAACAGTAGTTGATGGAAAAAGCAATGTTTTTCATTTTATTGGAATATTTTGCCCCTGTTGTACGATTCGCGTTTCTGATTAATTCCTCTACAAAAAGTGAAACATTTTCCCTTTTACACTTCTCGACTTGTTTTTTCGCCACGACTTCCTTCAATTACTTTTTCAAATCACATGCCCTTTGCTTCCACTTTTTTACCAATCTCAACAGACATCCATCATAGGTCTACTATAACCTCACTGGACACTACGAAAGCATACGCAGTTGGTTCCCTAAGTTGTATCATAAAATTCGTGAGTGATCAAGCTTGTATTATTTTGTCACATTTGCAAAAAAAAGGAAAAATACAAATACGCATACGAATACTTGAATAGAACTTAAGGCTGAATATGAAAGCATTACGCTACAGTCGCATCTTAAGCCAACTGGTTTTGTCCATATATCAGAAACCATTCAATTTATTATTCTCATACCAATCACGTTTTCCGTTTCACGTCAAAGTAATCATACATCGGTTTTTAAGAAAATTTACAGTTTTTGGTGCAAATACTGAAAATTTTAAAAATTACATTCTGGTCTTTAGACCATACACTATGATATCCGAATGAAGTTTCAACAATTTAGAATGACGCTCGTCTGTAATTTCTATCGTTACTAGGCGATTCTATAAAAAATCGGAACGCATCCCTCGCGTAAAAAGCTAGGTACTCTAGTTTATCTTCTACTTTGGTCATTGACAATCCACTTACCCTCTTGATATTTCTAGCGGATTCAAATAATCTGAATCAATGAAGTGCTCCGAGCAAACGAAAACAAAATTAGTTTTTTTTTTGGGTCAACTCTCTAAATATGGTTAAAACCAACTTCCGGTCCGGTCCGGTCCGGTCACACAGGAAAAAATCAATATTTCAAAGAATAAGAAGAAAATCTTAATCTTACTTTTATAGCTTTATTCAATAACTCATAAAGATACTTCACAGACGATATCTCGGAATTACACCACCTTTTTCTGATCGAACCAGCTTCAGACGTCTCGGAAAGTCGTCGCAAGCGGCGTGCACGTGCTCCATCGGCATCTCGTCCCAGATTTTTGTGATAACTCGCTTGAATTACTCCAAATTTGTAATTTTATAGTCGTTCAGCTTCGACATCATGTATCCCCACACGAAATAATCCAGTGGATTCAGATACGGAGACGACGGAGGCCATTCATTCTTCGAAATGAAATCGGTCTAGTTTTCCTCACACCACGCCTGAACAACCTTTGCGGTGTGGGATGGGGCGCCATCTTGCTGGAAGCAGTAGTAATCATCTTCAAACAATAGTTCAGCTTGAGGCAGAACATTTTTATTCAAAACCATGTCCAGGTAGTACGCTGCGTTGATTTTGACCCCTTTATCGAAATAAGAGGCAGTTTACCTCTCTTGCAAATGGCTCCCCAAACCATCACTGACGTTTTATTTTGGAACCGGGAAACGTTCAGCTTGTCCGCAGGAGTTTGCTGGAGGCTCACACTCCAAACTTAATCATTTTGGCGATTGACTGTTTGCTCCAAAACGAACAGCTTCTCGTGCGAAAAAATAATCTCGTCATCTGCGCGCCAACCGAGCAAATCCCGCGACCGTTGGTACCTCTTGCCCTTTGTAGCTTTGGTAACCCCATGAAACACCTGTTTTTTGTACAGTGTAAGTTTTAAATCCTTGCGCAGAAGCAGGCGGATTGATTCTCGGTTCATTTTAAGGTTCCTGGCCAGCTTCCGTGCAGATTGGGCGGGATTCCGGCGAATCCGGTCTCGTATAATCTTTTTCAGTCTTGGAGTTCTAACAGACCTTGGTCGTCCAGATCGTGCCTTGTCCTCGGTGCCTCCGGTCTCTAGGTGCCGATTTATGGTCCGGTATACGAGCTTCCGGTTGATTACGAGCGGTTTTAGGTGTTTGAATATGTGTCCGGGTTTGTACCCTTTCACATATTCAGCGATAACAGCTGCTCTTAACTCTGCAATGGCTCACAACTCAATGTAAACAAACTGCACAGAAAAGAAGCTCTGCCACTTTGGGCAGCAAAGTTAACCCTTTCATTAGACATATAGATGGCACCAGAGAGATGCAACGTGTAGGTTACAGGCCAATGGGACCTCCTCCACTTTTTGCGAATTTAGCAAAACACCTTTTTTATTTTGTGAATATCTCGAGACCCTGAAGAGCTACAGGTGATGTTGACATATCATTTTGAAGGGTTTTAGATGTAGAATCGAACAACGTGATCAATTTTTACTGCAGTGTTGCCAACATTGCATTTTTTTTTATTCAAAACTTAATTTGCAATTTCCTCAAAATACCCCCCCTTCGATTTTGATTTTGACCACGCCAATGTGTTTAGCAGACGATGTTACATAGGAATCACTTATCAGCAAAAAACAAAATGTAGCGTTCCAGAGATACAGCATTTTCAAAATTGCAAGATTTTGGATTTTGTCTACGCACGAAAGCGCTTCTTCATAAACAGCTACTATCCTTATGGTATCCTAGCAGGCGTTTGTGTAATCGAAGAGTTGTTTCTTAGAGGAGCATCCGTTAATGATGTAACGCAAAAAATCCCGTTCTAGAATCATTTTCACGAAAAGTTACAGGAGAGTTTTGGTTACACTTTTCACATGAATCTTCATTTTATTGGTTTATCACATTGTAGCAATTATCCTCTCTCAATTTAAAACCGTTTCCTAACAGGCGAATGGTCATGTTTTTTCCTGATTTAAGGTTTGCTATGATTTCAAAATTGTAAACAATGTGTCTCACGGGTGCAGTCATTTCTTTCTTGAAGATGGTGTGTTTAATTGGATTGTATTTAAAACAAATTTGTGTCGCTGGAAAACGGTATTGGTTATCACAGCAGCTTACGCGATGAGATTTACTAGCTACTAAGGGAGCATGCATAAATTACGTAGTTTTTTGACGTAGAATACGTCTTACGGCAACAATTACAGGGACCCAATTTCAAAACAGGGATCAAATTTCAAAACCGAAAACATCGAGAGCGTCACAAAAATTGTCCACTTTCAAACGTTATAAATCCAGTCAGTTTCCAACCGATTTCTGTCATTTTTGCAGCAATCGATTGGAAAATCATTTAAGCACCCGTCCAAATGCAGAAAATTGTAATCTGATTGTTCAAACTATTGTAATATTGAAAATTGTTGAACATTGTCGAAACGCAAATGTCGACTTTTGATTGGTCGCTTGCTGCCTTTCCCTAAAAAGGACGACAGAATGGAGTACCTAGTTAACCGGGAATGCACTCTTCGGGCAATATTAGAGACTGTTTCTCGTCAAGCAAATCAGTTTACTAGCAGCAGGCAGCAGCAGCGGACATCAACATCGATGGCAGTAGGCGAAGTGGATCAGAATCGGGCAACAGCGGCGGTGGTAGTGGTTAGCTGCAGTTCTTACCTCTTTCAGTTCGGCTTCCCTTCGATCTGAGTTAGACCCCACCAGCGGTAATCCGATTCAGATATCGTTGGGTGAATACAACCCGAAACTGAAAGAGACTCGCACCGCCAGGTGATTTGAAAAGCCACCATCATCCAGCGGGTGTATGTAAATATTCGTAGCGTGTGTCCCTAATATATAAGGTGTGTGGCTAGCGTGTGTGGCTTGCTATATAGCGTGTGTGTATGTTTATGGCGTGTATGCATGTCTGTAGCGTGTTTGTTCATGTTTAAAGCGCGTGTGGCTTGCTATATAGCGTGCGTGGTTTGCTATATATCGTGTGCATGTTTAGCGTGTCTGAGCATGTCTATAGCTTGTGTGGCTTGCTATTTAGCGTGCGTGGCTTACTATATAGCGTTTGGCTAGCGTGTGTGGTTTTCTACAGAGCGTGTGGCTAGAGTGCGTGGCTTTCTATAGAGCGTGTGGCTAGAGTGCGTGGCTTGCTATATAGCGTGCGTGGCTAGCTGTATAGCGTGTGTGTATGTTTATAGCGTGTATGTGCATGTCTATAGCTTGTGTGGCTTGCTATATAGGGTACGTGGCTTGCTATATAGCGTGTGTGGCGAGCAGTATAGCGATTGAAATTTTCATATATACATAATTGCTAATAAATCACCTCATGTAGAATTTAATTATCACTATAAATCATCCAAAACTCCAAAAATAAAAAAAAATTGCCATGTTGAAAAAATATTCACTTGTCAATAAATGGCATTGACAAACACACTTAACCTCAAAGTTTATCTGAAAAATTTCTGAGCTAGTGAGCCTGAATCACATAATTTTCCGCGCAAGTCTTACTAATTGCAGCAATCAGTTGTAAAATTATTCACGCTATCGTAAAATGCAGAAAATTGTTATTTGAACTGTTATATCATAGATGTACTATTAGCCTCTTCGTAGCTACTGCCTAAACTAAGATATCTTAGTGCAAGTTGATACAAAAGACAGCCACAAAACAATTCAATTTCATTCTTGTTTTGGATACGGCAGCAAGTGAAATCGCGGTGGCGGCTACAGAGGTAAACGTCATCTGGAGCAAAGAACCTATTAAATTAATTAACCCCAATTGAGTGTATTCCCAAACCTATTCCAAGAAAGACATTGACATAAGACAGGCTGTCGTATTCTACGTTGCCTCTGCGGTCGTGTCTTATAAACAACCTCTTCAACTTTTTTTTGATTTTTTTCTACCCTCTTCCCTCTCTTACACCGTAGCATTTCGTCACAAAGTCAGACCTCTATGGATAATTTCGTAGAACTATAACAAACTCCTCACCACATCATTACATCATGCATTACATCATTAACGGATGCTCCTTTAAGGTACATCTCTTCGATTACACAAACGCCTGCTAGGATACCATTAAGATTGCAGCAAATTATGTAGAAGCGTTTTCGTGCGTAGACAAAATCCAAAATCTGGCAATTTTGAAAATGCTGTATCTCTGGAACGCTACATTTTGTTTTTTGCTGATAAGTTATTACTATGTAAAATCGTCTGCTAAACACATTGGCGTGGTCAAAATCAAAATCGAAGGGGGGGTATTTTAAGGAAATTGCAAATTAAGTTTTGAATCGAAAAAATGCAATGTTGGCAACACTGCAGTAAAAATTGATCACGTTGTTCGATTCTACATCTAAAACCCTTCAAAATTATATGTCAACATCACCTGTAGCTCTTCAGGGTCCCGAGATATTCACAAAATAAAAAAGTGTTTTGCTAAACTCGCAAAAAATGGAGGCAGTCCCATTGGCCGAGGGGTCCACCAATCGGTACAACACTTTGCACTTATAAGTTCCGGCTCGAAATACATCGACTTACAAATTTTGGACGAAATCGGAGATGGTCGATGTATTTCCTCAGACACTTGACATGGAATGACCCATATATGGCCTCAACATTATTTAAATGTGGTATCGTACTATTTGAACGTTCCCGGTATCGCTCGTGATTAAATTGTTCGAAATAAAAAGTCATTTTTTTTATTACGCTATTTCCTAAGCACTAACATTACGTCAAATTGCATATTTTATACTCCAATTACAACATCAATATTTTAGAACCCAAAGAGTGAATATACCTTTATTGGATTTATGCATTTATGTACATCTATTTTTACAAATAATAAGATTGAATGAGAAAGGCTGAGTCTGACCGCTAGGTGGATTAATTTAGGTCTTTGTTGTTGAATCTACCACCCATAATAATTTTACCATGAAAAACATTGTCAGTGACTTCTAAATGAATGGGAAAAATGCTTGAAAAAATGCAGTAAGATACATAATGACCCCCCTTTGTCATGGTAAAAATGGCAAGAACGATGTTTTTTATTGTTCTGGACAAAAATATTTAATGTAAAATTGATGTATTATATGAAAAACATAGTTAGATTATGGTTTAAACTATGTACAATTAGGTTAGGTTTTTTTAATGTTGTTTTTTTACGGGACGTCTTTGGCAGAGTCGTAGATAATAATTTTGTCTTTCTGAAAAAATATACACTCTGGAAAATTACTTTGTTTTATATAGGTAGAAGGAAAATAAAAATTAACTATCTAATAGAGCTAATTTTTAAAAATCTGAATTTGGCTTTCTCCACCTATAATCAATTTGACACGGCACAAGTTTTTTGTTATAAAAACTAAATAAGATTACCTAAACAATAGAGACTGTCCGATCATGGAGAAATCAGGAGAAAAGTTATAATTTGTTTGATTACGTAGTCCCACGTCTACCATGCGGTCGTGTTTTGGGTACCACTATGTTTTTTTTTTACTTCTGGGCATCATCCTGTTTTTGAAAATACCAATATCCGTGTCGTGATTTTCAGATTCGGGAGCCCGAATGAAGCCCACCAGATCCATTGATGAACTAATTCTGCTGCAAAAGCTTAACGAATGAAAATTCAATTAACTCCAAGTACCAGGGGTTAATTCGACCCTGGTATAGTAGCCGCTCCTGATATTGCGGTTGGTCCGAAGCGACTGCTCGCCGCGACAACTGAATGTGAACTGCGAACGGGGAGAAGCTAAACTCGTCACCGCTGTCACTGCCGCAAAACTTCTTCGCGCCTATTTGCTCCTGCAACGGGGAGAGATTCAACCCGATACCGCTGCTGCTCGTGTGGGTGGTTGGTGGTTGCTTCCGTTCCGCTGGGGAGGTATTTACTGCTGTTGTCTGCTTGATATGACATCCGAATTTTGAATGCTAACAGCTAACAACTGAGATTTGCGCTTATTTATAGGTGCGTTCGGACGAAATTCTTCTTCTTTCACTTTTTTTTTGCTGCTGTCTTGCACGCATGTGTATGCATGCGGTTGCGGAAATATAGGCGGTGAACAGAGACTAAAGCGTTACAAATCAATGGTATTCGGAAATGATTATCGGATTGTCTTTATATTTTATTGTGTAGCTACAATTTATCATAAGAACGAATTTATTATTATTATATTTTTTAGTTTATCATTGCATCTCTACAGGGTATCTCTTCTACTCTCACTCAAAAATGGAGAACAGTACCATGTCCTTGAAACTGTTTGGCTTCTTGATAACTCTCTTTGGTCGAATTAGTGAATTTTCCTCGTTGTTGTCTTCGTCTTCCAGTGTGGGTTGAATAATATCGCTTCCTTCTTCTTCATTGGCCGTTCGATATGAATTCTCGTCTAGTTGGATTGGAACTCGTTTAACGTCTTGGACGTTACGGGAGTATTTAACACCACGTTCGCTTTGAATTACGACCTTGGCACCATCTCTGGCAATGACCGTAAATCTCTCTGCTCCGAATGTAGGGTCAGATTTGTCTCTTTTTTGTTGCACTGCGATTACTTTATCTCCAACTGCGATATCGGAATGTTTTGCCCCTCTTCGAGAATCTGCATATAACTTGCTCTCAAGCTTGGAAACTGCATCCTTCTCCCTGATGTCTGTTCGATCCAAAAGTTCTGGATCATTCGAACTCCAAAGGCATGGAAATGTTCCTCTAAACTTCCACCCGACGAGCAGTTCAAATGGTGTCACCCCCAATCTTGAAAGAGGCCTCACTTTGTTATGCATGTGTATGTACTTCTGTAGCGCTGTTTTCCAGTTGCATTTATCTAGTTTTGCTGCTGTCAACGTATCCTTTATTCCCTTGTTTTGCCTTTCGACTGCACCATTCGATTGAGCACTTAAAGATATAGATTTGAAGATCTTTACTCCTTTTTCTTCCCATGTTTTGACGAATTTATCACTTTGGAACGGCGGGCCGTTTTCGCTTTGTATGGCTGAGGGGTAGCCCCAGGTTTCAAAAATTTGCGAGAGGGTGTTGTTAGTATTTTCAGCATCCATACTTTTCATCTCGACTACGTGCAGATAACGCGAATATGAATCAACAACTACTAGAAATTTTCCGTAGCCAAAATCTTGATCAGTGAAAAAATCAATTTGTAATATTTCCCATGGCCCTTCTGGGAGTCTCCTGTTAGTCAAAGGCAAAGGGGGATTTTTACGGGATAGTCTCAAACATGTTTCGCATCGTTTAACGTAATTCTCAGCATCTTTGCTTAGTCCAGGCCACCAAAAGAAGTTTCTCAAGATTCTTTTCATGGATGCGGCACCCATGTGACCTTGATGTGCAGCTTCAACAGCTTTCGCTCTTAGTTTATATGGCAAAACCACGCGATCCGTTTTGAAAATCAGAACTCCCAGAGTAAGAAATTGTTTTGCCTGAGATTCATAGCTCCGAAGTTGTTTTCTCCAGTTTCCTGTTTTCAAGCATTCTCTCACTTCTACCTGCTCTTCATCTTCCTCAGCGTAAATTTCAATCTCATGCCATGACAAATCTAATGTTCCTGTATCTAGTAGGTATAGAAGATCTAATGTTCCTGTATCTAGTAGGTATAGAAGATCTAATGTTCCTGTATCTAGTAGGTATAGAAGATGACGATCTGCTGCATCGTCGAATACCTCTGGCTTGTGTTTATATTCCACTAATCTGGATAATGCATCTGCCAAGTTTTCGTTTCCGGGAATTCGCTCTACTTTGAAGTTATATGGTTGCAGTCTGAGTGCCCAGGCTTCTGCACGGGACACTGCTCTTTTTCCAATACGATAAAGACCACTAAATATAAATTCATTAGATTCCGCGTCTGACCTTATGGTAAAAGGAATACTCATCAAATAAGCGGAAAACTTCTCTACTCCCCACACGATTTCTAATGCTTCTTTTTGTGTGTGTGGGTACTTCATCTCAGTGGTTGTTAATGCCTTTGAGGCACAAGCAATCACCCTTGGTTTTGCACTCGAGTCAAACTGTACGAGCACAGCTCCTAAGCCGTGAGGGGAAGCATCTACGAAAAGTTCGGTTACATCGTCTCGATTTTAGTAACCTAGTGTTTGGATTGTCTTCCAGGCGTGTCGCGTAATATAATCAAATTCCTCGTCATGTTCGCTTGTCCAATAAAAATGGCCGGCTCTAGCAGTTTCTTTTCACTTTTCACTTCATTCTGTGTTTTTGGTTTTCTGAAGTTCCTTATTGCTTCAATTTTGCTATCTTCTATACTCCATCCGTATTCAGATAGCTTGAAACCCAGAAATATTACTTCCGATTGATTCAGGGAACATTTTTCAACGTTGATTTCCACATTATGGTTCCGTAGGCGTGTGAAAACTTCTTCCATATTTTTATCGTGATCTTCTTTAGTTTTCCCCACAACGAGTACGTCATCCAAGTAGTTTACTACACCTTTACATCCAGAAAGAATAGTTGATTGCATGATCTCCTGAAAAATATCAGGGGCGTTGCAAAGCCCAAATGGCAGACGGCAGCATCTATACATCGCATCACCAGAAAAGAAGTTTGTAAGATGTCGACAACTCTCATCGAGGACAACATGGAAAAAAGCGCTTCTGAGATCGATAGTTGAAAACCATTTAGCTCCATGCAGGTTCATTAGTATTTCCTCGAAGGTCGGCATTCTGAATGGTGTTCTGTGAATACACTTGTTGGGGCCTCTCAGATCGACAACTAATCGTATGTCATCTTGTCCCTTTGGGACAACCAATAGTGACGAGCAAGAGGAACGATCCATCTGATCAGTAACCCGTTCAATTATACCTGTTGATAGCAGCTCATCCAGTTTAGGTTTTGTCTGTTCTTTATATGCGGCAGGAATATGTGTGAATACGTTTCTGGCAGGAGGCATCTGTTTGTCATAGTGTAGGACAACCGGTGGCACGTTGAATTTGGGAAACTCTGCCCCTGATGTGCTATGAATGACATTTACGGATGCCAGTTCACATGGCCAATATGTTCCAATAAGCGATCTAGCTACCGGTATATTCATCCCCAAAACTAGAACACTGTATCTTGTGGCAGTACTGAATCCTAGTAAAGCCCTATTTTCGTTAACTACGTAGAACTTTTCAATGAAAACCGGCCTATCCTTGGATACGAAAAGCTCCGCGGAAAACGTCGCAATTACTTCAATGTTCGTGCGTGCGGCGTAGGCCCTAAGTGGTTTGTCTGATGTGTAGCTCAAATCAATTACCTTGCTACTAGACGACTGTCTTTGAAGTATTTTCTCAAAATATGCCTTAGTTATTGTGTTTACTTGTGCGCCAGAGTCCATGAAGAATATCATTCACGCGCAACAACAAAAGCATCTTCTTCCGTCTGACGGTTCAATGAATCGATTCTATCGCTAATAACTGGATCATCCACTGATGTGGTTTGTACCTGTAATATAGTTTAAAGGTCACTATCTTATATTCGTAAAATCCTTTCATAAGCTATCGTTAAAAGATGGAAAATTCTGTGAAACTTTAGGTGAAATACTGAATGAGTGAACCACTGAAAAAATGATCAAACAAGGTCAAGGATACTTTTTTTTTAATTTTTTTTTACAAGAGTTTGTTTACAGAAATGAAAAATTTTATTTTAAATTTGTCAGAATTCAATACTTAAATCATTATTAATCAATTTCACTTACATCAACAGGTGCGATTTCAATTTTCTCCTGTTCATGCTTAATAGCTGGAATTTTGTGCTCTATTGAAGTTTCCTCACCGCGATTGAATCTACCCATGTTGTTTCGATCAAATTGTCCACGATTTTCTGTAGCTATTGCTGCTACCGATGCTGATTGTTGTGGTTGGTGAATTTTTCGAAATTCCTCCTCGTTTGACAGCTCTGTCTCATAGTCGCGCACAGCATCCAGTAGATCATTAAAGGATCCCTGCTTGATCCAATTTCGATGCGCCAAAGTGCGCACACGTTTATCTGTTGAGTTTTTTATTATTGTACGGGCGACCGCTTCCATTTCATCGTCCTCTTTGTCGTATCCACAAAGTTTTGCCGATGTTGCCATACGTCGAACGTACTGGATGTTTGTTTCTGTAATTTGTTGCATCATGCTTATGAGTTTGCTTCGCTGGGACAGCATGTATGCCCTTGAACCGAAATATCCGTCTAGTCGTGCCAGTGCATTTGAGAATGGACAATCAAGAGCGTCAGGCATATCTGTGGATGGTTGAACCCCTTGAAGAAGTGCTAAAAGCTTGGGTCCTGCTTTAATTCTAAAAATGTCCATTTTGGTGTTTTCGTCTGTTGCATGGATCAAATTCAAAGAGGCAACAATGATATTCTTCCAGTATTCGTACCCTTTTTTATCTATCTCCGTCTCGTCATCCGAAGGCTTACATTCCGGTATGTTCATTGTACTAAGTGACATGTTATTCACACTAGCCAGAAGTGTGTCTGTTCCTGCGACTGCGGTTTTACTACTGGCTTCATTCGAATATGTCGGTTCCAACTCGTTTAATGAGTTCGTGCCCGACATCAACTCTTTTTCATTCCGAAGCTGGGTCAGTTCTGCCCGTACCAGTGTTAATTCCTTCAGCAACATTTTTTTTTTAAATGCTTTTCTTCGACTTCCTGTAGAAAAAAATGAATTTTCAATTTATCATTTTTTTTTCACTTAAGGGGCCGTCCACATACCACGTGGACAGAAAACTCGTCATTTTAGAAACCCCCCCCTCCCCCCCGTGGACAACCGTGGACATTGACCGAACCCCCCTCCCCGTCAATTTGTCCACGTGAACATTTTTTTTCGAAGAAGCGTTATAATGTAAAAACGTTCGTTGCTGATGTTTATTTAGCGTATGAGAACATAAACATTAACTTTAGTTCAATAAATAGATTTTATCACTATACTAAAAATATTAAAAAAAACACAAAATACAAGATAAATTAAAGAACGTTTGACAGTACTCAATCTTCTGTCCAAGGTGATCGTACCCAGTGTGAAATATCCCCGACCACAGGAAAGACGGGATCAACATCGCTTTCTTTCGCCAGTTCAATGTCTTCCCCAGTATCCTTGTCCAGCCATAAGACCTCAGTCTGACCGTTGACGTCAACACAACATAAAATTTCATCAATTGTCGTTCTTAGAATCTTCGAGGGACGAGTTTTTTTAGAAAGACGAACACCGTGGTTTTCTTTCTTGTGACGAGCTGCATTCGATTTCGATGCAAAATACAACCCACATTCCGCACAAAGTCGTCCTGAGGGGAGATAAAATTTTTTTAGATTTGTTGAATTTACAGATAATTTTTTTTTGAAAAAATGAAAATGAAACAATCATTCATACTCGTCAACTGATCATTAATCGATGGGCAGTAGAGATCGTATGGGGGAGGATCAGGGTATGTTGCAGCCTTTGGTTTCATGTTTATCGCGTTCCGTAGTAAAAAAGGAGGAAAGGTGTCTTCATCACACACCTCCTCTGGTTCCGAAATGGTTAGTCCAGTGGGTGTTCGGCGCATTGGGAATGGTGCTGGAAAAAATCCGTCCGGCAATATGTTTTTTAAATCACTGCGAAGCAATCCACAGCAGGCAACATCATTGCATTTCACAATCTATTAATTTTTTAAAAAGTTTCAATGATTTGTAAACTATAATAAAACATTAATGCTCGCTTACCTGGAGAAAGTATTGGCTTTCTCTCACATGTGAGGCGTACCATTCTAAAGATGGTGCTTCAACCGATTTTTCGGATCCTGTTCCGAAATATCCAGCAATCACAGGATAATTGTCGATTGTCAATTCACTCCATATTTCGGCCAATACCTCTCCTGCAAATTTGAAGTTTTCGATCTCCAAATCCTCGTCGATTGTTCTACCATGTGCATCAAGATGGCTTCCGAAATGCTCGTGAGGCAGAACCACCCCTGAGAGCTCGCGGCCATTCTCCTTTCTACGCGGTTATAAGCGCTTCGACCAGGTGCATTTGTAAAAATGTAGAAAGCATCAAGGTTGTACCGTTGGAAATGCTGGATTGCGTGGTTTATTACTTTTGGGTAACGGGGATTTTCGTCTGGCCCGCCATCGACTGATAAAATAATAACAGGTTTGACATCACCGTTATCTAAAATATTTGATATTTTTAAATTTTAAAGAAAACTAATGAAAATTATGATTTACTTTTTAAAATCACATCAAATTCAGGCGTATCAAGCAGTATATCGAAATCATGTGCGTGTGTGGAAGCGTTTGATGTCGAATGCTTTCCCGACCGGATTGCAACGAACGTTGGCCCGGAGTATGACACGGACGCAGGATTTCCATCAATCTTGTCATTTGCAATCATAATTCCAGCATAAACACTCGGTATCAGCTTATGCTTTGCAGCGACAACCCAGTCGTGGTCTGGCAAGGTAATTTGTACTCAACGCTCATCAGAAACGGAGCCTGTTTGTTGACAGCGGTTATCCCGATAGGAAATCGTGCCTTATCGTCCTGAGATACAATAGCAACCTGGGAATTTCCCAAAATTGATGCCAGTGTTTCTACGGATCTGAGACGAAAATATTATTTCCAACATGTTTGATTTTATAGAGGTTCTGTAGTCTATGATTTAGATTTGTAGAATACTATGAATTCTAAATAAAACCACCGATGTTACTATGAAAATGTGACTGTTGCATTTACACAAAACTTATGAAAACGAATGATTTTTTATTTAGAACTTAAGATTAGAAATGTCTTAAACTTTCAAAACAAATTCATTCTCATGAATTCAGTGTAAACGCAAATTATTAAGTAGAATCATGCATAGCTGTTCTTATATCTGAAATCACTTCTTTCGTGTCTTTGGAATTGTGATTGCCTACCACAAGTTCAATGAAAGTTTAACTGATTATCGTCACGAATCAAATTTTTAAATGTATATTGAAAAGTTACCTGATGGTTGCAGTGCAGAACTTTCCGTCTTCGTGAATTTTATGCTGTGAATTTTCTGGCTTGCACAATCTCACCGGTACCGTTTTCACATGTCGTTTCCCCTCGGAATTGCGAGCATCGTGTGGTAACAAGCGAAGATATGTGGCGCTTCTGGATAGTTTAAAACCCTGTATATCCAGTTCATCGTGTAGCCCATCGAGCGTCTTACAAATGCGGATTTTTTCAGAGCGCCGTCGTTCATCAGCTGCTCCACCAGCTATGGCGATTTGGACGATGGTACCAGGTTGTTGACGGATCTAAAACATTCAAATCCCAGTTTTCTATAGGTCAATTAGATTCAATTTTTCAATTACACTTACTTTGAGAGATGAGGCCAATTCGGGATCCTTGGCTAAGATCTCCTTCAGAGCGCTTTTCCGGTTTGCCCGATATTTTCTCTCCAACTTTGCCTTGATTTGTTTCCTTTTCAATTGTTTCCTCTTGGATTCCAAATCATTCTTAAGTTTGGTAATGCGGCAATGAACTGACAAATCTGAAAGTCCTGAATCCCGGGCTAGGTAAGCAGTGTTTAGCTCGGATTCACAAACGGCAATTTCCTTCTTTAGTTTTTCTTGGGCTGGTGCAGGTTGCACCCCATCGTCTTCGTCGCTGGAATCTTCGCTGTTTGAAGAGGTTTTTCGTTTCAAAGTTTTGTTTTCTGAGGCTGGAATGTTTTTCGTTTTTATTTAAAAACTACAAGCAATATATCAGTATTTACTTGATGGCAATGATTGGCTCTCTACATGTTCTCGTTCTTCTCCAGGTTCATGCTCAATCCCACCAACAGGTTGTTGATGTTCTTCAGCTGTCGACGTTGATAACTGCTTTGGTTCCTTTGATGGTGGCTTGACAGGGGCCTGTAATGAGTTCCAGCTTTATTGAAACCTTGTAGGCTCTCCAGAATCACAGAAAGCACTGAAATCCTTAGCTTTGTCTGACGCTCTCAAGAAGGCCAATATTACGTCATATACGCTGTAGTCTGAATTGAACATAATTCACAATACACAATATAATTATAATTACCTTGGTGAAATATGACATGAGGCCTGCTTTTTTAACCGTCGCAGATTTTTTCAACTCTTTGACTTTCTCTTCTACATTTTTCGGAAAATTTTTACTGTCATTTTTTAACTTTTTCCACAAAACATTAACGTCATCCTGAATTTTTTTTCCACTGAACTCCGAGCCGAAGCAGCGTTTGTAAGCTTCATACAAATCATTGTACGACATTTTGTCCTTATCAATCACTTTAAATCACAATACGCAAGCACCATTGAAAAAAAATAACCGCGAAATTTTTTTTAAGCTATCGAAAAAGACAATTGATTGTAGCATGGATCGTTTAAGCAGGAAAAAAAAGACGCGAATAATCTGAAACACTTGTTCCGTCGTATATGATACAAGGTTTGAACTTTGAATGAATTGAATCTACGTAGAGCAATTCCTTTTAAACAATTGATTTTCTTCTTATTCTTTATTTATTGAAAAACCAGCGACCAATCAGCGTTGTTTGTGAATCGACAGATTGACAGAAAACAATCAGAGAAAAAACCGGCGACCAATCAGCGTTGTTTTTGAATCGGCAAACTGCTACTTTCCTCTAACACAAAAAAAAAACCTTTTGTTGGTGGCATTGCGCCGTTGATTTAGGCCTCTGCCAGGGCGAGATTTTTGCCGTAGGTTGATGAACAACTCTATTTACGGCTGTTTATTTACCTACGGCAAGAATCTCACCCGATCGCTCGCGTTGGCATTTAGCATGGCAGTGGCCTGAATCAACGGCGCAATGCCACCAACAAAAGGTTTTTTTTTCTGTTAAAGGAAAGTAGTAGTTTGCCGATTCACAAACAACGCTGATTGGTCGCCAGTTTTTTGTGTTTGAACACGTGATGAATAATATATATATGTATATATGTAAACGCTTATATATGAAAACGCTTCCCTTTGCGCCACTCGACACTCAGTAAAGCATCAGCCTTAGACCATACATTATATTGATTTGAATTATGGGATACATTTCAAAGAATGAATGGAAAAGGTCAATGATTTTATTTACAAAAGAAATGCTCATGCATTTCGCATTATCGATTGCGAACAGCATCTGTTTTGAATCAGTACAGGTAGTAAATACTAACTGCTCGCTGCTATTCGTGACAGTTGAAGCCGAGTTTTGAAAATATTCGTCTTAATAATTGTTACTAATACCAGAGATCCCAGTTGTTTTTAAAAAATGTCAGTAACTGCTGAAAAAAAAAAAAACAAAGAAAAACCTGCTCGAAACCTGCAAAAAAATCTATCCATGATTGGAAAAATTTCGCTCGCGCAAGCAAAAGTCTGCAAAAATCAGCACACATTTTGAGAAAGTCTGTGCAAATATAAGTATACTCTGACAATGAGCGAAATAGCCTATAATTGTTGGTGAATTACATCAAATAAACTTGCTTGTCGACCTCAGCTGACCTCACAGCAGAAAAGAAATAATAGACTTGCTGTTTGCCGCAATGAATCGCATCGGTTTATCATTATCATGTAGTTGTTATCAACTAGAAGGGGCCAAAAAATGCGCAATCTACTTGAATTTGTTTACTCATTGCTGTTTTAAACTCTAGTTCTGGCAGTTCATTCTAAACTGTCGGTACCACGGCAAGGAAAGGATGAATCAACGTTCCGAGTGAAAGACAATTTTTTTTCTACTCATTTAGAGAGAATGCGGAACGAAATGTAAATGATATCATGTCGGCAGAGCATGTTGTATGAAACATAGCGCGAGTGTTTGAAGCTTCAACAGAGCTACATTCGAATTCCCAGAGTTAGGTCTGTTAATCAAAAAGAAAATCTGTACAATTCTTATTATAGATCACAATTTTTTTTTGAAGGGTTAGGAAAAAAGGTGTCCACGTGGACACTATCATTACCCCCCCCCCATACCGTGGACAAGCGTGGACCCCCCCCCCCCCCCCCAAAGCTGTCCACGTGGTATGTGGACGGCCCCTAAAACAATTAAGGTCATAAATTCAATCAGATCTCCATCTACTCATTGGAGCCTATTTTCTTGTCAAACAGTTATTATAATTAGGTCTCCGCCTACTCATCGGAGCCTACTTTCTCATTAATAAATAAGGACTGCGCCTACTCATCGTAACCTTTTTTTCAATCAGGTCTCCGCCTACTCGGAGCTGCTCGTGTGGGTGGTTGGTGGTTGCTTCCGTTCCGCTGGGGAGGTATTTACTGCTGTTGTCTGCTTGGTATGACATCCGAATTTTGAATGAGCTAACAACTGAGATTTGCGCTTATTTATAGGTTCGGACGAAATTCTGCTTCTTTCACTTCTTTTTTTTTGTTGCTGTCTTGCACGCGTGTGTATGCATGCGGTTGCGGAAATATAGGCGGTGAACAGAGACTAGTGCGTTACAAATCAATGATATTCGGAAATGAATTTCGGATTGTCTTTATATTTTATTGTGTAGCTACAATTTATCATAAGAACGAATTTATTATTATTATATTTTTCAGTTTATCATTGCATCTCTACAATCGGATGGTGTTTGACCAGCTTGTGCTGTTATCTAGAAACCGAAAGTGGAATTAAAAAATTAAAATCAAGATTGTGTGTAGAGTCACCCCAGTTCCGAAGATATCTATATAGGGTGGTGTTCGGGTCAGTCTACAGTCGTGTACAGTGAAACCTCTGTTTATGTCAAATTTGGAAAAAAGAAATCATCGTAAGAAAACAGCATGACAATTTATGATTTGCTCTTCTCCCCAATGAAAGTCTGGGTCTGGGAAGGTTTCTGATTACTAAAAATTGCTCAATACTACATTACAATTTTGAAATCATAACTTTCAATGCTTAAGGCGATAAGCGATAAATCGATATTTAAACCAATCAAATGGGGTATTTCCTCCAGCTAAATGTTTCTTCTTGCCCGATGATCTGGTTTGAGTAATAGTAAAGTCCTATAATGTAATACTATTCGCGAAACTATGAAAACATCAGATATGCGATTGTTTATGCTTGACTCGCACTTAATAAAAAAATGAGGGTTTCTGCAAGAAAATATTTGCAGATGTTGAAGGAACAACGAATAACTTATTGAAAATAAAATCACATAGGGTATCGGCTCTATTATCGTCAGATTTGTCCAATTAAGTAATGAAGTCATAAAGAACTAATCTTTTGCAGGAAGACGCTCTGCATTGTGAAGAGCCATCACCAACAATAGGTAAAACCTGACGATGATAGAGCCGATACCCTATCAATGCTTTGAATTTTGATTCAGAGACACATTAAGCATTAAAAATCATGATATTGCATGTTTCACGTAGTTTTGTAAATAATATCTAAATTTTAAGTAATTATATTATTTTTCTTCAAATGTTTTTCTCGAACATCAATGTATTTTCATTCGTTGTTTTGCTTTCGTCTCGATTAGACGCAAATTGTTTATCTCCGTTTGAGTTCGCAAAATAACAATACACGAGTTATCGTACGGGTGTTTTTTTTGTCAATTAGTTCTTGTGCAGCGCGATAACAATAGCCTGTTATATATCGGCAGAAACATCTGCACACTGATAGGGGCAGGCTACCCCGCCAGTGATTCGATACGCAGCTGATATATCAGCAAGAATAATTCTCCCGCACCGCTGTTACCCCGCTAGCAGCACGGACCACCATTCGATCGAGCGAGTGGAAGTCAACTACAAGTGGCATCTACAAGGTCAGGTATAGGATACGGCCACTGTGTCACAACACGAAGCTGGATCGTCATTGTTTGTTCTGCGGAGACGCTCGATTAATCCTACTATCAGCCGTGAGGTCGTGACTTAGACGTTCGGTGAAGTATTACCTTTAGAATTTTTACTATTATTATCAATATTATTACTATGTTATAATATTATTATTAATATTATTATTGATATTATTATTGTTATTATTATTATTACTACTATAATTATTATTATTATTATTACTATTGTTATTAGTATTAGTATTACTGTTTTTTTTTTATTTGATCCATTGTAGATAGAAAAATTGTTTTTAAAATTTAATATCAACTACTTGAACACCCCCACCCCCCCCCCCCCTTTTTTCGAATATTTATCGTTTGTGTGCGGTAGAGCGTAACGCTCCCGCAAAATGGACGACATGCAGGTGCAACTTTTCCTGGAAGTGGAAACAAACGGGGAAGAAATTGAAATTTCTCCCATCAGCTCACCCCTACCTTCCCCTGTGCCCTCCCCTTTGCCAAGTCCTGTACCAAGAGTACCGGAAGTACGGGTAAAAGCTTACCCAGATGCCGCTGGCGGTCCCTACGTTGTTAATTTCCGGCCCATAAAGAAGCCATTGAATATTATTCAAATTGGCAAGGACCTGGCAAAACATTTTTCAGCCGTAACCGAGATTACGAAGGTGAGGCCGAACAAACTGCGAGTTGTCGTGAATAGCTTGAAGCAAGCAAACGAAATTGCTGGCTACGAGCTCTTCACGAGAGAGTATCGCGTGTAAATCCCTGCCAAGGATGTAGAAATCGACGGTGTGGTTACCGAGGGGAATCTCACTGTCGATGACATTTTGCGTCATGGAGTTGGCTGTTTTAAAAACCCCTTGATGCAAAGTGTAAAGATACTGGATTGCAAGCAATTGCATTCAGTATCCATTTAAGAAGGGAAGAAGAAATTCCTCCCTTCGGATTCCTTCCGAGTAACATTCGCCGGATCCGCGCTGCCGAACTACGTCCGCTTGGACAGGGTTCGTCTACCTGTACGCCTGTTCGTACCGCGGGTCATGCATTGCCAAAACTGTAAGCAGTTAGGTCACACAGCCACCTACTGCTGCAACAAGGCACGCTGTAGCAAGTGCGGAGGCAATCATGCTGAGAACGCTTGCAGTGGGGATACTGAAAAGTGTCTTTATTGCGAGGGAACTCGGCATGACCTTCCGGCATGTCCCGCGTACAAACAGCGCGAGGAAAAAATTAAGCGTTCCCTTAAGGAACGATCAAAGCGCTTTTTTGCAGAAATACTTAAGAGGGCTGAGCCACCCTCGACAGGAAACATCTTTTCCTTTTTGCCAACCGATGAGGGTACATCTGACGATCCCGTCGAAGGGTGTTCTTATGCCTTGCCAGAGGGATCTAGGAAGAGGAGAATGCTCAACTCTCCTAATCTTTCTCGTAAAGGTCGTAAGATAACCCCTAGCGGAATGACCAATAAGACAACACAAAAAGGAAGCGGTGAAGAAAAACCGAAGCAAGTACCCCCCGGTTTTAATTTCAAATCAAACCAGGAGTACCCACCGCTTCCTGGGGCACCAAAAACCCCTCGTGCACCCATTTCTCGATCAGAAGACATAAAAGAAACAGGGTTCATAAAATTCTCTGATATTGTGGACTGGATATTTAAAACATTCAACATACCAGATCCCCTTCAAAACATTCTTCTTGCCCTTCTCCCTACAGTGAAAACCTTTTTGAAGCAACTCACAGCAACTTGGCCCTCATCTCAGCTATCTTTCGATGACTAATACGTCGGAAGAGGTTAGGAATTTTGTCACTGTGTTACAGTGGAACTGCAGAAGTATCATCTCCAAATTTGATTTATTTTCACATTTGATAAACACATACAATTGTGATGCGTTCGCGCTTTGTGAAATTTTTCTCAATTCAAATGACCAACTTAATTTCCACAATTTTAACATCATTCGTCGAGATCAAAACTCACACGGTGGAGGGGTACTTTTAGGGATCAAAAAAAGCTATTCTTTTTTCAGAATCGACCTCCCCTCGATCTCGGATATTGAAGTTGTTGCCATTCAAACGAATATGAATGGAAAAGACCTTTGCCTTGTTTCGTTATATATTCCCCCATCCGCGCGGATTGAACAGAAGCAACTCCTTGATATAGCAGAATTGCTTCCCGCACCTTTTTTGATTTTGGGAGATTTTGACTCTCACTGTTCGCTATGGGGGTCGCTGTACGACGGCAACCGATCTTCTTTAATCTGTAACTTGATCGACGACTTCAATATGACAGTTTTGAATACTGGGGAAGCGACACGTGTACCTAATCCTCCAGCACGTGAAAGCGTGCTTGACCTATCCCTCTGCTCGACATCACTAGCGTTAGATTGCCAGTGGAAAGTAATCAACGACCCCCACGGTAGTGATCATCTTCCAATCGTTATATCAATTGCTAATGGTTCAACTCCCCCGAACCCAATCAATATTTCCTACGACCTTACACGTAATATTGATTAGAAGCGTTATGAGTCTATTATAGCGGAATCTATCGAGACTCACGAGGAACTTCCTCCGGAGGAAGAATACACGTTCTTAGCTGGCTTGATAATCGACGCCGCGACGCAAGCGATTAGACAACGTCCTCCCAACAAATGGTGGGACAAAGAGTGCTCTGAGCTGTACGCGCGAAGGTCCGCGGCGTATAAGGACTACCGGGAGTACGGCACTGTCAACCTACTACGAAAGTACGAGGCACTGGGCAGGCAGATGAAGAGCTTAGTAAAGGCGAAAAAACGCGGGTACTGGCGGCGGTTCGTAAACGCGTTGTCGAGGGAAACAGCGATGAGCACTCTTTGGGATACCGCCAGGCGCTGCGGAACCGTGACGTTTCGAATGAGAGTGAGGAGTATTCAGATCGCTGGATACTTGATTTTGCCAAAAAGGTCTGTCCGGACTCTGTACCGGAACAGAAAACCTTTCGCGACGCGTTTATAGTAACTACGGAAGAGCCTCCATTTTCGATGTTGGAATTTTCAATGGCTCTCCTGTCGTGCAACAATAAGGCTCCAGGGTTAGATAGAATAAAATTCAACCTGTTGAAGAATCTACCCGACTCTGCAAAAAGGCGTTTGTTGGACTTGTTCAACAAGTTTCTTGAGCTAAATATTGTTCCGCATGACTGGAGGGAGGTAAAAGTCATTGCTATTCGGAAACCCGGGAAACCTGCCTCTGATCACAATTCATATAGGCCGATTGCGATGCTCTCTTGCCTCCGGAAATTAATGGAGAAAATGATCCTCTTACGGTTAGACAAATGGGTCGAAACAAACGGTTTACTTTCAGATACTCAATTTGGCTTTCGCTGGGGCAAAGGGACGAACGATTGCCTAGCGTTGCTTTCTACTGAAATTCAACTCGCATTTGCTCGAAAAGAGCAAATGGCTTCTGCGTTCTTGGATATTAAGGGGGCTTTTGACTCTGTCTCTGTAGAAGTTTTAAGCGCGAAACTTCATTCGCAGGGACTTTCACCAAATTTGAATAACGTTTAGCTCAATTTGTTGTCAGAAAAGCATATGTATTTCTCACATGGCGATTCGACAACTTCCCGAATTAGTAACATGGGCCTTCCCCAGGGTTCATGTTTAAGTCCTCTCTTATATAATTTTTACGTCAATGACATCGATGAATGTCTTGCAAATTGATGCACGCTAAGGCAACTTGCAGACGATAGCGTTGTATCCATTACTGGTAGCGAGGCTAGCGATCTGCAAGGACCATTGCAAGATACCTTAGACAATTTGTCTGATTGGGCTCTTAAGCTGGGTATCGAATTCTCTCCGGAGAAAACTGAGTTGGTCGTTTTTTCTAGGAAGCATAACCCAGCTCAGCTGCAGCTCCTACTAACGGGTAAAACGATCACTCAGGTTTTAGTCGCTAAATATCTCGGGCTCTGGTTCGACTCTAAATGCACCTGGGCTTGTCATATTAGGTATCTGACACGAAAATGCCAACAGAAGATTAATTTTCTTCGTACGATTACCGGAACCTGGTGGGGAGCCCACCCAGGAGACCTTCTAAGGCTTTACCAAACAACGATATTGTCAGTTCTTGAGTACGGCTGTTTCTGCTTTCGCTCCGCCGCGAACACGCACATTATAAAATTATAGAGAATACAATATCGTTGTTTGCGTATTGCCTTGGGTTGCATGCAGTCGACCCATACGATGAGTCTTGAAGTGTTAGCGGGTATTTTTCCGTTGAAACATCGTTTTTGGAATCTCTCTTACCGGTTGCTAATTTGATGCACAGTTATGAACCCATTAGTAATTGAAAATTTCGAGAGGTTGGTCGACCTTCAATCTCAATCCAGATTTATGACTTTATATTTTGACTATATGGCTCAAGATATTAATCCTTCTTCATACGATTCCTCCAATGTCGCACTTTTAGATACTTCTAATAATGCTATATTCTTCGACACCATCATGAAACAAGACATTTCTGGTATCCCAGATCAATTGCGACCCCAAGAGATCCCTAAGATTTTTTCCAATAAATTTAAACATGTTAGTTATGATAAAAGGTTTTACACTGACGGATCTAATCTAGATGAGTCCACTGGCTTCGGTGTTTTCCACGAAAATTTTACCGCCTCCTACAAACTCGATGCTCCTGCTTCCGTGTACGTCGCAGAACTTGCTGCTATTCAGTACTCTCTTGGAATCATCGAAACCCTACCCACAGACCACTACTTCATCTTCACAGATAGTCTCAGTGCCATTCAGGCTCTGCGATCGATGAAGCCTATGAAGCACACCCTGTATTTCCTGGGGAAAATACGGCGGTTTTTAAGTGCTTTAATAGATAAAAATTACCGGGTTACCTTAGCGTGGGTCCCTTCTCATTGCTCGATTCCGGGTAATGAAAAGGCTGACTCTTTAGCTAAGGTGGGTGCTATTGATGGCGATATTTATGAAAGACCAATTGCTTATGATGAATTTTATAGCATTTTGCGTCAGAGAACACTCAACAGTTGGCAATCATCATGGAACTCAGATGAACTGGGACGGTGGCTACATTCCATTTTTCCTAAGGTATCGACGAAAGCATGGTTCAAGGGGTTGGATGTCGGTCGGGACTTCATTCGCGTGATGTCCAGACTTATGTCCAATCACTACACGTTAAACACGCATCTCTTTCGTATAGGGCTTGTAGACAGTAATCACTGCGTTTGTGGCGATGGCTACCATGACATCGAGCATGTTGTTTGGTCGTGTACCGAATACTGTGGTGTTAGGTCCGAGCTTATAGATTCCCTTCGGGCCCGAGGAAAACAACCGAACGTACCCGTTAGAGACATTCTGGGAAGTGGTGATATCCAGTACATGACACAGCTATACTGCTTTCTGAAAAAGACTGACATTAAAATTTAAAATTTTCTATGTCTATTTGTCAGATTAAGGATACAAATATGCTATGCTGAAGACACGGAAACGAAGAGCCCGCATTTATGCTTACACAAATATTTTGAACCCACAACAAACAAGAATACAATTGCTCTACCAGTTGAAAAACAAAGTTCCAAAATAGTTTTAAGTCAAAATTGTATCTCCCCTCCTCTCACCTTAAATCCCTCGTAGTCGGACGCGAGAATAAAAATAAGGCCTCCCTCTTTTCCCTGCTAACGTAGAATTAATACGAATTGTACTTGGCTCAGTAAAACAGAAAATGTATCGTGCCGTGTCAAATAAACTAATTTAAACCAACATCAATGTATTTCATGTATGAACATCCTACATATCATCACTTATTTTTTGACGATTTAAATTGATGGTGATTACTGTACACCTCAGAACCGGAGGAAATTATATCAATGAGATCAAGTAGGTTACGGAATTTCACTTTTATATAGTAGATTATACCAAGTTTTTTCTTCATCTATCATTTATTTGAAACGACACATATTATAGCAAGGTTATTTACTATATTTGTTTTACTAAGAATCTAAATACATTTCTATTTTCTAGGGCTGCTGCATACACGAATAACAATCAAAGTATTCTTTTAAACATGCTTTCAAGCGAGCTCGCTATTATAAATAATCCTTTCGAGGAGAATGAAGCGATAACTGGTATGCACCTGTTGAACAAAAATTTGTTTCTTCACACAAAACTTCGCTACGCCTGCTTTGATATGAGAGGAACATTGATCGAAAAATTTGAAATGAACGGTATAGTCGGAAATTGGGAATTATTGTGTAAGAATCGAATGCTTATTTAAATCAATCAAATCACTAATAAACGATTACTTCAGTCATGGAATTTACAGAATATGCTGATATGTTTGCCGTTTTATGGTCAGGTGAAATTGCCGACACTAGGTTGATGCTTTATACCATGAAAAGCGATTTCAATAAAACGTTTGTTAACATGCATAGCGTATTTACAATGAATAAAGAGCGATCAACCATGTATTGTTGTTGTCATGAAAATTCGTTCCAAGTTGCGAATTATTGAACGTAATCATGCTTAGCACAATTAACTTTGACATTATTTCAGGTTAGTGAATTTCAATATATGGAGGATGAAAGCAACAAATTGGTAGAGTGGAAATATGTGCGCGATTTACCAAGGTATGATAATGACACCAAAGAAATTGCTTTACAGCTCAAAATGGACCAAAACGATCAGTTTCTCCTGGCAAGTACGGCTAATGGATTTGTTGTTTGGGATGTTTCTAAAGAAGGATTTACAGCAAAAGACGCCATATATCTTGCATTACCTCATAGTGTACGCAATATATCTACTAAAACCACGCAGTCAAATTCAATAATGCTTAGTTCGAAAATTGATTATGCAGTTGCAGGTGTAAGGTAAGGATATCATCGAAGACTGCGTATCCCACAACAGGACACTTTGTCAAATTTAAAAGGAGAAGGTTAACCCGAATTAGCCTAGAACTACCCCATGAATTTTTATTCTCGCTTATTTTCCGTCGGTCTAATTCCTCACCATGAACTTTTCTCGCTGAAAATTTCAAAGAGAACTATTAGCACCTGAAATAAGAAAAAAAAATTGCTAGGATATCGAATACATCTTGGTTTTCAAGATATATCCGGATGCCATATGGCATTATTGAGCGCGCTAGGGTACTGTCTTATTTTTTCATTCCAGTTTTCTCGACAAAATTATCAAATAATCAATTTGTAGTAAAAAAGTGTGTAGTAATTGAAAAGAAAAATCACTAGAAGGTTGTATGCAAAGCCACGACCGCAAGGTTGAAGTAGAATACTTTTACAAGAATAATAACACGGCTGCTTGCATGTCAGTCATTTTTTCTAGTTAATAAACGTTGACCGTTCATTGGCAGTATTGAAATTTCTTTTTGTTTGATATTTTGAATGAAGTTCATTGAATATTTTTAAATTTTGTGCAAATGAGAAGTTGAAGTGCTGCCGAATTGTAATATGCACATTTAATACGACATCATTAAACGGGAATGGAACAAAAGCTACGGTTATGCAGAACGCGAATGCCGGCGCGATGCGATTCGCCTTACCGTGGTGAAATGTACAGCTCTTTTCAAGGCGAAATAGAGCTATACATTTCAACAGATTTCGTCTTGCCGAATCGCATCGCGCCGTTATTTGCGTTCTGCATGACCGTAGCAAAACACTAAGCGACGCAAACACGTAATAATAGTCAGAGTATGCATGAAGATGAAGATAATCAACTTTGGATTATAGCGCAAAACGAGAAAATATTAACTCTTCAAATATTCATTTGTGTTCTTCAAATTTCAGTTGTTCAATTTGATATCCGATGAAATGTCTGTTTATTATCTGATGAAGCTCTTATATAGGCCAAATGATGCATTCCCAATTTACTAGGTCCATAACTCTGCCGACCGTGCTTGGGAATGCGACCAATCAGAGGTCGAATTTTGTGTTTTGACAAGGCTCAAGAATTTTCAATAGTACAATAGTTCGAATGATAAAATTGCAATTTCATGCATTTGGTTGGAATCTTAGAAGATTTTCTAATCGATTACTGCAAAAACGAAGGAAATCCATCGAAAACTAACCGAATTATTAGCATTTGAAATTTTTCTCACTTTTTTCAGTTTTTGATTTTCATTTCACATCCCTATGTAGCCGAACTTCCTGAGAGAAGTATTCTACTTTAAAAGACAATTTCCACGTGTTGTAACGTGCTGGAGCACGAAATCTATGTATGTGATAGGAAACCTTCACGTTCACGAGGCATGACTGGAGAAACGCGTCTGATAATGCGGTAAAATTTTTAATGTCTTTTTGTGCAAATTATTGTACTCAGACAAAAACCTGTTTTGAATTGGATGAACTTTTAGTGAATAAACGTTAACCGTTTGTTATGCCCCTACAGTGGGGGGTTTACTAAATAAAGTAAAAGTAAAAATTAGACAACTACAACAGAATTTGATTGCATCCCGCACAGAATGTCTGCTTGTGTTGATGCCAGAAAATTATTAACCTTCAATTATTTGTTTATTTGCCTTGAAAAAAGCATTTTGCGGTACAAAATCTGTTACTGATTACAACTTTTGAGCTGCCTTAACATTGGGGGAATTAAGATACACGGACAACATGCACTGTGGAAGCTATTTCACATTCAGTAAATTAGACGGGTGCGACAGATTTAAATTGCTAGGATGCAACACAGAATGCTTGCTTGCGTTGACAAAATTATTAACTTTCAATGACTTGTTTATTTGCCTTGAAAAAGGCATTTTGATTTCCAAAATTGGATTTCCTGATGGCAATCTTCATGCTGCCCCAACACCGCGCTGCTCCTGAGACGTGGTAACCAACCACAGGGCTAGTGCTGCTGCTAAGGAAGGACGACTGCTGTTGTCGCTGTCTAGAACTATTATGAGCGGCTTCGGCTGAAACAGGCTCTTATATAGGCCAAATAGCATGTTTTCAATTGCAAGGTATATGATCCTGTCGACCGTGCTTGGGAAGCAAGCATATAACGACCAATCTGAGGTCGAATTTTTCGATTTGACAAGGCTTGACTATTTTCAATAGTACAATAGTGTGAATTATAAAATTACAATTATCTTATTTTGGGAAGAATCTTAGAAGATTTTCCAATCTATTGCTGCAAGAACGAAGGAAATCCATCGAATACTAACCGATTTATTAGCGTTTGAAATTGGACATATTTTTCACTTTTTTCGGTTTTAGATTTTCATTTCACACCCCTATGTAGCCGAACTTCCTGAGAGAAGTATTCTACTTCAAAAAAATCATACGAAACCGAAACCATGTTCTAGTATAAAACGCGTCCAAATCAAACCAAACGAAAACCAACATTACACTTCCTACATTCCATGCGGGTTTGATAGGAGGATTAGGGGCATGATGAGCACACGAGCGAAATGGGCACCCCTCTTTTATGCGAAACTACGCATTTTTAGCATTTTTAAATACAATATGGTATGAGGAACTCTTCCGTAGTTACTACAGTATCTCTTTATGTAGAACAAAAGTGGTTTGTCTGTTTAAAATATGGAAAGATATTGAAAAAATCAATTTGGTTCCCGGATATTGGAAAAATTATTATTATTGCGCACTACAAAATAAGCTTCTACGGTCGTTTAAATGGCTCAATCAAGTATGTAGACACTTCAATATGGCGTATGGATCGTACCCCAAATTTCACTATCATTGAAGTTTTGATTTTAAGCTGTAAATAGTATTAAAATCTAATGTTAACTTCAACTAACTCGATAGGGGTGAAATGGTCACCTTTAGGTGGGGTGAAATGAGCACACCTTGTCACATAAACTTACCTGAAATTCATCTCAGTAGACTTGTGAGTTTGTCTGTTTCCATAGTCAGTGTTTGTTTACAGTGATGGTGCGAACATATATTAGAAAATCTTTGAGACCGAATCGGTCAGAGAAAGGGACTGCAGGCAGAATTGGCCAGCATAAGGCGCGACGGAACATTTACGAAACAAACCGCCAAGTATCACGGCATCCCGCGACAAACGTTGGCCCATTAGTTGTACCTCTACACAGTTTCAAGATACGTTCTATAAGAGTGCTCATTATACCCCGTGGGTGCTCATTATGCCCCAGTGGGGTGCTCATCGTGCCCCACACATCGACTGATTGCTAGTTTTTGATGCATGAGTCTAATATGTGTTTTTCACCATTATACGATGAACTTTTCAATTTCTGAATAGTGTACCTCTAATTACAGATAGTTAATTCAAGTTTTGCACTGAAGACAGTTTAAAATTTTTGTCGTTTTCCATGCTTAAATCAGCAATCAAGTTAGGGTGCTCATTATGCCCCTATTCCCCCTACTTGCATGTATCGGCTGCACCGCACAGCCAAAATTTTTTTTTTCGTTAACTGTTTCATAATATTTTTCCTATATTGTTATAATATTCAAGTGTCTAAATCCAAAATTTGATATGAGGAACTCTTCCGTAGTTACTACAGTATCTCTTTATGTAGAACAAAAGTGGTTTGTCTGTTTAAAATATGGAAAGATATTGAAAAAATCAATTTGGTTCCCGGATATTGGAAAAATTATTATTATTGCGCACTACAAAATAAGCTTCTACGGTCGTTTAAATGGCTCAATCAAGTATGTAGACACTTCAATATGGCGTATGGATCGTACCCCAAATTTCACCATCATTGAAGTTTTGATTTTAAGCTGTAAATAGTATTAAAATCTAATGTTAACTTCAACTAACTCGATAGGGGCGAAATGGTCACCTTTAGGTGGGGTGAAATGAGCACACCTTGTCACATAAACTTACCTGAAATTCATCTCAGTAGACTTGTGAGTTTGTCTGTTTCCATAGTCAGTGTTTGTTTACAGTGATGGTGCGAACATATATTAGAAAATCTTTGAGACCGAATCGGTCAGAGAAAGGGACTGCAGGCAGAATTGGCCAGCATAAGGCGCGACGGAACATTTACGAAACAAACCGCCAAGTATCACGGCATCCCGCGACAAACGTTGGCCCATTAGTTGTACCTCTACACAGTTTCAAGATACGTTCTATAAGAGTGCTCATTATACCCCGTGGGTGCTCATTATGCCCCAGTGGGGTGCTCATTGTGCCCCACACATCGACTGATTGCTAGTTTTTGATGCATGAGTCTAATATGTGTTTTTCACCATTATACGATGAACTTTTCAATTTCTGAAAAGACAGTTTAAAATTTTTGTCGTTTTCCATGCTTAAATCAGCAATCAAGTTAGGGTGCTCATTATGCCCCTATTCCCCCTACTTGCATGTATCGGCTGCACCGCACAGCCAAAATTTTTTTTTTCGTTAACTGTTTCATAATATTTTTCCTTTATTGCTATAACATTCAAGTGTCTAAATCCAAAATTTGAGCGCAATTTCATAAAATCTGAATTTTTTATGACTTTTCAAAGCTTGGCATACTGACGTTTTTTGACATTTTTTTTTTAAAAAGTACATTACTTTGAAACGCCCTGTAGCTTCAATTATAGCTTGGATGTTTTTGACGTCGAAGGAAAAGCTGTTGTAAATATTGTGTAAAACAAACCCCTCACGGTGTCTCTGGTAGGAGAAACTTATCCGAAAAAAAATAGTATCGCTCTTATACTCATCATTCGAAAGCTCAAGGTGTCCCCTTTAATGTGCTACTAAAATTGAAATGTTCTATCGGGGGGTCCAGAACAATTTTTTTCAGACATTTTTTTTTTAATTGAAAAGCTGGTGGAATGGGAACTATGTATACTTATCAAGAGATTTAGGTGCTGGGGGCCGGATCAGATAGTGTTGAAAACTTCAAGTTTTGTTTTTTCATATAATGAAACAATATTTGGCATAATCTTAGATTTTTTGAAAAGGGTAAAGTGGGGTAAAAAAGACTCGAAAATTTTGAGTCCAAAATTGCTGAAAGGCAGAAAAAGCTATAACTTTTTGTACGCTGAATCGATATCTCTGAAAATTGATATGATAATTCTATCCTATAAAAATATACAATGTCGGTTATTAAAAGTTGCTGTCGAGGTTACATAATTAGATATTTACATTTTCTCCAAAAACATGGTGATTTTTTGAGTTTTTTTGTCATCAGAACTAGGTCTTACAATTAAACAATACGTTTTATAAATCAACTCAAGAGCTTTTATTGGACGTATTCAAAAAGTGCATCGTTTAAAATAAATCGATTTTTTTCATAACAAGGTTTAGACCATCATTTGAACCTGTTACACAAGGAGCGCAACTCCATTTTGTACCTACATTTAATTTGCTGGCTATAGCAGGCTATAGCTCTATAACATCCCAGTCTCCAATTGGTTTAAAAAATTGACCTCCAAAAAAAAATATCTCGGGTTCGGGTCGGGCTCGGGTTTCACAGCTTCCGGTTCGGGTCGGGTTCGGGTTTCCCGAAAATAAAATATTCGGGTTCGGGTTTGATCGAAAAAAAAAGTTTCGGGTTCAGGTCTGGTGCGGGTTTTAATCGAAAAACAAAATTCGGGTACGGGTTTGAAAAAAGTCAAACCCGACCATCTCTAATAGCCAGTACTTCAAACATTCTTACTGGTACAGCATACCAAAGCATACCAAATTGCCGAAAAATTGATGCATTCTACTCAAAGTTACAGTAACATTATGATTTTAGCAGCACCTGGACATTAGAGTTTAAAATGCCATTTCACCAGGCCTGGATTTAAGGTGGGGGGGGCAAATTTCGTTTATTTCGTTTATTTTTTTATTTCGTCAAGCAAATGTAGACTACAGTTATAATAATACAATATTTTCTTATATTCTATACATTATTTCCAGTAGTTAGTCGTTTTTTTATTTGATTTCTGCCCATGGTGATGTCGATATTTGCGCAGTGCTGATTATAGTTACGCATCATGCGATTTTCTGGGCCAATTTTTGACTAGTTAGTTCTGTGAGAATTTTCCGAAAATATTTTACAATTTCTTAATTGACGACTGGGTGCATAAAAATTTAGTTGTGATAATGATTTAGTAGATTGCACGCGTTGAGAAATAATGTCATTGATAAAATAAAGCATTGAAAGTTCGCGGCGTTCTTTATGTCTATAGGCATGCAGCGTGCTTCATATGATGGTAAGGGAAATGCTGTCCAATTTAGCTTACGAAGCGCGTACAAAAGAAATTGTTTTTGGACAGATTCAATGCGTTTTTCATGTGTGACAATATATGGATTCCATACATTACCCCGGGCCTTTCGATACGAGCCCCCCCCCCTGGTTCTAGACCAGACGTGAATACAGGTTGGAGATCTTTTTTTTTGTTTTGCTCGTCCCCTTCCAGCGAAGCGTTAAATCATTTCAACTAATTTTTTTGAGAAAAGAGGCCCCACGAAAATTTCTGTCCCGGGCCCCCAACACCTGAATCCCACTCTGCATTTCACCCCACTAACTCCTTTCCCAAAAAAAACTTATATGTACAAATTATTTCATGGATGAACAAACCCTGGAAATTTAAGCTCGATTGGGGGACATCGATGCAAAACGGAGTTGCGCTCCTGACACAATGGGTTTAAATAATGATTTAAAACATTTATGAATAATGAAATTTTCTCGGTCGTTACTAAAACAGCGCATTTTCAATAACATCAAATGAAAGCTCTTGAGTTGCTCTATAAAACGTATAGCTTATATACAGGGTCCAGTTTTGTTGCAAAAAGAGCTGCAATAATCACCATTTTTTGAAGAAAAATGCAAATATCCTATAATGAAACCACAACAGCAACTCTTAACAACCGGCATTTTATATTTTTTTTATAGGATAAAATGTCGATTTTTGAAGAAATCAATCAAATCAATCATCAATCTAAATCAGTTTAATCAAAGTCACAACATTTTAATTGTTTTCAGCTGATTTTCGACTCCAAATTTTCAAGCGTTTTTTTACCCCACTTAACACTTTTCAAAAAATCTGATATTATGTAAAGCTTTGTTTTGTTATATAAATAAAAACAACCCTGAATATTTTAGTACGATCAGACAACCCTGATAACTTTTTGTATTTCTGAAACATATTATTTATTTCCATTTCACTAGTTTTTCAATTACAAATATATGTTCGAAAACAAATTGTTCTAGACCCCCCGATAGAACATTTCAATTTTGGTAGGATATTAAAGGGGACAGCTCAAGCTTTCGAATGACGAGTATTAAAGCGATACTAATTTTGTTTGGATAAGTTCTTTAACCAGAGTCACCGTGATTTGAGAGTCACGTCGACTATGCCTGTAAGGGGCTTGGAGGCGTTGAAGGACTATCTCGAATGATGTCCAATAGTTCAGCGGTGTATGGCAGCAAGCGTAAACTTCTCGCCAGCGTGGTTTCGTCCATACTTAGGTATGGTGGGCCAGTGTTATCGTGTTATCGTATGGCACTAACTGTTATCGTGCTAAACTGGAAAGTACCTACAGGTGTAGCGTTGTTGCGGACCGAGTAGCGAAGAGGTCACTAGGTTTGGCTTTGTACTTTGTACGAAAACGTCACTTGCATCTTCTGTATGTAAAACTTAAATTTATCGGTCCTTTTCTCTGTTTTCACTCATATGGAGCAGTCAATTTTAATAACGGCAAACTGCATTTTTTTTCTTACACTTATATGGAACAGTCAATTTTAATAACAGTAAACTACAACTCTTTTCCTTTACACCTCGATAACACACTTTACAACTGACTATCTCCCACTGACTCACTGTCACGATCATCTACTACTGACTTTCTGTCACGAACATCTACTATTAACTAACTGTATACTCTCATTTTCAATTCTCACTCTGGCTCAGACCTTCTCTGCCGCTTACCTAACCTCAACTTTAAACAAAACATTGCTTTCGTTTTCGAGTACTACTAAACATTAACTTTGAACAAAACCTTGCTACTCTGCCTCGCTTGGCCATAGTCAATACTTGTTTTGAAGTTGTTTTGTTTTGCCGCAGCTTACGTAAGTGAAAGGTTAGGGTGTTGCAAGAACGCTCTTTCTTTTGCAATGACATCTAGAAACCTTGCCGTTATGAAAAGAAGCGTGTCGGAAGACAACTCCTCTTTCCGCTTTAATAAACAAACTGTTGAACTGAATTCCTACAGCTGACCGACCTATTGAGATATATATATTTTTGTTTGTTTCCTATTTACGTAATAAACTACGGAAATCGAAGCGATACATATCCCCGTAATAACTGAGCTTGATAATGATAATTATCAAGATGATAGCGCGGGAACTTCTAGTTGGATATATGGTGGTATTTTAAAATTTCTACATTCCCTAGCCTTATGATGATCCTCGAGAGTACTCCATTCCAAGTCGTCGTTTTGCCATCTCTTGCCGCCGGGCTTTCCATCTCCTGCTGTATTCTGACTTACCATTTGGTCGATGCTCAACATCGGATGTGTTCATTCCGTCCCGAACGCTCGGCAATAACGGACGCATTAAGTGGTTGTCTCGCTATAAAACCGATATTGTGTAGAAAAAATCGAAAAAGGCATTGCTTACCCGGTCGCGTTTCAAAGAGTGCGAAGTGCGGTGTGAAGATAATCTGATAATCCGCAGTAAAGGTCATCCTGCTTTTGTGCTTTAGTGGTGTCGCTGCGCAGCTGCCCGTTCCAGCACCGAAAGACTCGGTGATTGTTCTATTGAAGACAACAAAGAAGAAGAGGTACGTGTTTCTTTGCCACTGTACTGTTGCGCTAGTTTGAGCGCAATGGATGTGGATCCCTTAGCCCCCGATCCCCCGTCTCCGAACCCACCCGACCCTGTCCTTCCTGTTCAGTCTCCGTCTGTCCCTGCTTTAGTTAATCCTCGTCCCAGGCTTTACCCAGACGGATCAACGGGTCCACTGGTCCTTTACATGAGGCCCAAACCAGGAAGTAAATCGCTCAATACGTTGCAAATCGCGAAAGATCTGACGTAACGATACAAGGCCGTGACTGAAATATCAAAAGTCAGACCAAACAAGCTCCGTGTCGTGGTGAATGATCTGGATCAGGCCAACGATATAGCTTGCTCCGAGTTCTTTACACGCGAGTATCGCGTGTATGTACCCGCACGAGACGTGGAGATCGACGGTGTTATAACCGATTCGAGTCTGTCTGTCGAGTGTATCCTGAGCGCAACTGGTTGCTTCAAGAATTCCAATACTGAGGCGAAGATATTGGACTGTAAGCAATTACGGTCTATGTCGCTCGTCAACGGTAAAAAAGTATACACTCCGTCAGACTCGTTTCGCGTTACGTTTGCCGGATCTGCTCTCCCTAGCCACGTCTCGATAAACCGGGTTCGTCTGCCTGTGCGTTTGTATGTGCCCCGTGTTATGAATTGCACCAATTGCAAGCAGTTAGGTCATACAGCTGCCTACTGCTGCAACAAGTGACAAGTGTGGGGAAACTCATGCGGAAGATTCTTGCAGTGTAAACGCTGAAAAGTGTATTCACTGCGGGGAAAATCTGCATGAGCTTTCCACATGCCCGGTGTACATACAACGCAGAGATAAAATTAAACGGTCTCTTAAGGAGCGCTCAAAGCGTTCTCACGTTGAAATTCTTAAGAAGACCGTGACCACTTCTACCATAACATCGAACCCCTTTGATCTGCTGTCTTCGGATGAAACGGACTCTGACAATCCACCAGCAGAAACGTCCTACGCCAATCCTGGAGAATCTAGAAAGAGGAAAAATATTTCCTCTCCTTAGCTTCCCAGGAAAGGACCTAAGGTTTCTCAAGATGGAATGAATAATACGAACAAATCTAAAAGTGCTGCGGAAAAGCCGAAGCAAACTCCTCCTGGGCTTGCAAATTTAAAGTCTCAGAAGGAGTTCCCAGCACTTCCTGAAACATCTAAAACCCCCGTTGTTCCTTTTGCACATCCAGTTGATAAATCAATTGCTGGACTGGTCAATTTTTCTGACATTGTGGACTGGATTTTTGAAACTTTCAATGTACCCGAACCAATTAAAACTTTTCTCACAGCATTTCTCCCAACAGTTAGAACAATTTTGAAGCAGTTGACTGCCCAATGGCCCCTCCTTGCAGCGATTGTATCCTTCGATGCCTAATTCAACTGCGTATATGAAGGATTCCATCTCTGTCTTACAGTGAAATTGTAGAAGTATTTTACCAAAAATTGATTCGTTTAAAGTTTTGATAAATAAAAACAAATGCGATGCATTTTCCCTTTGTGAAACTTGGCTTACTCCAAATATTAATCTCAACTTCCATGATTTTAATATTATTCGCCTTGATCGAGACACCCCATATGGAGGAGTATCTTTAGGGATTAAAAAGTGATATTCTTTCTATCGTAATAACCTCCCCTCGATTCCAGGCATCGAAGTTGTCGCATGTCAAATGACAATACAAATATATATATATATATATATATATATATATATATATATATATATATATATATATATATATATATATATATATATATATATATATATATATATATTATATATATATATATATATATATATATATATATATATATATATATATATATATATATATATATATTTATATATATATATATATATATATATATATATATATATATATATATATATATATATATATATATATATATATATATATATATATATATATATATATATATATATATATATATATATATATATATATATATATATATATATATATATATATATATATATATATATATATATATATATATATATATATATATATATATATATATATATATATACATATATACATATACATATGCATATATATATATATATATCATTCTGTGCCGAACACGCATCAGTACTGGACGTGTTTGGTGATCGGTCCGATAGAGTATAAAACAAAAGACGTGTGAACAAGTGTTGGCATTGTTTGCCTGGTCGAGTGAAATAAATCCGGGTTCAAGGTCGTTCCTTTGTGCAACTGTTTCGCATCGTGACTGCCAGCTGGTGCGTAAGCCGATTTGGCTGCTGGCTGGATTGTGCTACAGCAGTGGACGAGACACAAACGAGGAAAAAGAAGAAGCCATCAGTGTCAGCGAGTCGTATCGCTGTGTGGAGTGATCTCACACCTGGCTCGCTGCTGGTGGCTGTTTGGTGCTGCTGTATTGGTGCTGCTGGCTGTAACGGCTGCTACTTCGAACGATCGGACAACCAACCTTACTGGAAGGGAGAAATAAAAAGGTACGTGTTCTTGTCAGCGCTAGTGCGCTAAACATAGCGCGATGGATGTAGATCCCTCGCCTCCCGCGCCACCATCCCCGAACCCCTCTGACCCTGACCCTTCTGTTACCCCCTCCCCTGTTCATTCTTCAGTCCCCCCTCGCCCCAGGCTTTACCCAGACGGAGCCCAGGGCAGCTATACTGTTTATTTTCGGCCAAAGGCAGGACCGAAATCGAAAAAGTTGAACCTCTTGCAGATTTCTAAAGACCTGACGAAGGAGTACAAGGGCGTGACCGAAATTTCCAAGGTCCGGCCTAACAAGCTCCGTGTCGTGGTCGGTAACCTGAAAGAGGCCAACGATATAGCTTGCTCTGAGCTCTTCACACGCGAGTATCGCGTTTACATACCCGCACGAGACGTGGAGATCGACGGTGTCATAACCGATTCGAGTCTGTCCGTCGAGTGTATACTGCAAAGTGCCAAAGGGTGCTTTAAGAACAAAACGTGTCCCGAAGTAAAGGTGCTCGACTGCAAGCAATTGCGGTCAGCATCGATCATCGGTGGCAAAACAGTATACACTCCGTCAGACTCGTTTCGAGTTACGTTCGCCGGGTCTGCACTACCAAGCCACGTCTCGATCCACCGGGTTCGTCTCCCTGTGAGGCTCTACGTGCCCCGCGTCATGAACTGCCTGAATTGCAAGCAGTTAGGCCATACAGCCGCCTACTGCTGCAATAAGGCACGTTGTGGCAAGTGTGGGGAGTCTCATGCGGAAGATTCTTGCAGTGTTAACGCTGAAAAGTGTATTCACTGCGGAGAAAATCTGCATGAGCTCTCGACATGTGCGGTGTACATGCAGCGCAGGGATAAAATAAAACGGTCTCTCAAAGAGCGTTCAAAGCGTTCCTACGCTGACATGCTGAAGAAGACCGTTACCACTTCTCCCGTTACTTCGAACCCCTTCGATCTGTTGCCCTCTGAGGAAACCGATTCTGACGATTCACCAGCGGGAGCATCTTACGCCAATCCTGGGGAGTCTAGAAAGAGGAAAAGTGTTTCCTCTCCTAAACTTCCCAGAAAAGGTCCTAAGATTTCTCAAAGTGAAATGAAGGTTACAAACAAACCAAACAGTGCTGCGGAAAAACCGAAGCAAACTCCTCCTGGGCTGGCAAATTTAAAGTCCAAAGTCCCAGAAGGAGTTCCCAGCACTGCCAGGAACATCTAAAACCCCAGTTGCTCCTTTTACACTCCCAGTTGATGAAACAAACTCTGGATTAGTGAAATTTTCTGACATTGTGGACTGGATTTTTGAAACTTTCAATGTACCCGATCCAATTAAAATTTTTCTTACAGCATTCCTCCCAACAGTTAGATCATTTTTGAAGCAGTTGACTGCCCAATGGCCTCTCCTTGCAGCGATTGTATCCTTCGATGCCTAATTCAACTGCGTATATGAAGGATTCTATCTCTGTCTTACAGTGGAATTGTAGAAGTATTTTACCAAAAATTGATTCGTTTAAAGTTTTGATAAATAAAAACAAATGCGATGCATTTTCCCTTTGTGAAACTTGGCTTACTTCAAATATTGATCTCAACTTCCATGATTTTAATATTATTCGCCTTGATCGAGACACCCCATATGGAGGAGTACTTTTAGGGATTAAAAAGTGCTATTCTTTCTATCGTATTAACCTCCCCTCGATTCCAGGCATCGAAGTTGTCGCATGTCAAATGACAATACAAGGTAAAGAGCTTTGTATTGCCTCAATATATATTCCCCCCAGAGCACAGGTTGGGCAACGGCTGCTCTTTGATTTAATAGAACTTCTTCCCTCGCCACGTTTGATTTTGGGAGACTTCAACTCTCATGGCGTGGCTTGGGGTTCCCCATACAATGATAACCGCTCCTCTTTAATCTATAACCTTTGCGATGACTTCGACATGACTATTTTAAACAACGGTGAAATGACACGTATCCCGAAACCTCCAGCGCGCCCAAGCGCTTTGGATCTATCCTTATGTTCGACGTCGCTACGGTTGGATTGCACATGGAAGGTAATCCTCGATCCTCACGGTAGCGACCATCTGCCTATTCTTATTTCAATTACTAACGGGTCAACTCGCATGCGACCAATTGACATTCCGTATGACCTCACACGAAATGTCGATTGGAAGTTATACGAGGAAATGATTTCAAAAGCGGTCGAGTCGATTCAACATCATTCACCACTTGAAGAATACAACCTCCTCGCGGGCTTGATTCTCGACGCCGCGTTGCAAGCCCAAACGAAGAAATATCCCGGCGTAACGATCAAAGAACGGCCTCCCACTCCGTGGTGGGACCAAGAGTGCTCCGATGTCTACACGCAAAGATCCGACGCGTTTAAGGCCTACCAGACGGGAGGTATACCTGGCGACTATTTACGGTATTCGGAGCTTGATACCAAGCTTAAAAGCTTGGCTAAAGCAAAGAAACGTGGATATTGGCGTCGGTTCGTGAACGAGACGTCGAGGGAGACATCGATGAGCACTCTTTGGAACACAGCCCGAAGAATGCGGAATCGCGTAACGGTCAACGAAAGCGAGGAGTCTTCAAGTAGGTGGATATTTGATTTTGCCAGGAAAGTATGTCCGGACTCTGTTCCTGAGCAAAATATTGTTCGCGATGCGTCTCCGGGCCACGACGCGATAGAATCACCTTTTACGATGGCAGAACTTTCAGTTGCCCTCCTGTCCTGTAACAATAACGCGCCTGGATTAGATAGAATCAAATTCAACTTGTTGAAGAATCTACCCGGCAATGCCAAGAGGCGCTTGTTGAACTTGTTCAATAAGTTCCTGGAGCAAAACATTGTACCGCAGGATTGGAGGCAAGTGAAGGTGATCGCCATCCAAAAACCAGGGAAACCAGCTTCTAATCACAACTCTTATAGGCCGATTGCAATGCTATCCTGTATCCGGAAATTGATGGAAAAAATGATACTCCGTCGTTTAGACCACTGGGTCGAATCAAATGGTCTACTATCAGAAACTCAATTTGGCTTCCGCCGTGCCAAAGGGACGAATGATTGTCTTGCGTTGCTTTCAACAGATATTCAGCTGGCGTATGCTCGTAAAGAACAAATGGCGTCTGCGTTCTTGGACATTAAGGGGGCTTTTGATTCCGTTTCTATTGACATTCTTTCGGGTAAACTTCACCGACAAGGATTTTCTCCAATTTTGAACAATTTTTTGCACAACTTGTTGTCCGAAAAGCACATGCATTTTACGCATGGCGATTTGGCAACTTTTCGCATTAGCTACATGGGTCTTCCCCAGGGCTCATGTTTAAGCCCCCTTCTTTACAACTTTAACTTTTATGTAAATGACATCGACGAATGTCTGGCAAATTCATGCACGATAAGACAACTTGCAGACGACAGTGTAATCTCTGTTACAGGAGCCAAAGCTGCCGATTTGCAAGGACCATTGCAAGATACCTTGGACAATTTGTCTGCTTGGGCTTTACAGCTAGGTATCGAATTCTCTCCGGAGAAGACTGAGATAGTAGTTTTTTCTAGGAAGCATGAACCTGCTCAGCTTCAAACACAATTAATGGGTAAAACGATTTCTCAGGTTTTGGTACACAAATATCTTGGTGTCTGGTTCGACTCTAAAGCACCTGGGGTTGTCACGTGAGGTATCTGATGAAAAATGTCAACAAAGAGTGAATTTTCTTCGTACAATAACCGGGACAATGGTGGGGAGCCCATCCAGGAGACCTTATAAGGCTTTACCAAAACAACGATATTGTCTGTTATTGAATACGGGTGTTTCTGCTTCCGCTCCGCAGCAAACACACATTTGATCAAACTGGAGCGAATACAATATCGTTGTTTGCGTATCGCCTTGGGTTGCATGCAATCGACCCATACGATGAGTTTGGAGATCTTAGCTGGAGTACTACCAGTGAAAAACCGCTTCTGGAGCCTGTCTTCTCGTATATCTAATCAAATGTGAGGTCTTGAACCGTCCCCGTGATTGAAAATTTTGAAAGGTTAATCGAACTTAATTCTCAAACCCGTTTTATGACATTGTATTTCAATCACATGTCCCAAAATATTAACCCCTTCTTCGAATATTCCAAAATCGTGTCGTCTTATCAAATACTTCTGATTCTACTGTGTTTTTCGATACATCCATGATAGAAGCAACTCGTGGAATCCCGGATCATTTACGCGTGCAGCAGATCCCTAAAATTTTTTCAATAAATATCGAAACATCAACTGCGACAATATGTACTACACTGACGGATCACTTCTTGATGGGTCCACTGGCTTCGGTATCTTCAATAACAATTTAACCGTCTCCCATAAGCTCGATAATCCTGCTTCTGTTTACGTCGCAGAATTAGCTGCAATTCAGTACACCCTAGGGATTATCGAAAAAATGCCCACGGACCATTATTTCATCTTTACGAGACAGTCTCAGTTCCATTGAGGCTCTCCGATCGATGAAAGATGTTAAGCACTCTCCGTATTTCCTGGGGAAAATACGGGAACATCCTGAGTGCTTTATCCGAAAAATCTACTCAGATTACCTTAGCGTGGGGTCCCTTCTCACTGCTCGATACCGGGTAATGAGAAAGCGGACTCTTTGGCTAAGGTGGGCGCAACAAACGGTGATATTTATGAAAGACCAATTGCCTTTAATGAATTTTTTCGCACTTGTACGTCAGAATACGATCATCAGTTGGCAAAATGCTTGGACCAGAGGGGAATTGGAAGGTGGTTACATTCCATAATCCCCAAAGTATCGACGAACCCGTGGTTCAAGGGGTTGGATGTAGGTCGGGATTTCATTTGCGTGATGTCCCGGCTTATGTCCAATCACTATAGATTTGACGCGCTCCTCCGTCGTGTTGGGCTCGGGGAAAGTGGTATCTGTGCTGTGGTGAAGGTTATCACGACATAGAGCATGTGGTTTGGTCATGCCCTGTACACCCGTGACGCCAGGTCTAAATTAATAGCTTCCCTGCAGGCCGAGGGTAGACAGCCGGCTGTTCCTGTTCGTGATGTCTTGGCGAGCCGTGACCTATCCTACATGTCCCTTATATACGTTTTCCTGAAATCCATCCACGCCCCAGTCTAGTCCCGTTCCCCTCCGTCTACACCCAACAAAACGACAAGAACACGTTTGAACCTTAAGCACAAAACCAGCAACCAGACCCCGCACAACAGAACCAGGACCCAAGGACTACGAGCCTCTGTCCCCAACTCACGACATCGTGGCTCAGCAGAACGAATACATACATGCCATTCGACGATTATCAGACGACCATTGAACAACAAAACACTGATTGGAAATCCCCATGCTAGTTTTAAGTTAGACTTAATTTCAACTCGTAGTCCGGCAGCGAGGATAAAAAATTTGCTTTAGTTTTTAAGTCATCAGATATAATTGGCGCCGTAAACATTAAATTGTATTTGTGCCGTGTCAAATAAATGTTATGTGAAGAAAAAAAAAAAAATAAATATATATATATATATATATATATATATATATATATATAGATATATATATATAAATATATGTATATATATATATATATATATATATATATATATATATATATATATATATATATATATATATATATATATTATATATATATATATATATATATATATATATATATATATACATATATAAATATACATATATATATATATATGTATATTTATATATGCCCATTGGGATTGATGCCAGTAAGTTCCCCAATTACGGTAACTGGTCGCAACGCCATATGATAAGAGTCGGATTTCGTTTTCGTACCACGATTCTGGGCTGGCACCCTGCGCCGAGCTCTCTTAGTAAAGTCGTGTGACAACGGCTTGAAAACGCGAGACAACAACCGGTGCAGGGGTCTCCGTCCCGTAAAACCTGGCAGGCCTTCCAGTACGTTCCAAATTCATTGCCCGGTGGGAACCGGGCAGGAGTGGGATCAGATGTCCTTTCCTGACTTGCGCCGGTCGGGGGTGTCATAGTTGCTCATAAGGCGCTATGGCAGCCGCCCCTAGCCATGGCCTCACTGCTTCGGCATAGACTACCATGGGACCAGATAGGCGACCACTCCAGTATGGATAAGGATAGCAGCTGGAAGGGGGACCCACTTAACAAAAATGAATAATGAACATAATAAAGATCAACAATTGGGCGCAGATGGGTTGAAAACCCGTTTGCACGAGGAGGCATCCAGAGGTCTCCGCCGAGAAAGGCGGAGATGGATGCAGTAAAGGACGCCTGCGAAGACGGCAAAGGCAGTACGCCTACCGGATCGACGCAAGACATCGCAGTGGCTGGTCCACTGTTGATAAAGGCGGTCGGAAGACAGCGAGACACGCTACCGAAGGTAGTAGCGCTGTCGGAGCAGCTCGATGCCATAATCGAGTTTGCGAAAAGTCGCACCAACACGACGAAGTACCTGAAGCAGGCTCTCTACATGCTTCGGTCCTCCGTCGATGCTGCGAAGAAGGAGCACGCCGAGCTCAAGGCAAGAGCGGTGGCTGCAGAGAAGAATGCAACGGAGGTGACCGGAAGGGCAACGAAGTCGGTCCAATCGGACACCTGCACGTTTGCAGCGGTTTGCGCCTCCGGGTCAGCCGCAAAAAGAGCAAGGCAGTCTCCGGGGGAAGCCCCCGAGAACAGCAAGAAACGGTTGGTTGTGCTAAGCCCGCGAGACAGCACACCAACGGCCTCCAAGTCCGCCGAAAAGTCTGCCGAAGTGGCAGCTACGGGAAACCCTTGGGTTACCGTGGGAGGAAGGAAGCGCCAAAAAGACAGCAAGCACAACGACGAGAAGGCGACAAATCGTCCAAAAATGGGAAAGAAGGCGCGAAGCAGGGGCGACGCCCTCATACTCAAGACGGATGGGTCCAAGTACTCCGAAGTCTTGAAGAAAATGAGAGGCGAAACCCAGCTCAAGGATCTGGGAGCGGAT